>NC_090927.1:475002493-475308233 GCF_040938575.1 Ambystoma mexicanum | reverse complement strand
GTAACATTCTTGGGTTTACCAAATGGTATATAAAATACAATAATTCATTACATGAAAATCAATAAAATATAAAAAAGTACACAATTTATTATTACAAACAAGTTAAAAAAAATGTAAAACTGCAAGAGACAATAAAACAATACGTTGAAGCAAGGTTACGTATTATGGATACACTTGGAGGTTGGGAAAACAAAAAAAAAAGTAGGGAAGAATATACATTGAAATAAAGACTGCAGTGCGGTACTCAAGATGCCAAATGACAACACGATAAACAAACATTGGTTTATTGTGCAGATGTACGACCGCCTTCCTGAAAGCCCAAACCTGCTACAAATGCTGGGCTCATTCCATATGTAACAGCTGCAATTTTCGAATTGCAACAAAACTCATACTTGCCTCTCCATTCGTGAATTCCACGATTTAAAAGTGGCTTCAACAAATGTTGGGGAGAATTCTCAAAAATGTGCTAATTCCCCTCCACCTTAGAGACCCCCAGCAACTTTGCTGGATTTTGAGGACTTGATTTTCTTTTACCTGGAGAGAGCGAGACCCTTTTTTCCCACTCTGTCATGTATTTTAATGTGATTTTTTAACACTGTGTTTCTTTTGGTTGTGGAGTCTGACAAACTCCATAGGCATTATCTTTTACATTGTGTCACACAGCACCTTCAGTGGAGTGGCACAGGGAAGTCTCTTAGACTTCCCAAAGGTTTAAATACCTTCTCTTGGTGAAACTATTGTTTCCCAGAGCAGTGAAGTGAAATTGACTTTACTTACATTTGTAACTTTCTAGACCCAGCACACACCATCTTACAATAGGGTGCTGGAGGGGTTACCTAGTATCCCCTTGGTCTAGCTTCTCATGTAACCATTTTATGTTACCTTTTCCTCACTGAATGGCTGGTGGCAGTGGTTTTGTTTTAAACTACTGTGGTGTGTATTTACCCCGGGCTGCGTTCGCAGCTGCAGTAAAGCAACAAAGGGTGCCATTTTTGTCAAAATGGCCTGGTCTTCTTTTTTCACCATTTCCTTGTGGAAAGGTCCTTCTTGAGATTTACTCTGCGTGCCAAACTAGTTTGGTCCCATTGTTTGCTTTGCCTTTGGCGGGATTCATAAGCGAAGCCCGCCTCTGGCTCCATGGTGTCTGTGGCAAGCAGGAAGTGAGGGAGGTGCCTGAAAATCCCTGTGCTTTGCACTCTGTAGTGATTGGCCAGCTGACTGTCTGGCAAGGACAGCAACCCTGCTGGGTGACTGACAGCTAGGCTGGAATGAATGGGAGAGAACTGAATAAAAGGCAAGGGTTTTGACTTGGAAGGCAGAGTCGACCACTGGACGAAGGAACCGAAGAAGAACTTTAAGAGGACGCCTGCTGCAACTCCTGGACCATTGGTTTGCCCGGTGAAGCCCTGCTGCTGTGCTGAAACTCCAAATTCATTTCGACAGAGAAGCCCCCTGCAAGGACTATTTCTCCTCTTGAGTTGGTGGGACCAATCAACTCCAAAGTAAGCCACCTGGACATTCTCTCGGAGCTGGTTGCATTTCCACAGAGTTGCTGCTGGAAACCGAATAGCCAGGGAGAGAAACACCAGATTGTGTGCGTTGCTTTTAAGTTGGCCAAGAGCTCCAGGAAGATCCTCCGGACTCCCAGGAAGCATGACTGACCGAGCTTGAGCCCCCTCAACAGAGTGCTGGACCCCATAAGCAAGGAAAGTCCATCTCGGCAGCCAGGAACCGCAGTGTTGCTGTTTGCGGTAGTTGCGAGGAGCTGGAACACTGAAGTGCGACTTGTTGGAAAGATTGCCGGTTGCGAGCGGTGACCGTCCCATTGCAGTGCAGGAGTCCCCAGAAGTCCTTCGTCTTGTCCCCACGACTGACCCCCAGAAACAGTGAGATGTGCAGAGCTGCTCAGGAACACAAGTCATCTGTTGCACTTTTTCTTCAATACAAAGGCACTGTAAAAGTCTCAGAGAACTTGCCTCTCATTATAGAGTTGCTTGCATCTTCTACTACTCACAAGCCTAAACTGCTTGTGGCCCTACATTTGATTCTTCTTTTCTTCAAAGACTTCTAAACCATTGTGCAACACCTTTTCTACTTTCCTACCAGAGGTGCTCCATCCTATATAAGATTTATGACCATTGACTTTGGCTTAGCCTGTTATATTGAATGACTCTGCTTAGAGGATCCAAAAGCATTTGCCTGCTAAAGAATATTTGTGGTCTCTTGTTTTTTCTAATAACCTTTTCCTTTTACCAACTTCTAACAGTATTCTAAATGCAAACAGTAAGATATTAATGTCCCCAGCACCCTACCTATTGAAGTCACCCGAGGGTGTAGGTTGTGTCTGTGGGCCATCCCAAAAGGGTCTTTACTGATTTAGAAACTAAGGGTGTATAGTATTTAAGCATATTTGTGTGCTACTTTTTATGTTGCTCCCTTCTGAATAAGGCTTATTCTAACTGACTGATACATCAATTAATAACTGTTTATTCAAGAAAGTGTTTATTTGAATACTTCTCACTGTGAATCTCTGTGTAACTCCCCTACAGCTCACATTGACCCCTCTTGAAATAAGCCTGGCTGCTCATCACGCTACTAAAACTGTGTAGTACAAGCTTATACCAAAGGTTGGGTTTCCTATACCTGTAGTCAGACTTGTTGTAGTGCACCCTAAGGGTACTGCAAACAAACTTTGCCTAACAACCAACAGTCTTATTTTTATAGTAAGGACATACGAATACAAAGCGGATCACTATCGCAATTTGGTCAAGACAACACAAGATAAAGTGGAGACCTCCCGTTTCTCCGACCTGTCCAGTAGGGCCACAGCCACAAGACTCAGTCTTCAGAACTTAAAAATACTGTGATCACAAACAAGCAGGATGAAGATAATCAAAATACCACACTAAAACCAGGAGAACATTTAATCAGGGGCACAAATTCAAGTTGCAAGCTCCTAGAAGCCATAAACCGTCACTCACCACCCAATTCTATACATGCACACTATTTCTTACTCGTCAAAAGTCAAACATCACTAGCCAATGGCAGCGAGTGCAAATTTTGCACCCTGACTAAATGTTAAAATATTCTATACCAAAGCATGCTTTCAAAATATTGCCAAGCTCCAAACCCTCTATTCATTCCTAAAACAGCAGATTAACTAGTGTCCTGTCCCGTGAGACTATCGCTTCAGGGTTAGACCAGAAATGAGACCGCCTAGGTCGGTTGAGGTTAACATTTCAATGGCAAAACCAGGGCACCTTCATAACGCTAGCCATGCCGGAAACCTCTTCCAATAGGTTTATATAGGGGACGTCTGTTGGTCTGGCTCATATACTAATCCAGAGAGTTAGTGGTTTAAAAATGGCTGTGGAAATTGAAATCATGAACTCCAAATTTCCCAATGAAGAGAGAGGTTAGCATAAACAAGGGCTCATTTAGCAAAGATTGTAGAAACCTGTTTTCCTCAATGGCTAGCGATTTTCAAATTTGAGCAGCCCCTGAACTCCCTGGCATATGATGTAGCTGAAAATACTTCGTTTGATAAACCTGTAGCACTACCGAAATAGAGCACTGGCCCAGTTTTTCAGACGGGCAGACATCATCGACCAGGGTATTTTGGGTATGTGCAAAATGTTGGTCCAATGTCCTATTAGCCATGAAGCTGATCCCCAAATAATCATAGCATCTATCAATCATAAAGTCCATTTGTACCATCCAAGAATGTATTCTGTAGATGTTTGTAGGTTCTCAATTTCTTTATTGTTGTCGCTCCTACATTGATCAACAAATCCCTGGTGATAACTCAGTGTGTGCCATAAAATCATCATCCAAGTTAAAAAAGGATCAGCCTGATCCTTCAGTTTTTATGAGGTACATGAACATTAAGGTCTACCAGCACCGTGAACACGTGGTCACTGGAAAGGCTGAAGTGCGCTGGGCCCATCACGCAACCTTGATGAACTCCCCTGTTGAAAATAAACGTCTTTGTGATCCAACAATGCCCACCATGCTGAGCAGACTACTATCTGTATAAAGCAACCCAATGGCCTGAATCAGGTTGTCACCAAGTCCCATTTCCCCCCATGATAGCCCACAGCTTTCGTTGGCTAACAAAATCAAAGGTCAATTAAGGGCAAGAAATGTGAACCCTTTGTAAGGTTGACATTTCTGTATGAGCAGAAAGAGTGTAAATTGTAATTTTAATGGTAATTGGTTATTTATAACAAAATAACTGACTTATCATGCCTTGTCCAGTCCTGAGTGTCTGAGATGAACATGTTCTCCATAATCATAGCAACTAATTGGGAGAGTAAAAGTTTTGCAACGATTTTGACCACAGCATCTAATGGAGAAATTGGAAGCTAATTGCTGGGAAGAGTTTTAATCACCCTTTTTGAAAATCGGGATGAAAGTAGATGGAAACTGGTAGTTGTACACAATCCAATATGGCTTTAACAATTGTAGCGGATCAGAAGGACGCAGACTAACACCTTTCAAGTGTGTATTGATTAAAGGAAAGGATGAATGCCTCTCTCTCCCTACTTCCATGGGGTATTCTCTACATAAACTGGCTAAGGTGCTCGTCAGTCGTAAAGTGAATACATTAAAAGAATCTGTCCATTATACAAACTAAGCCTTACTGACCCTACCACCATGTTAACAACTAAAGACAAGAGAATTACTCCCTTCGGCTAAGTTTTCCATCTCGCAAACCTCTGTTCAATAGCTGTTTTCAAATAGTCTCTTGTGATTTCTTTGATCAGTTTGTACAGTTCTTTTAACACTATAATCCTTCCGATTCTTCACAAAAGGAGGTACCTTTTACCTTAGATTGACATCTCCTCCCTTGTTAATGGTTTCCATTTTTTTCTTCATTTTTTCTGTACTTTTACTACAAAGAGTTATTCTTCCCTCTTCCCAGGGTATCCTTATCCAACCTTTATGATTCACTTTGAGATGCTCCTCCCTTCTGCATAATTCACAGCCTTGGATCCTTCTTCTGAATCTGTCTTTGGGCATGTACATCAGTTCATCTTTCTCTTCAAGCTTTTCTCTTACATCTTTGATTTCTTTCGCGATTATGCTTTCTTGGATTTGGCTGAGATGAGTATGAGTATTCTTATAATTATGCCCATTCAATTCTCTTGTTTTTAGGGTTATACTCTTATTATTTTGACGGGGACGAGTAGTCAAATAATGATTCTCACTCACTTCTCTTGCTTCTAATGCTGTAGTCTTGTTATCTTGACTGGGATGAGTATGATTAGTCCATAATGATTCTCTGTCTCCCTCCCGGTTTTCCCATTTTACTCGTTACTCGATACTCACGGGTAATGTCACCAGGGTTCCCCTCTGTCCGGGATTGGTCTTCACCACCTGTCTGGCCTTTCTTTATCCCATCAATGCTTCGTACTCCAAATCTTCCTCTGGGATAGCCATCCAGTGTTTCAGATACCAGGACATTACGCGGTTCCATAGAAATATCTAGGACTACCAGTCCATCACGAGATCTTTGTGGTCAAGCCACCACTCTTCTCTTTTTTTTTTTTTTTTTTTTTTTCCTCTCTCTCTCTCTCTCTCTCTCTCTCTCTCTCTCTCTCTCTCTCTTTCTCTCTCTCGTTTCAGTCTGCAAGCAGTTTTGCAACTTGCAGGCTTTTCCGAATTCACAGTCTCCTCCCCTCTCAAGGATTACATAGCCATGGGCCTTCCCCAGCGTTCCTCAGTGTCTCTCTCCATCTCTGCCTGCTGCGGCATCTCTTCTCGTTGCTCCATTCTCCTCGTCTCAGTTGAATGGAGTTTTCCCATTTAAAGGGATACTCACAGTTTCTTGCAGACAATAACACATACTTGTTCTTTGTTCATATAAGTCTTTGCAGGGTATACCTAAAGAGGTAATGTAGTGCCTCACAGGAACGGGAGCACTTGTCCCCACAGGAGGAGTCTCTCCCGGCGAGGCCCAACTTGCCTCTACCCCTAGGGAGGGTGTTGAAAAGCAGGGTTATCTCCCTAGCCTCACAGGGAGGGTGGTGCTCCTGCTTGGGGAGAAAGAATTAATTCCCATGATTCATCACACCATCCTGTGAATAAAAAGGACATACAAGATCCAGACACTACAAGAAACATCCACAGGTATCCCATCAGGTCCAGGAGCCTAAACAGGCGATTTGCTGGACAAAGTGGATCCCTGTATTTGATAGTAACAATGCTCTCAGTACAACAAAACTAAACAAGCATTTTTACCAATGTTTTTTTCTGGTGTGTGACATGTCCCTAGGGGTCTTCACTTCTCCCGGAAGGGGGACCCTTCTCATGGGGCCAGGGACCTGAGGCTGCTATGCGATAGTCCCCTTAGCGGCGGTGCTCAGTAGGAGTATTCCGCTCCTTCTGTGGGTAAGGTGAAGACCATTGAGGGAGAAAGAAGTATGTTAACCACCATGCTGACAGGCATAGCTCACCAGACAACATGGTTAGGGCCAAAGCACCCCACCGTCACTTTTCTTCTACTAGTTACCCCCTACGTAGCAATCCTATCTATCAGGTAGACGATACTGTGACAAGGAAGAGTGAGGGAAGTGAGTATGGATGAATCCAAAAGTACTGATACAAGGAAGAGCAGGGAAATGAAGAGCCCTATGCAGAACCAAGACAAACATGCTAGCTATCCGAGACCCGAGAGTTAATCCGCCATAAAAACTGAAGAAGGACTCTCCTCAGTGTCAGTCCTGCCCCAGAGGAGCATTGAGCTGGTGCACGAAGCCACATAGAGGATGCGCTGCAGACCCGAACACTTGGAAAGTGAAGGCTGGGTACAAGAAGGTAGAGAAGAGCCAAGACTTACCCGAAGGCTGGGGAACCAAACATCCGGTGGCAGGAATAAAGCCAGAGTGGTCCAGGCGGGACCGGACGTGCGGGGAGAAACCAGCGTGGCGAAGAGGCCAAAAGCAGATTGCAAGAGCCCAGGGGAAGCCGGAGAAGCGGTGTTGCCGAGGACCGTAACCCTTGTAGACCAAGTTGGAAGATACACAGAGGGGGGGAATGGAAAGGCACGGGGAGACCCCAGACACTGTGGTTGGGAGGAAGCGCAGAACCATCTCCCTCATCCCGGTTGGACTAAGAGCGCAAACAAGGAGATATTGGGTGACCGAACTCCCAGAGGCACCCGAAGAGAGACCTGGAAGAATAATGAACCGGACTGATTAAAAGACACTATGAAGCTGAGAAGGAGGCCTGGAACCGGAATATTGAGAAACTTGGAGTATTGTATATGCAAGTTAATACCTGGCAGGAGACACTATAAACCTAAGAAGGGGGTCTGTGACCCAAACACTGAGAATCTGAGAGAGTTGTACATAAGAGATAACACCTGGCAGGGCAGTAAACTGGGCTTAAGTAAGGAGCATTACAAAGCTGAAAAAGGGGTCTGGGACCCACATAATGAGAAGAGGGACACGGTGGGGGGTGGGGGAGGAGTACCCTTTGGCAAAGGACAGAAGAGCAAAAGAAGAGAGTACACTTTAACCAAAGTCAAGAGAAGACCAGGGGGAAGAGAAAGATATTTCGGCACAAGTTACGAAAAGACCAGAGGAAGAAAGATATATCCTTTGGCAGAAATCGAAACAATATTGATACTACTGAAGGAGAGCCTAGCAAAGGCTTGTGGAAGGGAGACGCCATCCCAATCTTGTTTTTGAAACTATAAACAATAAAACCTGAGAAGATCTGGCGAAAGAGACCTCCTCCCCACCCGTGTGGAATAATACAAAGAAGCCCAATAACGCCCAGGGGAAGAAGGATAATCCCCCATCATTCACAAACAGCCTAAGAATCATCCGGAAGGAGGGAGGCACCCTTTTAGAGTCAGGGTGTAGTGTGCTTTATAGTTTTCTTTTGAAGTTTAAGGACCGGAAATAGGTTTGGGACATAGGACAGTGGACTATTTGCTATTGACTGACATTCTGACGCTATCCTTAGTTTTGAGGCAGGGAAACCCCTCTTAGTTATAGGGACAGTTAGGGTGCTTACTTTATTTCTGTTAAATAAACATTTGTGCCAACAAGCCTGCCACTTTTGTGTCCTGCGTCTCCTTCTGCAACCTTATAGTGTCAAGAAATATCACATAAACTAAAAGTGATTAATTTCCTGAACGCCTTCTGATGATTTTTTTTCTCCAAATACTGCAATTCACCCCATTTTTGTGGGTCAAGTTTATATTTTTACTTGGCAATGAGCATTTTATAATTTACTTCTGCCATTCTTACAGAAGAGGGAAGATTGATGGCTTTAATGAAAAAAGCAATCGAGACAGTTTTCTTTTCAGCAAGGCATGCATCATCAAACCAGACATCTCTTTGTGTGTGCCTAGCCAGGTAAACCATGTGCTCTGTGTGAGAAGTCCAACATTACTTTACTAAGCTCAAACTGTGTGTTCTGATGATTTCTCTTGTTTGGACCCATGCCCTCACAATAGTCTCATATCTGGTTGTCAGTAGATGTAATATTCAAGTAGCCTTAACTAAGTGGAGTAGCATGAGGCAAAGGAGACTGTTTTCATGGTAAACTGGAGTAGAGGTGAAGTTGTTGAAGTAGAAGAAGCAGCACTGAAGTCATCCTGACAAATATACCTATTGTGAATCTTAATCCTATAACTAATGAAATGACACCAAGAACTATGTTTAACTGACAGTGGAAGAAATTGTATTTCTTATGAACTGTGGCAAATCTTCGTGGATTACTAAAAGTGGTGACAAAGCATTGTGGCTAGGATTACCATTGGTGCTGTTCTGAGAAAGTGGAAAGTCCATATTTCATCAAGGAGAAAAGATTTGCTATTGTTGGAACTTTGGTTAACAAAACTTTACTTTGACATTGAAAGATCAAGAACTGATTTGACACTGTCTTACCTACAAGGATTTCATTATTCCTTTCTTTGGTTGAACGTTGGTACCGAAGTACTTAGAATCCTGGGGACGGGAACACCCCCACTGCCCAGGTTATTGAGAGGTTATCAAGAAACTGTGATGTTGTTTATGGTATTTGAATTGCCATATATTTTCTTTGTGTATTTGTTGTTCAGTGTGAGTGCCAGACATCCTGTGTTAAGAGGGTTTCCCTTTAGCTTTGGTTAGGCAGGGAAATCCTCAGCAGAGTACGAACAGTAAGGCATTTTTACTTCATTAATTCTTTAATAAAATGGCATGTTTTGATCAAACAGTTGCCCGACTTGCATTACAAACCCCTCACAGCTCCGACACCAACATTTTGCTGTGTGTCTTTTAGTAAAGGAGCAGAGGAGTCAAGGATGGCTGGTGGGTCATATGCACTAGATTTACTTTATCAGCTACTGACTCTTGAGCATCATTATATCCATCACCCCTGCATCCAGGGTGACAAAGAGAATCGGCACTAAGATGACTCCAGATGCTCATGGCATTCTCTGCGATTCCCTCTGTGCCATGGGCACTGTGACGAATCCATTGGAATTTGTGATGAATCCATCGGATTCATCACAAATTCCCCAGCATTATCTTCTCCCGTGTGGCTAGGACACAGCAGTCACTACCTGATCCAGACCCTGGGGGGGCGCTTACATGAGGGAGGATCACTTGGGAGGAGACAACTGCCATGAAGATGTCAGGACTTCATTGGATGAGACATGGTTATCCCCCATTTTCCCATGGAAAAGACCCCCTAATACCGAATACCTGAATGGCTTATTGCCATGCATCTGTTCCCCCGACCCCACTTTAGGGAAAGTACAGAAACCTTTTCCCAACATCCTTTAGGCCAAAGTCCCATCCCTGGTCTAAAAAGTAAAAGGTCAGAGAAAACCTGTTCAGTTCCAATTCCCCTTCATATAGAACTGATCTTTCATATGGAACCATTGAGAGAGATTCTACAAATACTATACATCAGTTGACATCAATGGATTCCAATTCCCACAACCACCTAAGCACTGGGACGAGGAGGATGAAGGGAATTATGCAGAGAAGGAGCTTCAAGCTCAATGAGCCTGCTAGTTTTGAGAAAGCACCTGTGCGCGGGACATTTAAAGATGGAAACCAAACTATGAGAGGCTGATCAGGAGAAGACGCTCCATCTCCATTGGAGGAGTTTGGAAGCTGGAGACACGAGTTGGTGTGGCAGCGCCAAGGGGCTCACCACCAACAAGGGAAAGTATCATTGCACAAGCATACTGTGCCGAGAAATGCCAGGAGCCAAGAGACGATTACTGGGTGTTTGGCAGCTGAAGGAAGCAACATTACCCTCACTGAAGGCAAGCAGGAGTGCAGGAGCAGAGCCGCAAGAGAAGCTGGAGGGACAAAGCAGTCCAGAGTGGAAGGCAGGTGGCAGAGCTATGCCGGTAAAGCGCAAACTGGACCGAAGATGCCACACAGAGGCGGTGAGTCAGCCCAAGCGAGGTGGAGAGCCCGGGGCTTACAGTTTGAACATTGTAAAGCCGCAGAGACAGCAACAATAAGAAGATTGTTTGGGAGTTAAAAGAGCAGAGTACAAATACAACCCCTAATGATATATGAGTGCTTGGAATACAGATATGGGGAAAACTGAAAAAGAACATTAAAACTAGATATATTTAACTGAAGATGATATATGAAATTTTGGATGGAAAGAAAAACTGTTTTTCCATCTTTGCGCAATTAACAGCATTGCTGGCAAGGTCCTTCTCCCTCCCTCTGGTTTCCCCTGCCCCCCTGGCGCCCCGTATGCCCAAGAGGATCTGGACTGGAGTTCCCACCTCCTCCCGTACTTCTTCCCAGAAAGCTCGAATCTTAGGGCACTTCCACCAAATATGCTCTGCCGTGCCTGCCATCCCGCATCCCATCCAGCACTCCCACGATACTGAGGGGTATATCCTATGTAGCCGGTCAGGGGTGTAATGCCACTCAAATAAAATCTTGTACCATGCCTCTTGTAATTGGGAAGCTTTGGCCAATTTGGGTATTCTCCACAATCCTTCCCATTCCAGCCTACCTATTTCTCGCCCCAAGACATGTTCCCATTCCCGCATATAAGCCCAAGGAGTTCCTGCATTTGCTGCACGCAAACTTTTGTAAATGTTGGAGATAAGCCCTTTCGTGCCATCATTAGTGAGAAGGAATTTCTCAAATTGGGTTGGATCTCGAGTAGCCGCCAATCTGACCTCCGGGTGTAATACCCAGTGACGTATCTGCGCATATTGGAATCTGTCACCCTCTTGTATAGCAAATTCCCTCTTACAATCGCTAAATGATAACACTTCCCCACCCCGGAACATGTCACACAATTTCCTGCAGCCTCCTTCCCACCATTTTGCAAATGCCCCTCTCTCCAAACCCGGGGTGAAAGTCTTTAACCAAAAACATGACAACTTTGTGTCCGGCTTCCCTTTTTGTACCCTCACAGCGCCCTGTAGGACCATAATCTCTGCACTATTGACGCACTGAGATGAGGGCCACTATTGCAGTCATTGATTCCGGAGTGTGCGGAGTGTGTTGTCCCAACAGGTGTGCCAAAAAGGTCTGCCATCTCTGTGGCACTGCTACTCTAGGCTTATATTTAGCTCATGCTTGTTTCCAGGGATACACTGTACTGGCTTGGTATGTTTTTGTCGAAGTGCAAGTCATGCAGCAAAAGTGATTATGAGGTAAAAAAAAAAATACGACAGCTAGTAACACTAAGAAACCATGACAGATGACACGCTATAAGGAGCACTCTTGTAGTTACTGTCTGTTCACTTTCTGCATTCTCTGAACTGGTCCATGCATGGTCCGTCACTGTCTTTCACATGTTCTATGAATCCACCACCATTTCCTATAATTTCTTCAAAATTCCTAGAGTGAATATAGTGTGTAAGGGGCATCTGTATCCAGCCAAAGTATACATACTATTAGAGGCGAGTCCCTGAATGCTCACACCAGGGAATACAACCCGCTAGGGAAGAACGGCCCAGTCAATCTTGTAAGGATAATACGTTTTAATCTCACACAGATATGAAATCAACAGCAAAGACCTCTGCTAAGAACGTTCTGCCGTAAGAGGGTACAAGCCATAGTGACTCAATACATACAGTAAAAACCTGCGCAGCTGATTGGTGTGCGCCTGTACAAGATCTGCCTGCCGCATAAGGCATGCCATGTCATTGGTTCTAGCCCAGTCCGCCTGTCTTCCATCACCTGGTTGCTGCAGAGATCTTCACACCGACAAAGGTCAAAGAACAAATCAGCTATACTCCTAAAACAATGCTACTTTAGCATTATACTGTGCACCTGGCAGGCCTTGAGACTGACACAAAGGAGGCTCTGGGGCAGTCAAACCTTCACTCATACATTACATTCACTCCCTTCCGCGCCATCCGGCTCCACAGTCTCTACACTCGTTTTGAACTATAATTTATCCCTCTCAGCACCTTGCAATACAAATCAAACGATTGTCGCGCAAAAGACGGCCACTGTCCGTCCTCTTTGAACATTTCTGGACTTGTTACTTTGGGGTTGGTGGTCAAAGGACACCTGTTTAGTCAGGTATATGGGCTAGAACTCGTGGTCGCCTGGGGATGGGCCAGGTCATGCTTTGGGCAGTGTGAGATAACATGCACATCGGGCACCAGTCTATGATTGCAGCCTTGTAGGGCACATTACTTGTGGATAGGAAAACATCTTTGCACCACTGTTCGAACAGGCATCGTCTCTAAACTATGGTTACTAACATCTACACAAAATGCACTAACATCTATAGAAACAGTCTTGCTCGCACTTTGGGCTACACTATTTGGGTTGATTCTATTGGGGTGGGGTCCTACCACTGCCCCTCCTCCCCCCTGATCCATCATAGTGTTTTGAATACTGCTCACCTTACAAAGCGCTTGGGGGGGGGGGCTGGTAGGGGGGACAGGGTCACTACCTTCACAACACTATCCTCCTCTTTCCGTTGCCACTACCTCGATGCAGCGCTCACTGATCTACATAATAAAAGAAAAAAGGCAAACAACTTGCTCTTAGGCATGTCAATGCAAGTATCACATGAGTCATGTGAAATTTTCAAGTTTATTTTAAAACAAACAATATGATTTGATACGAAGAGTTAAACTGTTTCTCAAACAATAAATGTCCGATGCATCTTGTGCATATTTCAATTCTTTCTGTTCTGGAGAAGTACAGTCCTGTAAATAAACAATGAAAATAAATTCTTAAAAATATTAATTGAACATTCAAAAGAAGATACAATATTCCTGCTAATAGTAAATAATGTCCATCTTTTGTGACAAAACTGCTTTCCTTGCCTGTCAGGAGGGGGGAGGGAGTCCGCCCCGCACCAACAAACTTAGGGAGTGCCCCAACAACCACAACACCGGCCGCAGTCAGCGGGACGTTGCGGATGAAGCGTAAGCCAGTGCAGCATCCCTCAAGAAAGTCTGTGGCCTACCTTGTGCCCCACCACCACTAAACCACCAGGGATTCTATTTTTATTGAATCAAGGCATCCATGAAGGCCACAATAAACCCACTAAAGCACCAAGGATGTTTTAATAATGAAAGAAAGACGTCACAAAGGGGCCCACTACACCATCAGGGATATTTGGGGCAAGCTTAGGCCTACAGAAAGGCTTGATCCTTGACCCCATCAGGGTCCATGTCAGAAAGGGGCGGGGCTTACAAGCCCTCCCATGGCCTGCCCATGGCCTGCCCATGTCACACCCCCTGGAGCCAAGTAGGTGATTTGGTAAGTTAAGTTAGCCAATCCTGTGAGGGGTTAGGGTAAATATGCAAGTATGTTTGACTACCTGATGGTGGGTTAGTTGGGTGAGGACAGGAGGTGGTGGGGGACGTTTGGGAGACCCCAGGAGGCAAGAGCAAAAAAAGTGTGGAGGCTATTACAAGGAGGGGTCTGTGGAGTTTTGTGTGTGTGACAGTGGAGAGTGTTAGAAATAGAGGTTGAGTAGTAGTAGTGGAGTGGTAGTGGCAGTGGTAGTGGCAGAGGTAGCGGGTGTGAGTTGAGACAGTAGGGGTGTAGCGAATAAGTAGAATAAGCAGTAGAGAGGTAGTTTGTAGTAGAGGGCGGTAACAAGCACTAGTGAATAGAAGAGACTGACAGTAGTAGGAGGTAGTAATGGGATGGTGTTAATAACGGAGTAGGAATGGTAGTAGAGGAAAAGTAGGAGCAACAGGGGAGTGGGAGCATAGGAGTAGCTAGTGGTAAGAGTAGCGAGAGAGGTTTCATAACTGGAGAATCGGAGGAGACAAGGAAGTAGAGTGAGATGGAAGAGAAGTAGAGGGGTAGCTGGAGGTGGAAAGGTCGAGTGAGAGATCAGAGGGACAGTGACATGGTGGGAGGAGCACCTCTGAAGAGACCAGTATAGTGAAGGATCAGGTAGGGGCGGGTGTGACAGAAGTGAGTGACACCGGGCGGAAGTAGGCACCATCCCTACCTGACCAAGACTAAGCAGGTTAGGTTAGGGAAAGCGTAGAAAACCCCCAGGGAGTGAGACAGCCCTCAAATCAGGGAAAGCCACTATTAACCTAAGTCAGAAGCAAACAGACCAGTGTTACTGTTGACTTGTACTAACATCCCAGTAAGGATATCTGGCCTAGGGAGGTGGGGAAGTTTAGATAAACAGGGACAGCCCTACCGCCAATTCCCCTAAGGACCCGCTTAGCCCGGATGACTACCTGAAAGTCCCTGGCCCAAGTTAATTGTAAAGATCCAATAAACACCATTGGGCTTGCCATTCAAGTCAGTGTGCATTTGTGGCGGATGACCCGGTCATACTTTCACGGAACAATGTACATCCACTCCAGTTCCAAATCTGCATCTGGAAATGTCCTCTTGATGTCCACTAAAAGTGTTAGTCCCTTTTCTATGCTAAATGCACATATCTATGAACACTTAATCAGGCTGTCTTATAATGCACTCCAGCACCATAGGTCTTTTCTTGTGGTTCCAACAATTGGATACACACTTATTGACCAGTCTGTTTTCTACTGGAATCCATGACATACAGCATTTTGTCCACCTTAATTTTAAAACAGCTAGTAACACTACTACTTTTTCTACTGATCAATTTCGCCTTATCTTATGTCATTTGATATTTGTACTATTGGAAAAGTCAGTGTACACGGGCTAATGTGCGTAAAGGAAGACATTTTCAGAGTGTAAATATATTATGATGAATATTTTAACTAAATGTATTATAGCTAGCAGCTCCCGGCAGAACATATGCCGTTCTAGCATATCTTAAAGATCAAAATCGGTGGGTAATTCATAGGGTTACTTCTGTCCCCCTTCTTCAATATCAGAATTACCACCAATTGCTTCCAGAAAGGGGGTGTAGTTCCTTGTCACTTATTAATGGTCACTGAAAAAAGTGTTAAATGTATAGGTAACTACCTTCTTTTGAATTTGAAAGGCATATTTGTATCAGATTGAATGAGAGGTATGTGCGGTATAAAAACGGTATCTAGGTTCGATTGATTACACAGGCCTCTAGGATGTGTCTTTGTCGACCCGTAATTGTCAACCTTGTTCCATTGCAGAGTCCCTGTGATGGCATAAGATTGGGTAGTAGCAGTATTGCAACACCTACTTCCAGTTTAAGCTAGTGAGGAGGTATTCGACCGACAGCGTTTCACTCTTTAGAGACTGAAACGTTGAGCCAGTAATTAACTTTTAATTGACACTGGAACCGCTGTGTCCTGTGTGAAGAGAAATGAGGGTGGAAAGGAGTAACTTGAAATTATTCCAAATGTTTACGATAGTGGAAGATGAAGGTGACTGTTTAGAACCGTGCTCATTCTGTTTGGTAAAATGATAGCAGTTGAATTGGAAAGGCACAAAAGGTGCATTTTGCCATTTGGACAGCAGAGGGCAACCTAACACTGATAAATTACATCAGCTGAGTACGGAAACATACCTAAGTGTTTTATATTTATCACACGGCATGCGTTAGCCGGCGTGTAGTTATGGTTAATTTGCTCAACCAATAGGAAGAGCACTTTTTGGGAGGCTTGAAACCTTGACTTTCCCTTCCCACTCCCCCATATGAATCCCCCTGAAACTTTGCAAAAAGAGTATATGGCCCGTCAGATGGATTCTGCATAGTTTGGTAAGGTTTTGTGAAGGGGGACAAAGCAATAGCGGGGTATGCAAAATGTGTTGTTTTTTCCCCATAGACGCAATGGAAACAAAATGTTTTTCACACCTACAGCCCAAACCGCTGGACGGATTTTTATAAAATTTGTGGCAGGAGCGGTGGCTTGGTCCTGAAAGTGTGCTTTTGTAAATTTGGTGTAAATCCGTCCAGTTTTCTTTTTGTTTTTAAATAGCCAAAAAGGTACCAGAAAATTAGTGATATCTGGGTTTGGTCCGTGGACTCTCTTCCCTATTCGGTCTGCGGATGGGCCTCCGATTGCCCCAGAGAGCAGTGTGATGTCGGCGGACATTGAAAGCACCCGCTGATTGGATGGTGAAAAGCGTGAGGTGCGTCAAAGTTTTGGAAATGCCCGCCATGTTGAATTCGCTGACAGCCATCGTTGTCCGCGAACATGGCAGTGAAAACATATTAAAAAACAACATTGCACTTGTCATACTAATGAAACAATCTCTGGGGAGGTGAAGGGTGATTAGGATGGGATGGGATATGGCCTTCAAAAGCCAAATAAACTGGTGTTTTTTTAACTCTAGTGTCCGCAAACAGTCCGGATGTCTGGGGCAGTCCTGTGATGTCTCTGAATATCTGAGCTGTTCAGGGACATCTATGCCTATTTCGGCATTACATGGTTGGGGAAAAGCAGTTTTGGATGACTTATAACTTTGATGCCACTCAATGAAACTGCATGACATTTTTTATTTCATTCTAGTCCTGACTCTGAATGGTTCTACAAAGTGTGGTGTTGTTTTGTCAAGAGGGAACACAAATAGGAGGTGGGCAAACATTTTAAAGGCTTATAAAAGTGGTGCCATTTGATGAATCTGCACAACATTTTACAAAAAGATTTTAGACCTAGATATGAATGTTTGTGGGATTTTGTGACGAGGGAACAAAATTAGATTATTTTTGAAAGGCTGATAAATGTGGTGCCGTTTGCTGTATGTGGACAAATGTTTTAGAAAGATTATAGACCCACCCTTGAATGTGTGTGCAATGTCTGAATGGATTTTGACAAGTGCGGGCTAAGTTATATGTCTATTTTATATAAATACATTTTGACACTTAAAGAAATAAAACATGGGCAGATTTGCAGCAAATTCGTGCAAGGAGCATTTGCAAGGACGAGAAAGCATGGTTTTGCAAATGTGTCTGTTTATTTTTGGAAAAGTGTGATAATGTAGGTACATAAAAATAGTGATATACCTTTGGTGACTGAGGCATAGCCTGTGGCCATGGGCAGTGGCCAGATTGTCCGAGTCAAAGGCATGACGCGGACAATCTGCCGACTGTTCATGACCACGAGGAACCAGCAATGGGGTTAAAGTGGGCATGGCCACCAGTGACTGGCTATGTGGTAAAGTATTTCGAAATTGGGATAGGTTTGGATGGGAAAAAAAAAAGAATCTACTCGTGTTGAAGTGCTGGATGGGATTACAGCAAATATGCACGAGGAGGGTCAGCAAGAACTTCAAAGCTTGGTTTTGCAAATATGTCCTGGGTTTTATTTTTGTAAGTGTGAAAATGTAAGTACACAACACAGTGATATAACATTGGTGTCTGGGCAATGGGCCTGGCCGTCAGCAAGGAGATATGTGTACTGTAATTTGCTTATTGGGGCATGCGGCATGGCCAAAGCGGTAGGTTTGAATGGGAAAGATATTCTGCTTGCGGTTACAGCCTGAAGTGGTGGACTAGATCAAAACAAACTTGCACAACAAGCATTAACAAGGTCCTGAAAGCATGTATTTAGAAATAGGTGTTTTATTGTTCCAAAGTGTAAGAATGTAAGTAGAAAAACCAGTGATATACATTTGGTGTCTGGCCCTCAGCAAACGCAAATGTGTACTCTGATTTGCTTATTGAGGAATGTGGCATGGCTGAATCCCATGCCCCAGGGATTCGGAGACCGGCCATAGCTGCAAGCCATGAGCACTGGCCATTGGTTACATTATTAGGGTATAGTGGACACTGAACTAGAATGCAGGGGAGGTGCAGTGAATAATAGGGGTTGTTTGGTTTGGCTGGGGTCATGGTGGAGCCTTATGGCATAGGGAATTGAATGATGATTTCCATCCCTGCTGATAACAGACATAAGTATGTGTTGCAAAAAATATATGTTTCTTAAAAGGTGCTTTATAGTTCTTTTATGTATGTGGAGAGTGGCCCATCTAATGTTCGGTTTTAAAGCGTGGGAACATTAATTATGATCAATTATGTGGTGCAGGTTTCCTGAAATGACGTGGATGATGCGTATTGGAAATTGCATGAGCATTACAAAAAAAAATGCTTAGGGCTCAATGGGATTTTGTGAAGAGCGGGCAAAATTAGAGGGGTGTCTCACCATTTTTAGATGGTTTATACATTTTTTGCCGTTTGACGAATGTGGAGAAATGTTTTCAGAAAGATTATAGACTCCACATTAAATGTTTGTGCAAAGTCTGAATGGATTTTGTGAAGCGGCGGCTAAGTCATGACTATTGTATGTACGTACATTTTCACAGTTTTGAAAAAATAAAACATCGGCGGATTTCCAGCAAATGTGTGTAAGGAGAATTAGCAAGGACCTGAACGCATGATTATTTTTTGACAAGTGTCATAATGTCATAGTGTTTGTTTCTGTGGTTACACTTAATAGGGGCAGTAGCTTAGCTGTGAATAAAAGCATTCCAGATGTTGCTTGTGTTAGCTTCGCACGTAAAATCCTGCAATTCATTGGCTGATGCGGTAGCTGCGGCTACAAACAATATGCACCTTTGTGTATGGAATAACAAAGCCCTTGAAATTCAAGGAAAACAACTTTAGTTTCAGGGATGCTAAGGTGATAACTTAATGCAACAAAACCATGGAAATTCAGCTAAAGCCACCTTAACTTCGAGCTCCTCGTTGCGCAGACTATGACCACAATGATGACATCACAGATCACATGCATCGCTGTTTTCCTCAGCGACGGGGTGCACTTCTCTATAGAAGGAATGGAGAAACGTTGTTGGTTGTTTGACATTTGAAAATAGAATGGAGGTCTGTTCAATCCAGATAAGCATACAGTTTTATTGAATTTCAAAACATGAATGGAGAGCTTAAAAATCTGTCAAAAAAAACGTGTGCCTCTTTTTTTTTTCTTTTTTTTTTTTAGGTATTAGCTCCCAAGCAGCAAGCTAAGCTGTCAGAAAACATCAAAAACACCAGATTCGCCAGCTATAAGCGCTTCATGCTCAATATTTCCCGCAATCCTTTTGCTGCATAAGTCAAATTGCTCATTGCGATAAAAATAGGAAAACCGCAAGGCAATGAACTGCGTAGGGAAAAAAATGCATTCACTAACAAGGTCACCCTGTGAAATGTGACCTCAGTTGTATTTGTAATGGAGGAAACAGCACATTACATTGCTCATATTGGAAAACGGAACTGTAGCCGAATACGCTTTGTGAAAACGTTGGACCCCCCCCGCCCCCAGCTTCATTTATAGGTAACGTTCTCTTGTCATACAATGAAAACTATTTTCCAGGATTAGTTGACGTGTCAGGCAGCAATACCTTTTAGCATATCATTCCACAGAAATGACAGAGCTACACTACTGACTGCCCTATTAGCAAAAGGTTACTTCTTGAAAAGAAGGTTTCGATTTCGGTAGCGAACATTTATTTAAGAACGTGTTATATTAAAGCACACACTCATTGTTAATTTAGTAAAGCAATACGTGTCAAAGCATGTAGGTCAAACGCACCTTTTGCATCAGATAGAAAACAGCTTACACAAAACTTGAAGGATGTGTAAACATCTGAAGACGCACAGAGAACCGACACTCTATTTTTAGGCATTAACTGCTGCTCAAGAAATACACATTTGAAAAAACTGATTGACACTTGATCTCGCCAATATCCAGATTACAATATGGAACAGTGGAGGAGCTAACTGCATGCTTTAGTTGGAATATTTAAAGTGACTATCAGGCCTGGAGAATAATAAAACAGCTTGTACAGATTGCTATTTTAGGCCACTAATGGTCCAAACCCATAAGAAACCGCAATTATGCAATGCGTGTGAATTAAGGAACATAGTTCACAGGTATGATATTAATCCTGTGAATTACCAGGTTTGAAACCACTGCTGTCTGTACACATACCTGTGAACTGTTTTCCACCATAACTTATGTAGCACCGCTTCATACCAGATTCTTAATTTTCCTTATGCACTGTGACGGTAGGTATCATTATTAGCCAATGTAATCGTACTCAAATTATCAACCTCATAGATTTAAAGATTGTGTGCGTATACTATATGTATACATAAAACCTGGAAAAGAATACCTCTTTTAACGTGCGGTTAAGGTTATTATTGTACGTATAAAAAGTAAAGTGTACACTCTTTGGAACGTCCACACTAGGGTCACTATAGCCAGACCAAAGGAACGATTTAACGGATATTAAATAAATACAGTCAGTCAATAACAAATCACCCTTGACCCACTACACTTCTTCACAAATCTCATTTTAACTAGAACACTCTCTTTCCCGATGGCCAAAATATCCTTTCCGTGCCCAGAACCAACCAACCCAGGGGGGTTGATGTGGGAGCTCATCTTTCCGGAGTGGGTCTCTACCTCGGTCATTCGTACGCAGGCCTACACCTCCTTCGAATGCTTGGTCCACAGGCTCGTTATCTCTCCTGGCCTTTCTCTGACTGTGGCCACCATCTATAGGCCACCTGGCCAGGCTGCCCTCTTCCTCTCAGAGTGGGTTGACCTTCCAGCTTCTCCTCCTCCGAGACCTCAGCATCCACCTGAATGCTTCGGATCCCTCCTCTGGACTCTTCAGCAACCTCTGTGACTCTCTCTCTCTCTATTCTACACTCTGATCCAACACACAATGCCGGACACACCTTGGATGTTCTTATCGCCTCAGACATCCTTCTCTCCAACCCTCTCACTACTCCTCTCTCTTAGACTGACCACTTTATTTCCTCTCACCTGACACTGTCCCCCAGGTGAAGCCCACCCCAGCACTGCCACCTGCCTTCTCGGTCATTCGGCCCATGAAGCGTGTCAGTGGATGCCTTTGCATTGACCTTCTCTGCTCCTTCTACTCCTGCGGCTGACTCGCACCCTGACACAGCCCTCTCTAATCTGCATCTTGCCATTTCCAACACTCTGGACATCCTTGCCCCTGCCATGAGAATTCGTCTGAAGCCTACCTCAAAGTGCAACTCTTGGTAGGACTCCGACCTCGTCGACCAGAAACACAAGTGTAGAGTGGCTGAGAGGAAGTGGATGGCTTCGGGTGCATCCTCTGACAAACTGGCCTGCCGCCTGCTCCAAAGGCAATACAGACTCTCTGTCCTGACCAAGAAGAGAGTCCACATACAAGCCCGCATCTCTGCGGCCTCTCATTCCGCAGCCGAACTCTTAAAATCTGCAAAAAAGCAGTCAATACTTCTGCACTCTCCACCTCTCCTGTTCCCTCCCAGGCCCACTGTACTGCCCTGACTTCTCACTTCACTAGTAAAACTAGTAGGAAAACAATAGAGCTTTGCTAGCTGCAGCTAGCATCAACTCCAGGCTTGACTACTGTAATGGGCTCCTGGACGGCACCACGCAAGCATCTGTCAGGAAATTGCAAGTAGCTCAGAACGGGGCAGTTAGAGCCACCTGTGGCATCAGACGGCGGAGCATGTTTCGGATGCCAGGAGAGGGCTGCACTGGCTGCCGATTCAGCAGAGGATTTGTTTCAAATCTTCCTGCACGATCTATAAATGCCTTGCAGGAAATGCTCCTACTTGCATCAAATCCCAAATTAACAGACCGCTGTGTAGGCGTGCACTGCAATCCAACGACAGACCTACCTGCGCAACCTCGTACCAAAGAGGTTTGATGACCTGAGCTTTAGTGCATGGGGTCCAAGAGTTTGGAATAATCTCCCTTTGGTAATTAGGCAACTACCCTTGCAGGCACAGTTTTAAAAAAGCCCTCAAAACCTACTTATTTGATGGGAGGTTTCTAAGCTTGCCCCTGCCTTTACACCATTCTGGTTTTATTCCTCTTGCTCCTCAATGTATCTCTCTTTTCTGTTTTATGTCTGTATAGTCTTGTAATGCCCTCAGGCTTGCGGGCGAGTTGGCGCTCTATACAAATATTATAGAATAGAACTAAAACCCAGAATATCTTGTCCTCGCTGTCCTCTCCCTCTACCACTCTCGGCTCCCCTCTGGCCGCCTCTCCCTCTCCTGCTCCTATATCCTCTTTCAATCCTCTTTCACTCCGATCACACCCGACAATGTTTCTAGACAAGTCCGATCTATGAAAGTGTCATCCAAACGGGTGCGGCTGTGCTCCTCCAAAACCATCAAGGATCACACTGACACCCTTGATCCATCCTTGGCGGATTTCTGCAATCCCTTTCTCCACTGGTGCTTTCCCCTCTCTCCTCAGGCACTGCCCTCCTTAAAAAAAAAAATTACTTCTGCGAATCCTACATGTCCAGCTAACTATCAGCTGATCTCATCTCTCCTTTCCTGGGCAAGCATCTGGGAAAGCTGGCCAACCCCCAGCTTACTCTCCAAACTGAAACTGTTGGTTGTCTCCATGACCACCAGTCTGGCTTCAGAGCAGCCAGAGGCACGGAAACTGCTCTCCTGAACACACAATCCTGTCCTTGGTACTCGTGATATGAAGTTATTGCTAAACATGCAGCACTTCCTCAGAATAGAGATCGCAAAGTCATACCTTGTCCCGAATTTGTGAAATCCGTAGTCCCTGAGAAAGGTCCTGCACTGGCCCCCTTCCTGGAAATGCACCGTGCAAGATTCTGAGATAGTAGCCTCCTGGTATAAAGGCTTCGGCTGTGGTTCTGCATAAAGGAAAGGCAGGGCCAATTAAGTGGCAGAAAAGCTGCAGACTCAGCAATCCTGTCTTGGAACACAAAACCCTCCACACCTCGAGGCAACTAAGCGAGGTAGTCCCAAGAGGCGGGGCCAGGCTTTAGAAACTGAGGAGATCTCCTAATTAGAGAAATATGATTTTCTGCAACATTTAGACCCTTTAGAATTGGTATATTAAAAAGTAAAAACATTACAAAAAAAAGTTTAAAAAGGAAAAAAAGAAAGGGAAAAAAAAGCCTACTCAGGTCAAACATTTTTCTTTTGCTGATTTTACAATTAGCACCTCACGTCTGCATGCTATGTTTTTACATATTACCAGGTGCCTTATTGTTATGAGAGGTTTCATAGAAAGAAATCCTGATGCATAGAATACCCATTTATTCTGGAATCGATCTTAATTCATCTATACTCGAACGCTGTTCCATTAAATATTTATATTGAACCCATTCGGATCACTGTGTATACGTACAATCAACTTTTGTATTTGTATTAAGAGTTGCTCTTTATTACGTAGTGGGTCATCTCATTGTACCTGTTGTAGTACTAGCCATTTGGACTGTTCTGGATTAAGCTCTTCTTCAAGGGAGTGCTTTACAGTAGGGGCCTCTGCTACTCATTTTATTAAGCAGCTTTTACGCTCCATCATCCTGCTTTTGACGTTCCTTTCTGTTTTTCCAACACACTTCAAGCCGCAGGGGCATTGGATCATATAAACTACCATTTTAGAATAGCAGTTAGTAAAACTGCGCAATTGACATTTCTTCTGAAGTCCTACATCTATTTTGACTCCCCTCAGTCTTTGGACACGAATAACAATTACTGCAAAGGTAAGGTCCCCTTACCTTCGGTAGTCCCCACATTAGTAATAAAGTCAGGTCATTAATCGGCTGGCTTTTAAGATTATTCCTAACTTTTATATCTCTGATATTCCTGCTCCTTTTAAAAGCAAAGCAAGGTTGTGGGATCTTTGTCCACTGTTAAGAGTAGTCAAATCTTTCCTTTATCACATTTTTGATCTTACACACACAATACAATTTTCTTTTTTTGTGTTCTCATCCTGCGTGTTTACGTTCCAAGAGAGCCTGTCTGTTGTTGTTCCAGGCTAGTTTAGCCAACTGTCTGAGACTCTTCTCTCCATAACCTCCGTCGTAACTTGCAGATCAATTGATTAGCCACTTTCTTATGCGTGTTTTGGGAACTGCCATTTCTTTTGATTCTTAGAAATTGCCCAAATAGCAAATTCTCCTTGAGACCGTTAGGATGATTTTTTAGGCAGTAAAGCATTTCGGTCTGTTGTCTTACGGTACGGTTTTACTTTGAGAGTGCCTTCATGTGGATATATATTAAGATCTAAGAAGTTAATATGATCCACAGTAATCTACGATGTAAATTGCATATGTCTCTTTTGTGTATTTAATGAAGCGTTTCCACTCTTAAGATATTACTTATGAAAGGGTTGTTCTCATTATACATCACTCTTTCTTCAAAAAGATTCATACAGGTTTGCTGCGCTGGGTTCTACCGTGGCCCCCATAGTAGTCCCTTGTATCCGTTTATAAAGCCCTTCCTGAAATTGGAAGTAATTTTCTGTTAACCCAAAATCCACACACCAGTAAATCAATTCCTTCGGTGCGTGAATCATTTCTGTTTCTAGAGTAGTGCTTATAAACTCTAAGGTAGCCTGTTGGGGAATGTTAGTGTACAAAGAGACTATATCAAGAATTATCAAAAAGTTGGAATCTTTAATAAAAGCAGGGTTCGAAATTGAGATTCAATGAGCAGGGTCTAAAACCAGCTCCTGGGTGTCTGGCATTACCCTGTAGGCAGGAGCAACCGCAGGGGAACCAGGAGCTACCAGAGATGCTCTTTTAACTTTGTCAATTTTGTATGAACCATTGTGTTTAAATGTGTTCCAATTATTCTTTATTAACATTCTCAAATACTCAAAATTAATGTCACATTTATTTTTACATTTTTTTAAAATTTGATTTGGATAATACAATCATCTTTTCAAATACACAAAACGAATTTATAAATACAATATATACAACAATTTACAATGTATAGACAAATACACAAAATAGATTAACGAACAAGGAAAACAAAAGACAAGAGACATACAATTGTCACTGATGCCAAATGCATCATTATCAGTAAAAATAAAGATATTCGATTTCAACCACCTTGACTAACCAAATCCAACTAGGTACATTGACCTACTGCACTTATCCAAAAAAGATTTGCAAAATTCATGAAGCTCCAGTTTATGTCAATGGATTGGAGTACCTACGTTTGCATGATCCCTTCATCAGAAAGACATTTTGGAAAGATTGCGTCTAGAAAGTGCACTATTGCCACACGCATACCCAATTTAGGATTATTGGATATATCATGCCAAATGCTATCCATTGCAATGTCGCTATATCTATATATCTATTCAGAAGACATTTTTTAAAATGATTTTTCCTTTGGATGGATAACATAGGACAATACATTATACAATGTTCTAGAGTTTCTCTTTCTGACTTATCAGCAGTAATTAAGTTCTTTCGGAATTAAATTGCGCCTAGCCATGACCTCTCTTGTGGGCCACAGATTTAATCGAAACCTCAGAAATTGGTGGCAAATATAAGGACACGGGCATCTTATTAAATATACCGCCGCCTCACAGAGTGCTTTATGTCCAAAAACGCGGATGTCAAAGTTCTTTATTTTTGGCATAGCCTTCGATTTTCTATCCAGTCATATAAATTTAATTTTTGTTTATCTGGTGATGGATTAAGTAGTAGCAAATTCAGAGTGATGGATGCATCGGCTAATACATCCAAAATAGAATTACACCATAATTTTGTGAAAGAGTGTTCCCGTGCCAAGAGGTGCTGAGCCATGATGCCCAAAGACCCGGCGGAGGATATTCCTAAAATGGATTTCCTGAACAAGGCACACATCCTCCATTTGATTTGGGAATTTGTCACATCTGCATGTTTGGAAGGCACCAGCATGCCCTAGGAGCCAAAGGTAGCTCCTGGTAGCTGTTGGTTTGAAGCCAACAGGCTCTCCTATGCTAAGCAGGAGATAAATAGCTCTGAGCTGCCCTCAAATTCGAACTCTGTAAAAGGCCCGTTTTCTAGTATTTTAATTATGTGTGTCATATCTTTTACATAAGATTTCAAGCCTGGGATATACTGAGCTAATAGTTCCAAGACGGAAGCCACTCCCGATGCTATGGGACGGCCCGTGGCAGTCTCGTAGGCATCATTGGGAGCATGTAAAACACTGGTATACAGGGACTCTTTTGTACCAAAACAAATCAGCCTCTTGGTCAGAAATCCAACTGTTGTTTTATGCCCGTATTATCCCTAATTGTAGGGTCTCTTGTGGCTTAGAAGTAGGATCTGTGAGGAGTCAGACATGGGAGATGAACACATTGGTGGAGCTTTAGCACAAATCACCATTTATTAAATAATAAAGCGTGAGACAAACCCCTATCTTTCCCTATCCAACAAACTAAGGCTAAAGGAAAGTTACCTCAAGTCCAAAGATATCTGTCCCTCATACTTATACATACAACAAAACCATACAGGAATTATTTAGCCGTTTAAACGCCACAAAATAACACATGCAAACATCCAAGTTCTAAACGGAATATATTGTGACCAAGGTTGGATCCCCTTCCACCAAAGTTCAGTTTCAGAAAAGTTATTTTCTCTAGCCAAGTTACACTCCAAATAGGATACACAGTTATTTGTTTCCCTCTTAAGACAATTGTTAAAGTTTTCACAACTTTCTGGTTAGAAAACCAAAAAGGTTTGCTCGCCAGACATCAAGTTGAAAGGGTTTCTTCTTCACAAGCAACACTATTTCAGATTGGTTCATTCACGAAGTTATACTTCAGTCAGGATAGTTGTCACTTCTTTTCCACCACAACATTCACCACATTCCCAGTACAACAAATAATCTTCTTCCAGATCCACTTGCCTACCAGTACCAAGCACTACATGTCCTTTTCCTGGGGTACTCGCTTGCCAGGATAAAAACCTGTACTACTACAATGTGCACTTCGTGGTGAGGTTTGTTCCAAACTTTACACACTTAAATCCTCACTGAGGAAAGTTGAACCATCAACTGCTTCGTGGGTAAGTCTTTTGACTTGCAACACACCTGGTTTACAACTTCTTCCACAAACATAATGCACAAGAGTATAGTGATTCTTGTATTGATCTGTTGGCCACTGGCAAATGCAGATTACAGTTCTCTCCCACCATTGACCATTCTACAAGGAGGGCTTGACTTTTCTCCTGCAATCTGTGATGTCTTTTTACACAATGTATTGGCTGCTGGTGATGTAGTTCACAACTTTGTTCTGAAATGTAACTTGTTCTGGTACTGCGACACTTAAATTGCATTGACCCACTCTCAACTTTCTTTGGTCTTGGCAATACAGGTTATAATGTCCCCTTGTTGAATATCCCTGTAAGGGATCACTGCGACAAGGCAGCTGATATAACCAAAATTCTAGTCTTTATTGACTTTTGAACAGCTTCAAAATATAGCAGAAAAAAAATAAAATTAATCTTTTCAGTCAGGCTTCCAAGTACTCCTTCTTAGTGCCTGTAAGCTTCCTTCTGGAATATGGACTAAATCTGGGCTTAGTCCTCGTAAGCCCAACGGTAAGAGGCTCCTGCTGCTTCGCTTCCCAGTTGGTTGTGCAAAGAAGTGGAAAATTCACCCTTAGTCCGACATCACTCTCTGGTTTATATAGGAGCTGGTCACTTCTGGGCCATTCAGAGTCCTTTACCCAGCTAAGCCTTGATAAACCCCCCAAAACTCCACCCCCTTCCTTCCTTGAGGCCGTTCGCCATGATGCACTCCACCCGCGTGCCGTGAGGTAAGGATTCTGGTGTGTATTGGGGCTTTGTTGTTCCTTGTGTTGGGGAGTGTTACACTTGACTTTTAATTGTCTTTCTTGCGGCAATTCATATGGGTTCTCCGCCCTTCCCCGAGTGTGGTTTTGTGTCGGCATGCCGTCCTGATAGCACCCAGACCTTCCTTTCTCTGCCGCATGCGATGCCGCTGGTCACATTCCTCACAGGGGCTGCATGCCGACATCACGAAACCCGGATCTCTCTCTTGTCGCGGCGCACAGGGCAGGCTCTGGCCGTCTCCCTCCTTGTTCGCCTGGGTCCTGACCACAGCCGCGCTCTTGATCCCCAATCTCCTCCCTCCCCTGTGCGCCCAATCTCCTCCCTCCTCTGTGCGCAATCACCTGTGCAGTCACCCGCAGCCGGCTCTGGTTCAAAATGGGAAGCGTGCGAGCCGCAGTCGGCACCCCACCACGTCTCCACCTCAGAGTCCACCTCCTCCTTCCTCACAGCCCCTTCCTCCGACTTCAAGCCGTCACAATCCCTCTTTAGAAAAATGATATCCCCTTGATTTCATCAGTGCCTCTTTGGCCTGCATATGCAGGTTACATTATTCCCCTTTTGGATATTTCCCTTCTTGGAAGATGTATTCACTTTGCTGGAATATTTCCCCCTTTTGGTTTGGGCAATGCGGGTTGCAATTTTCTATTCAATATCTCCCTCTTGGGAGATTACATTCACTTTGTTTCAATTTAAAGGTTTGGTATTGAAAAGGTATATTTCTACACAGCGGTCTACTTTGGAGCACCCCAGGGTCAAGCCAACTCACCAGTATGTCCTAGAGTCTCCGTCTGACTCGCTGCTACTGCTTCTTTGCTTGTCAGGACTTCCCTGTCTTTTGACAGCTACAGTGAACCTTCTGATGCTCAAGAAGGCTGTCAGTGGGGTTTACACAGCTCCACACTCTCCATTGAAAACCTCTCATCGGGGTGAGATACAGTACATGGAGAGCTTCTCTCCCCTGTCGGACAGCTAGCCTTGCCACCGCCTCCCACTGTGCCTCCTCTGCATCCTTCAGGCAACCCAACCTCTATCACGTTCTCTGCACGGCATCCCACTACCTGGAAAGCGACGCGCCAACCTCCGATTCCTCCTGCTGCTTCTTCTGCTCCTGCTGCTTCTCCTTCTCCTTTATGGGCCACACCTAGAGGGCCTTTAATTGCCTAAAGGTCCCGTTCAGGTGTGGGTCATTATAACCACTAGAACATTTATAACTCTAGACCCCTCTTCTTCGTCTCAGTACTAAGAACATAATGTTCTTAGTTGCTTTTACTACATTTAATCCACTTTGTCTGGATGATTTATTGGAGGTATTTTTAAAGAGAGCTTTGAAAGGAAGTAATGGTTTTCTCTGGGGTTTATAATGCACACAAAAGGTAGAATCAGAACTACTAAGAGTAGTTGCATTAAGTCCCTGTCCTTTATATACACCATTTTCACGTTTAAAGGGAGGAGTCTCATACTTGGCATCTTGGGTAAGCTCAGGAGGTAAGGCCCTACTGCGGCAACATGCCATTAAATACTCAGGTATAATAAAAACCTCATCCTCAGAAGAGGATAAATACTGTGTCTCTCCTGACAGTCAGCACATTCCCTTGATAGCCTGCTCCTCCCATGTGATCATCCCCCCTGATACCACCCCCGGGGTTAGGAACCGGTAGGTTAGCCTTTCCCTGGCCACCTGGGAGGAGACTTTAGGCTGGGATTATGTGATGACTCAGGAGGATTCATCACAGATCTTCATGTATCTTTATGTATGATGTAGAGTCATCTAACGGTCTATTGCATTCATTTATATAATCCTGTCTGTTCTAGGCCACTATTCCTCCTCCCAGGTCGGCTTTTCTAATCATTATCGAATTGTTAGCTACGCTTCGTAGCACTTCTTCCTCTCCTTTCGTTAAATTATGGAAAACCCGCCTTGGTCTTTCGTCCAAATTTCCAATATCTTTCAAGACCCTATTCTGAAAGACTAATGATTCAGATATTTTAGCATCATAAATGTTTGTAATTAATCTCTAAAACTAAACGGGTCATGTACTTGTGTGACGACAAAACCGAATCCCTCACTCAACACCGTAATCTCTTGGCTACTTAGTGTATACTGAGACAAGTTCCCTAACAAGGACACCCACTTCTCGTCATTTCCGGGTCCAATTTTGCCCGTTGCTCCATTCGTCCTTGACCTCAGTCTAAAAAGGCCTATGTCGGGGGCGCTGTCGAGCAATATGGCGGGTTAGATGCAGATCAGTCTAGCCCCGCTCCGGCGTGCTATTCGGGTGGCGCAGCAGCGGTCCCACTGAACACACCAGGTTGCCTTAGATCTTCTGATGTGGCAAGGAGGCATGCAGGTCCGGATACCGGCAACCCCATTTGACGGGCGGGTGCAACCACAGCAGTAAGGCCAAGAGTGGAGGGAGGCTCGCCGGGGTCCCGGATCTCAATAAGGCAGCAGAAAGGGAGACAGAAAACCGCAGCAACAGGAAAACAGGCCAGGGAGAAGGGGAAGAAGACCGCCTTGCAAGCAAAGATGGACACTTTCACAGTCCCCCTCCCCGAGGGGGACCATGAGTGGAGGGGAGGAAGGAGCAGCTTGCAGGGGAGTGTACCGGGACATCACCATCCTTGAATGAGCTCCTGCAAGCAATTAAAGACTCCAAGACCTCGCTGGAAAGGAAGGTTTAGTTTAATTGGAAGGTGGAAGCGGTTGGAGCGGATGTCAGCTCCCTAGGATCTGTATAAAATGTCGGCCAGAGTGGGGGAAACGGAAAATAGAATCTCGGCAGTGGAGAACTCAATACGGCCCATGCAGAAAGATCTCCAGGAGCTCAAACAGAGGACCAAACTCCTGGAAGTGAGAGCGGAGGACGCAGAGGGAAGGGCCCGTTGCAATAATATCAGGGTCTTGGGCCTACTAGAGAAAACGGAGGGCCCCTCCATGGAGCTCTATCTGGAGAAGTGGTCAGAATGGATGGGTTCATCAGGACCTTCAAAGTTCTTCTCCTTGGCGCAGGCCCACAAAGTCCCGAGTAGGGCAACCAAGGGAGCCCACCCTCGGTCTGTGATTTTGCTGCAACTCCCATAAGCAAATTGAAGGAAAAATGGGAAAGGGACTTGGGAGAAATTGAGGAGGATTGGGTGGGGGTATTTGGGTCAGCAAGGGAAGCGGGCGTCTCGAACAAGTTGAGACTAGTTCAGTTAAAGGTCACCCATAGAGTCAGGTTACACAGGATGGGGATGGCGACTGATCCCAATTGTCTTAAGTGTGGGGAGGAGGCAGGCGGGTGCCTTTCTTCACACTATATAGACTTGCCCTAGACTACAGTGGTTTTGGGGGAGGGAACAGGAATCAGTGGGAGAGGCAGTGGGGAAACTGATACCAAACTAAGTTTCTGTTTGATGCATATATAGGGGGGAGGGGGGCGCGCGTTTTTCAACCTGACTGGAGGGAATGGACCATTGTCGCGAGATGGAGCAACGGAGAGAAAGCGGCTGCCCCCACAAACATGAGCAAATCTGGGTGAAGTAGTTGGAGATCAATGAATGAAGGAGGGGTGGGCGGCAAGTCATACAGGAGGTGGGGAGGATGCCTCTGGATGTTGTTCTGTACCCATTGTTTAAAAAAAAAAAAAAGTTAAAAAAAAGGTTATAAAAAATAACCTTTTCTTCCACATCGGCTCCTATTTCTGTGAGATTTGTTGGATGCTATATGCTTGTTTCTTGTTCCCTAAAAGTAGCTGCTGCTTGCTCGGTGACAGCCTGTAATTGCAGATGTATGTATTGGAAAACATCTGCACACATGCATTTATTTAAGTAACTATTTTGAGATGCACATTTCCTTTCAAGGTGTAACACGAAAAAAAGTTCTGAATAATTTCCACATTATGTAATGGGTAAATATTGAGATCATAAATTTAGGGGCCAAAATTAAGATTGCAAAAGCAGGAGCTAAACACAGCTCCTGGGTATCCAGTATTAACCAGTGACCAGAAACTACCAATGGGGAACGAGGAGCTAGTGCATAGAACTCCACACATGTAACTTCCACTTAAGATGCAAACGTATCCTTTTGACTATTATTTATGACCACTTGAGCTTTAAATGCTGTAAAGACGTGTACTAATGTGCATTTATAAATTGCCAGAAAAGCAAGGAGTTAAATTCACATAGATGGGCTTGTTTGGCATCACTTGGCCTGAGGAGCTAAAGGTATCTCTAGTAGTTGTTGCTATCAAGTTAATCAGGGGCTTGTAGGCTACAAGTAGGAGCAAAATAGCTCCAAGCTCCCCTCAATTTGGAACACTGTTAATCAATAACAAATCTAAATATTTCCATTAGACTAAACAAATGTTCATCTCCAGTCTCTTTTTATTCTGCGAAAATAAAATATTAAACTTGATGCTGCAATCCAAACATCTTCATTCAGATTGATTTCTCAGCACTGAATATTTTAGACTTTTTTCCATCCAAAACAGTAGATCCTTTAGGGTCCTTTATCTACAGCAATCTCATTCCAACCTCGAGACGTGAATAAAGTGAATGTTAAGTAACCATTTGGTGCCCTTTTTTTTTTTAAAGGAATCCTGTGACCCACATGTTAGAGACTCTTGGCATGTTCTCTACAAATTCACTTGTCTCAGAATTCAGGCTGTGGGAGCAAAACACTGTATACAAAACAGGACCTCCAAATAAAACACAAGAAGCTAAAAAGCAAAAGCCTGAAATAGAATTTTGATCACAGGAAGAGAAACACCAGCAAGATTAAGGAAAGTTTAAACATAAAACACTCTTCTCACTGAACAAGGAGAGAAGAATAGGCAATTTCAGCTAACATGCCACCCCGTAGCCATCCCTAGTGGTTCACCCACAGTTCAGAGTCATGCATTATGGATATGCAAAGGAGCTCAAAAGTAGGTATTGTTAGCCAGAAAACTGTCCGTCTTACATGGAAGCACCATTTCATAGCTAGCTCTATGAACCCAAGACAGCCAGCTCTCAAAGGAGTCAGAACACATCCGTGTTTTACCCTTATTAGGGATCAGAGTGCATCCCAAAGGTCAATAGCGAAGATGTCAAACATTACTTGATGCTCTAATTACAAGGATGCCCTACTATAAATGCGTGTCTCCAGTGAACTTCCAGGGACGACAACTAACTGTGGCAATCGTGGCTTGTTAGCTGAAATCGGCTATTCTACTCATGATCAAAGAAAAGAATAGACTTGCATATGTTGTGGGATTGCCCCAAACTGGGTGGGTACTGGTCGGCAGTTTGCCAGGCTGTTGAAGACATTTTGGGTCGACATCTCCATCTCACAGTGGGAGAGTGCCTATTGGGATACGTAGGTAGAATGCCCTTGGTGCAGAGGTGATTTCAACTTTGCACTCTTGCTGGCTAGAAGGCCATTTTGATGCGTTGGACTTGGAAGGAACCCCCAGTTTTGTGGAACTGGCTGAATGATGTAATATGTACTAATAACAAGGCACTGTATGTGTCGCTGGTCCCCAGCAGCAGCCGTCCCAAAGACATCTGGCAGGACTTTCGAGGGTACTTGTCAAGGAGGGCAGAGCCCTGAACCTTCTGCTGGAGTTCTCAATGCATGCTTGCTGTTTTTGGGTGTTTTATGGGTGTTATGATGATTTATATCCCAGGATACATGGCATTGCTGTTGTATAACTTCGCTGTTTGCTGACCAAGTGCTTAATAATTAAACTTTTTTTAAAAAAAGGAAAAGAATAGACTGAAGGTAACATATTGATGTTAGATTGTTATGAATCCTTTGGATCCCTCACTAACTCCCTGCCTAGAGCCTCCTGTCAGGTAGCCAGGGAAAGGCAGACGCTTCCTGATCCTGACCTTGGGGGTGGTGTACTGTGGAAGGAACACCTGGGGGGAGGAAGGTCCCAGGGGAGTGACAGAAATCCATAGGATGAGACACGGTATTCCTTTTCCTCTAGGGAGGATGATTTAGCAATGCCAAATTCTGTGATGGCTTCTTGTCACAAACACCTGGTTGGCCTACGAGATATCCATCGAAATAGGGGTGAATCTACTCCTACACTCCTAGAGCTGGAGAGAAATCAAAATGCTTCTAAAGTTCGGGAGACCTATAAAGCTAAGAACCTCCCTTACACCCAAAGAGGCAGTGAGAGGAAAATTGGGAACAGTGTAAAAGAATTGCCTTTTTCTGTACAATCAGGGTTAATGACTAATTCTTGTAAAGTTCCTTTAGAGAATGTTAGAAGTAACAAATTGTGGTTTGAAAGCAGAACAGAAGAAAACCTAATTTTTCCAGAATTCCCTACGTACTGGGAGGGGAAGAGGTTCTGAAAAGGCACAATGTTGTAGGAGTGGTCAGTTCATTAGTGTAGAAATGTTTCTTGTGAATAGGGACGTGGAAATATGTGTCTGCCAGGTCCAGCGTCAAGAAGTCGCCTTTTTCCAGTTGGCCGAGCACGTGCTGACTAGGTTTTTGTACATACGTTGCAGGTCCTAGATGGGCCTCCAGGCCCATGTCTTCTTTCTGACTAGTAGGTATCTGCAATGTGAGCATTCTGAATTTCTGCTACTCCTGCCGGGGAACCGGGGGAATACAAGAACACCTGCTTTGAAACGGTGTGCCCCTGGGCGAGAGAATCCAGCACCCATTTGTTGGTGGTGATCTTTCTCCACTTGCTGACGTACCTCTTCAGCCGGCCTCCCACCGGAGTGCACGAGTGGGAGTCGACGTCTTGGAAGGATCAGGCTTGCTTGTGCACCGAAGTCCTGCACTGCTGGCAACAGCAATGCTGTCCACCACTACGGCCACCACACTGCTACTTGTCTGTACAACTCAGAGAACCCTTTCGATGACCTGCTCGATTTTCCCCTGGTGGAGCAAAAGGAAGACGAGCGTGTTGTTCGAGGAATCAGGCCGTCTCTGTATTCGCTTTGATGGCCTGAAGGAACTCGTCGACGGCCTTCCCAAACAGATTTTCCCCATTGAAGGGCATGTCCAGCACCTTCGCTTGGAGCTCCTGATGGAAGTTAGTGGCCTTAATCCATCCCTGGCAATTAAGGCAGATTCTGTTCCCCAATTGCCGGAACCCTATGTCAGCAACATCCACTGCCACTGTGATGGCATGGTCCGATGCCACTACTCCTTCCTGGAAAAGGGCGAGGGCCTCATTTTATCGTTGGGGAGGAACTTCAGATCAGTCCTAGTTTGTACCACAACTCCCTGTCGTACCTGGATAGGATCGCTAGTGCGTTGCCCGCCTGGATTGTGGACGCTGTGGTGTAAATCACCCATTTCCCCCCATTAGATTCATCCCTTTCCACCTCACTGTCCAGTGGGACTGACAAAGAGTATGGGTTAGCAGTCCGTTTCCGCGCGGCTGCCGACACCACTGAGTCCGGCAATGGGTGCGACCTCAGGCATTTGGGTACTGAGTCCAGCACCCATAATTCTTTTCCAGCCTATCCCACTTGGCTGGTTCCTCTTGGCCACTCGCCTTTGATACAAGAAGCCCTCCTTCTTGGTTTCCTCTGGCACCAGCTGGAATAGCTTGGAGGCCCTGGCGATCATGGAGTGTGACAAACCCACCTCGTCCGGTGGGGAAACCCTATGCTGGGCATCCAAATGTGGCGACTCACCGTCCGCTGCGACGATGTCTTAGTTGTCATCCGTCGTCGTGGCCGTATCCATTTCCGAACACGTGTCTGGGTCTGCTGGGGGTGTTGGGTCCCGACGCGGTGAAGGAGGTTGATATGGTGTGTCAGATGATGCTTCCTCTTCTTCGGCGGAGGTTGATCAGGAACTACAGGTACTAGGCCCTGCGCCAACGTCATCGCCCTGGTGGACCATACACATGGACTCCTGATCTTTGTCGTCGGTGGACTAGACCGCCATGGCTTGCGAGATGACCTGGGAGGGCTGTTTTGTGTCCTCCTCGCCACCACCCCCTTTTTTCCTCCTTGAGGGTTCTGAACCGGGACCTGTGCCGGTATCTTCACCCCTTCTAGTGTACCTGCAGACTTTGCCAAAGTCTCTGCGGTGGTGTCGCACCGTGGGGGCAGGGAAACTTTCTGCGCCATGGGAGCCACCCTGGTATGATCAGCGCCCTTAGCTGCTGTGGTATTGGTACCCGTTGACAGAGAGGCAATGGAGGTGGAAGGTGAGGCTGATCGCGCCCTATCTACTTTGGGACCCATTCTGCAGTGAACCCGGTGGACTCAGACTTGCGGATCTTGGCATTATCTTGGGCCTCCACAGATGAGGCACCCTCAAAGGACTTAGAAGACCGTGCCTCGGAACGGCCGGTCCTGGACGAGTCAAGAGCCTGGTCGGAGAACGGGTCAGAGTCCTTGGTATTAAAGCCATGCCGTCAGCCTACTATGCCTGTCCTTCGCCGTTTTCTTGGAGAAACCAAGGCATATCTCGCACTCCACCACCTTATGGTCCGGGTGTAGGCAGTAGAGGCATTGTAGGTGCTTGTCCTCCACAAGCACATTCCGTAACCCGTATTTGGTGCAGGGCCTGAAGAGGGACCTTCCCTCCTTCTCCTCAGTCATGGTCGGAGGGCGCGAAGTAGGCCTAAGATGGCTTTCGAGAATCTTCGATGAATCCTAGCCCTTGAAGGGAGTGGAACTTTACCGACAACGGGTCCCCGCTGTCGGCAGATGAATGAAAGAGTGCACAGCCTCTTTGAAACAAAAATGTTACTTTTCTCATCGAAAAACATGAATAGAGATACAAAAAGCTCCGAGAGCAACTCGAGGACTCCCAACACTGAAGCGTGCAGTACAAATCTGAAGATGGCTGCCAGAGTAGGGGTTTGGGGGAGGACTGTCATTGGATTGGGGCAGTATGACCCAGAGGACAGTGATTAGTTTAGAGGAGAAATACAGTTTTAAAGTGAAATTGAAACAGTTTTTTCTTTTTACTGAGGATTCCCAGCCTGGCGACAGGGAATATTCATGAGCATGGGAATGCATGCCGGACACCATGCTGGAGAACTTGGATTTCCTTGTGTTATTTTCTTGAACTGGAAAGCAGAATCAGGTTTAAAACCTGGGGAAGGGAGTTCTCCCAGGTTGTGAAGAGAGACTTTGGTTACTTTATGAACTCAAACATTATTGTTAATAATAACTGCCATGGATTTCCTTGTTTATTTGTTGTATGTTTAAGTGTGAGGGACAGATATCCTTTGTTAGAGTTACCTTTAGTTTATTTTAGACAGGGAAATGCAAATCAGGTCATAGATAGTGAGGCGTTCATCCAACCCTATACTCACGTTCATCGAACCCTATATTCTAATACAATGGCATTTGTTGAGAAAACCTCACAATGTGGTCCACCTCACAAGGTTGGTACAACAGAGGCATCCTCTGTGTTAATTAAACATTGGCAGAAAAAAACATGGGGAAAAGTGTTGTGCATTTTTCTCCTGCATCTGCGCATTCTCCAGTGCTGGTGTCCGTTCATTTATGGCGTGGACTGCATTCCCACAGAGGTTCATTAATGCCAGGCACTACATAAACATATATGCAGTTTTTGCATGGGCAAGCTGACCCTGCACCTTTTTTTTTTGGTTGGGAATTAACGCCCAAGGCAGACATTTTAGAAAACAAGTAACCTTAGTTACAACTAAATGTGTGTAACATTAATTTCCAACATGCATCTCTCCATCATCTGCAACAGTGTTAAAGTAAAAACAGACAGCACCTCTGGCCGGGCTGCTGCATAACAAAGCAACTTTAAGAGGTTCTCTGTATGGCCCATCGGGCCATTCACAATGTAGGGCCCGAATTCTTGCGGTCACGGATTCTAATAAACTTTTGTTACATGTCACCAGATTTCTTCGTGCCAGAGCTGGAGGAAGATCCTTCTCGGTTCTTGCCTTACTCCTTGGAACACTCTGCCTTTAGATCTTTGTAAACCCTAGGAGTTCCTCCCATTACGCAAGGCTTTAAAAACACTTTGGTTTTAATTCTACTGACCTGCCCCCTGATCCCTAGCACCTCGCGGCCTTTGTGCGCTCGATAAATACCATATAAAATAAATAAATAAGAGTTCTTATTTTGATATCCATGTGCTTAGAAAGTATTAGTTAATATGTATCTGTATAGGGATAGGTTGGTTAGAAAGGTTTATAGAAGGACTACTGCACAAACTTGTGTGTTATCCCGTTTTAAACAAAAAGCTGAAAACTGGTGCATTGAGAGAGGTTTGCCCACATCCATCTGCTGCGAATCTGGGGACTATATACTAAAATCATAACTGAAGAAGCAAAGCACCAGACCATAGTGGTCCAAGTTTTCATTGTACTGTTATCCTGTCCAAATGTATGGTATATACGGTTCATATTGTATTATCTGCTGTAGGGAAGTTGGGACACTTTTCCTGCACCTTGTCACGTCATCCCACTTCACTGGTTTCGTGCACCTACCCTCCATCCTGGCATGTGTAGAGAAACCCCTCAACGCTCACACCAGAGAAAATACAACCAGGAAAAAAGGCCCAGCACACAAGGAAAACAAGGTTTAGTTCCACAAATAAAACTTCTGTTTGCATATGAGTGCAGAGAACGTGCTAGGCCCCTGTTATACTTGTAAGGGACCAGTTTTCCGCATTGTTAGGGGGTACATACGTGCAGCTGGAATCACCCATTTTTTGCATACTCCTCCCTCCATGACAGTGAGGCGGTCTAGCACGTACCTTTTCTGCAACATCATCAGTCTCATTGCATCCATTTCCATCTTGATCGTGTTAAGGCCTTGCTCTGTGTCATTGGCCAGCTGGATCATTTCCCACCGCACAATCTAGAGCCACTTGGCGTTTTCAGCAGTCTGCACTCCCTGTAGCAATAATGATGTAAAAAATGTGATATTCATCTGGTATTTCTTTGAGCAACTGTAAGGGATCTTGTGATAAATAGGTTGATGTTCTCTTCCTCCGCAACTTTTCCCTCTTCGGTTTCTCAGGCAGGATACTAAAGATCGGCTTCTGTGGGGGCACAGTGGTGGGGATGCCGGACCTTGGTGTTGTGGTTGCAGTCGACAAACCTCCTGCGCCCCACTATTAAATGTTCTTCAGGGACCACCAGAAGTGCAGAGAGCAGCGAGCAGGTGCCCCTCCATGATGGTGGGAGGTGCAAGAATGCCTGCTGGACACACCCAGTAACTGTCCATAACGGCAGCTGTCCCCTTTTTGACATCTGGAATGTATGACGTCTTGTTCAGTGGAGTAACTTTGCTTAAACTGTTGGGGGGGACATGACATCTGAAGAAAAGGTGCCCCAGCCATATGAATGGGGACAAAATGTTGTGCCATGTAAGTTGGGGGGACAAACATCCCTGTCCTCCCTAAAATTACGCCCATGCTCTTGTTACAACTGCCATTGGTCCCCACAACGACGCTCCCTTCATTGTAAAAACACAGTTGATATTCTTCCTGATTTTGCACCTTTACTGTTTTGTTCATTGCCTCGATACATGTGAGTTTTGCCACTTGTTCGTTCCAATAGGTACAGTACTCCCTACCGATTACTTCCGCTCCGGACCGCCATTAGTCGTCTTGCCATGCAGCTCATTGCAGACTCTTGTCATCTATTTGCCACAAACTTCCCACCTTTAGATATGGTCTTTGCAAGCACTGTGCACTCTTGGCCACATTGCAGTTGATCAGGATCTGCCACTTCTAGTCGTACAGATTGTGACTAAAACGTACTTTGCAGCCTAATGTCCGATGTAATAGGCACTGGGCCTCTACAATACTTGGGGGCTCCCAAAGCATGTGGAATCAAGGAGCAAATAGCAGCTCCCATTAACTTTTGCTTTCCCCACTGAGCTCATGTCTGCCTACCAGCTGTTGCTTAACTCTGGGTGGTGCACATCTTCTACTGTATCTAACCCAAGTCCCTGATACTTGTCATACTTAACCCTTCGTATCTGTCTTTTATGATGTTTGGATCCACTGGAAAGGAAGGCATCCTTCATAAGTACATTTGGAAACAACAATAGTATAAACACATTTTCAACATTTCCCATATGTTGTTGGATGACAAGGGTGTTACTTCATGATACATTAAATTGCTTGTAGTGAATTACGGCCACAGTATTGTGTGTGTGTTAGTTGCATTTACATTTGCCTTATTGTCACGGGTTAGGTATCCCACACAACCTTTACTAAGCGACTCATTAATATTAGTTGAATTTCCTAACCCCCTTTTTTATATCACTACTTCATATAAAACTACATCCTATTATATACCTAATGCAAACATGGAAATAGCAAATGTACTAGCTACCCAATGCATTATACATATGTATGTTGGTAAAAACACACAGGGGGGCAGTGAAAAAGAGGGGATGAGAGAGGGGGAGATATCAGTGCAAAAACTGCATAGCAGCGTTTTTATGTATTACAGAGGTATTGGTGGTGTGATATGTATACAACTACTTGAAAACACTTTACAGCAGCTTGCTATTTGTAGCTTACTCTTATTGTTTAATATTTCCACCTGAGGGGGTAATTATTTATTTTAGCAGGCACTTAACGCACACAGTGGTACATTATTCCATTTGGGTGGGGGGTGTGGCCTGGGGTGCTTTGCGAACATCAGATAAATACACCTAGTAGCGTAACTCACACACTTTTACTGCAAGAGGTATAGCACAGACCACCTCATAGGGGTCATTATAGCTGGGTTCGTTCCACTGTTGAACGAAATTTTTAATGAAAATGTGGTCACCTGGAAAAAGTAGGAGGGGAGGCGATGTGGGCTCAGTAGCATATGCAGTGCTGGCATCCCGGCGGTTCGATCTGCTGGGAGAGACATTTTATTGCTTTTGTTAGAGCACACAAGTAGCTACGAAAATGGATGCGGAACTGTGATCATCAGATGCTCTCCTGAGGCATATGACGACCTGTGATCACCTCATGTGGCGATAAATGATTAGTTCAATTGAAGTTGGTTTTTCAGGTTTCAACTTATTTAAGCCCAGCGACCGGTCTCCTTGTATTCCTGTTGGAGCGTGTCCCATGTGTGAGGAACATGGAGGTCAAACGAACCCCATCTCCAAACAAAGCATTAGAATTGCGTCCTTACTAGAAAGATGTGCCACAAAGTGATTTGGTTAAACACCATTTAAAATAATCAAAGCAAAAAGAAACTCCTATTTGGAGAGGCCCTTTAGATGACATGTGTTTTGGCTGGTAGTGCCTTTTTCAAATCGAGGGCATACATTACATATTGTTTCCTGGTATTTGTTCAACATAAAGCTAATGCATCCGGTGGAAGTTTCCTCTTTAGGTAGGTATGTAGGGTTAGTCCCATATATCAAAGCGTTACATTTTCACTCGCGTCGGCTCTCCAGGTTATTTAACCTGGAAAGCCGACGCGAGTGAAAATGAAACTTTCTGGTGAAGACGCAATTCTAGTGATAAATGATTATCCGTACAGGGCTGCGTGCACATGCTAAACAGAGCGAGAGGCAAGCAGCGCACCTAATTCGTTTTTAGGGTGGTGCAAAGTTTAGACAGTTTACGCTTGAGAAGACCATTGAACCTCTCCATAACGCTGTTGGCCTGTGGGTGGTAAATTGTACACATCCGATGCATGTTGCCCAATAATTTGTCAATTTCCCTGAAAAGCGAATTGGAAAAATGTGTGCCGTTATCAGACCTCAATACTTCACACACACCTCATCAAGGAAATACTTCCCTCACCAAAATGTTAGCAGCACACTTTGCATCAGGATGTGCACAAGGACCAGCCTCTACACACCGCAAAAAGGGGCACACAACTAGTATTAAGTAGCTGGACTCATTACACTTTTCGCCCATATCCACATAGTCTATGTGCAACTCACGGAATGGCCCAGTGGGGCAAGCATGGAACTCGGATAGTTCGTAACGTGAGACCAGTGCTGTAACTGCGACATGTGGTGCAATTGATGATCATTTTGGTTATCGCCTCCTGCAGATTGGGGACAAACCAGTCCGCCTGTATATCTGCTGCTACATGCTGTTCAGACACACAAACGGGTGGTGCAGTTGGTCGAACGCAACCTGTAGTAACTCATACGACATGACTGCTTTACCTGACGTTTCCTGTTGCCGCAATAAATCTGTGGGGGATTGCTTACAGCCTTCTTTTCAACAATAATTCCTTCTCTGCCTGTGGCGCTCGGCCGTGCAATTCTATTAGTTGGTCAATCGGTAAAGTGTTGTAGGATTCTAGTAACTGCTCTCTGTTCTGCGCTACCACCGGGTCCTACCAGACTCAGCACCAGTAAATATGCTGCTTGCTTGGCTGCCGCATTCGCGGAATTGCTATCGAGGGAGACCTTGCCTGTGTCATTAGTATGGGCAGTGCATTTCACCACTGCTGTCCATGCTGGTTGTGCCAGTGCATCAATGTGTCTAATAGTGCTGTGTACTGCACCGGGGACCCATCTGCTCTCCTAAATCACCTCCTTTTCCACCATGCCAGGCCTGCATGTACTGTGGTGTTGACGTAAGCCGAATTGGAATAGATGGTGACATGGTACCCTTGAGATGCTAAAAGCGCCTCAATGAGTGCTATAAGTTCTGTTGCTTGGGCTGAATAGTGGGTAGGCAGTCTTTTCTGCACCAGTACCTCATATTCCATCCACCAAGGTACTGCTGCTACCACAGTGTGCCTCAATCCTGGTCAATAGTTGGTGACCCATCAACAAAATGCACTCCACGCCCTTCAAGGGGGGTGATCCCTTGCCTTCGGGATATCATCTTCCTACCCTTCAAATGACACGCAATCGTGTGCTGCCAAGTCCTCCACGGTACATGGTTCTGTTAAAAAGGTGACAGGGTTTACAGTCCTACACCTCACGATGTGAATGTTGGGGCTGGACAGTATTCTCATATACGGACGCTCTCCGTGTTGTTAGAGTTGATTTGGAATGCTCCAAATGGGGAATACTGCATATTCTGCATAGTGTCACAGAGCACCCCATGATTTGTACGCGTTTTCCATTAGGGCCACTTGGGTTTCCTGCCCCCGGGGGTTCTCCAGGTTTGCACATGGGTTGCGGGCAGGGGGGGCGGGTTTCTGGCTTCTTCAGCACCCTTGTCCAAATCATTTGCTGGTTCCTCAATAGAGGTGTTAGGGTCTTCCGGTTGGTGCTTCCGAGTCTTGGACCATGAGGCAATTTCTCCAACCCCCTCTAGGAGACTACGTTTGTCGGTATTGGCATCTTGTAATAAGTCAATCAATGATTTTAATATAACCCCCCCAACCCCCTCCATCACTTCCTTTTTATTCCTTTACAGATTCTATAAAGGATTCAACATAAATCAGCATCGAACTGATCAGGGCTATTAAAGTTATTTGATCCTTATAAATTTTCGTTTAGATTCTCGTATAGTTTTAAATAAGGGGCCAGGGTTATGGCTACTGCTGAAAGTATGGAAGCCTGCAAGTTTATTGCCCAGGAAGGCTGGGTACTTTGATTCTCTGTTGCAAGCATCTGGTCTTTATTCTTAGTGCTTTCTTTTTGGTTTGTTCCCTGGACTCCAGCTCTGATTCCAAAACGTTGGAAGATTCTGTTTCGGAGTAGTCATCACTGGAGTATTCTAACAGACACAGCCTCCAAGCCTTGAGTTCTCCCTGTGGAGTTTTGCTCTCTTTGGTCTAACTTACTTTGAGGTGTCCAGTTGCTCCAATTGGGGCCCCACTCTCCAAATTCTTGATTTTTTTGCTGTTATATAATCCGTCTTGTCGAGATCTTCTCTGCAATCTCCAATAGAGCGCTTTGCTCTTTTTGGACTTATTTCTTGGCACAGACTGAGTGCCAACTGCGCAATATGTTTTGTAAAGCGACCAGCCTGGGACCTGTTCCCACCCCAACCCCCCTATCCCTGTAGGGGGGCTATTCCCATCCTTAGATGGGAAAAGCCTGTTTTAGGAACACGTTTTGGTCATCGCGGGCCAAACTGGCATTCTCACAGTCATTTTGTAGGGGTACTTCGCCCAATGTCAATCTTGTCGGGTGCAGCTGTTCCAAAATCCCATGAACATCCGGCGGTTTCTTTATACACTGAGCGATTTCTATCCTGGAGTAATACGTTTTCTTCAGAGACTGAGGGCTGCTCGTTTGGTGTTAATGTGTCCAATGTGGGGTCCTTCAGTTGTTCCAGGTGGTCAGTTTGTGCTTTCTGCGTCACAGATTCGGGCAGATGACCGTTGCGGGTCCAGAGGAATGTTGTCAAAGTGGTTTTCAGTTTTGGTCTCCCTGATGGACGGTGGCACCAATTTAAATGGACTTGCGAAGATTCCGTTATTTAACCGGACTTCATCGGAGGGTTCATCCCAGGTTTTACCAAGGGCCTCAGGCCTGTCCAAATCGGGAGACAGCACCCTAGTGGGGCCAGAGATCTCAGAAAGTTCCCTTCTTTGCTGAGCAGGCCGTTTAAAATGCCACTTTAGTTTCCACAGATCAGAGACAGAGTGGCATCTTTTTATGAACAGCAGGGCCACTTTGTGTTCCTTGTTAGAATTTAGGCACAAGGCAGGTGGATCCTTAACAGAAATGCTATTTTCGATTGAGGGTTGGATCTTGATCCGGTCTTTCCCCCCTGCGTGGGTGTAGTCGTTTAATGCTTTGTTCCTCACGACATCTAGGCTTCCAGACTCCATTAACGATGGATTAGCTGCAGTGCCCAGCATGTTCAGGGAGTCTGCTCAATCTCGCGTTCTACCTAGCATATTTTGTAATGCTGTTTTATTAGCAATGGCGACTCCAGGGGATTCAGCTGTGGTGCATTCACATGTTGTGCAATCGGTAAGGTCTATATGGGTATTTATTTGAATGTTTTTATTAGCAGTGGGGCTGTGTGAAACAAACCCCATGCTGTCAACTGAGGCAGGTGGAAGCTCTGAGGCTAGAGTCTTAGAGTTTAGGCGTACCTGCCGTCGGGTGCATTGTGGTCCTCTTTGGTCCTGTTCCAGCTCCATGTTGTTCAGACTCCAGAATGCTGGCCGCTCGGTGGCTCACACCTCAGCAAACACTCTGCATGCACTCCACGACGCTTCGCGTCCGGAGTGGGTGTTTTGTAGGGTTAGCCTGCAATGGAGAGCGAAGACAGACTCTCAGGTCCAGCAGCAGAACGGGGTCTCCAATAGTTTTCTGCACACTCTGCAAGGTTTTGATTGTTCCTGGAGGGGTGTGTTCACTCTTACTTGCCTCTTCCACCTCCCCTTCTACTCCGTTCTGATATGGAGTAGCCTGGTCTCTGCTCTTCCGCTCTCCTCTTAGTCAACCTTTGCTGCTTCACATTCGTCCAGTGCATTCACTGCTGTGTATTTCGCTTCTATTTTTCTGCAAAGGATACCCACATCCTGGTCTGGCTCATCAAAGGGGTCTGGGATCAAATCAACATATATTCAGGAATTATTTGCTTGCCACTGATCTTTGGATGGCTGGTGCAACAGGCTTAAACCTAAAACTAATAAAAGAGAGGTGAAAGTCTGTAGGAGCCGGGGGTGGGAGCCTAAGGAGGAAGACTTCAAGATGTGGGCCCACACCTCCAGCCTGCTGAAATTAATTCAATACTTGTCCTGGTTGTTTATATACAGAATTTAGGTTTCTGATTTAACCAGAATCTTTCTCGTCACTCTCGGGTGAAAATGGTCACCAGTATTTGCATTCTAGCAAAACGGTTCTGAGGAAAAACAAAATCTACTACCTTTTGATTTAGGAGCCAGGCAGTTCACTATGGCAACGCCCTTTATCAGGGCTTCTTGAATCTCATTCACTAACTCCAGAGTATCCAGAATGCAGCGGCCAGATGGTGCCTAGTGCCCCACTTGACACCCAATACAGTGTACATGCTCAATCAACTACTCTGGCTCCCTCTCAACCAGGGCATTGCCTTTAAGGCCTTCTGATCTATCCATGAAGTGGCCTGTGGAACTTGTTTTTCACTCCAAAACAAACTAAATACCATAAAGGGCATTCTCCTTAGTCCGTCAGTCAGTGCTCACATAATATTTCAAAGCTTTCAATGAGCCCACTTAGAGCTTTTTCTTGCAAAGTTTACCGTCACATCCGCAACTTGAAAAAGGTCTTCCTCTTCCACTGTGCTATGCAAATCATTTCTATTTCACTGCAAACCCCTTCTATGCTTCCCATTTCCAGACACAGCCATGATGTCGAAACGATGGGACCTCATGAAATTCAATATCAGGTCCACACTTTTCTTTTCTATTCATCTTGCAAAGTGTTTGTCCTTTGCAGTATCCAACGTAACTACAGAAATTGATTTTTTTTCTATTAAAATAATTGCGTGAAACTACAAATATAAATGTTATAAATGCAATTACTGATTTGTCACGGACAAGTAGTCAAAAGAGATGTGTCTGGTGGTATCGGGTTTCAACATTGTGTGAAAGGTGGAAGCTACCAAATCATGTAATGCTGATAGATGCCTGCCACTGTAACGACGTTAAGGGGAGAATTACATTCAGCAGTTGCTGACTGGACTGTGAGTGATTGCTTCTTTGCAAATAATTGAAGTATTTGATCCTGATAAATGACCCTTTACTGACTAAAGAGCATGTAATGGATATGCCATCAGGCTATCTGAGGAGATTAATCACCAATATATATATATATATAAGTCTGAGTGTTTAGGACACGCGATAAACCTTGTAGCAGGACAGAGTCTGAAGGGGACAAGTATTAGGATTGTGACATTTAAGGAAATCATGATCTGATGCACCTTATTTTTGTCTTGCGTCTAAAGGAAAGGTATACAAAAGGTCACACTAACGCAGTCTCCGAGTCAAACAGATAGTAACAGCTTTAAAAGTGATCCATCTACTCTTGATACTTTGATGAATTATGGTGTGGCACGTTTTATAGACAAGCCCAAGTTGATGAAAGCATTATTGTAACTCCCCTACCCAACCCCTCAACTCCTACCCTACCCCCCAAAGTCTGAATATCTCATTTAGGGAGTGTACCTCATTCTAATATTTTGTACTCGTCTGTTTTATGGTTTTACACTTTATATGGTTATTAAGTGAAATAAAGTAAATACTGACTCACTCGTTTGTTTTGCGTGTTTTGGATATACGTTCACGTGTTTAGGATTTTAATACAATGAAAATAATGTGCAAATAATTAATTTGAATTTGAAAGCCAAATCAACCTTGTGATTGATACACAGGAAATCTGGCATATGGTTTAAATCCCTGTACATATGCTGGCAAAAAACAGCATATTGGGCAAGTACTCGGGCATATGGCGCAAATACCATGTACTTGGTCTTATGATGGCAATGCATGCCATAACTGGGAGTGCCAGAGATTACGACAGCAATATCTGTTAAATGATGGCAGTCAAAGGCATAGAATGATAAAACATGGCAAATGGTTTGAATACCTGAGCATATGATGGCAATATCTGGCAATAGAGAAACCATTTCCACTGTTAAAAACTATGAAATATGGTCAGTGCCTGTTACAATAAGGGGAATGTACTTGAAAAACAAATGTTAGTGTCTTTTATGCTTCATGCCATATTAAATGTGTCTTTTTAAAGGTTTACGTCTATCTATGGATCATAATAAGTGTTCCGGTGAAGGATGGTATATTTTCTCTAATGATTTCATCATCCACGAAGGACCATATGGCAGATTATAATTTTTTCGATGTAATGATCTTAAAAATCTCAGACATGCCATTAGGTAGATTTAAGATGCTACACATTCTCCAATAATCAATACTGGTGAAGGTCTTAGCAATTAAAAGGAGGAATGACCCCTTAAACAATAACAAAGTAAACAACTGTAGGCAGGAAGAATCAACAACATGAAAATAATTTCCAGAACATCAACATTTGTTTGGCTTCAGTGACTAGTGCAGTCGGATCCATTATGGAAGTCTCCAATGACACTAATTATTTTTATATTTTATTTAAGCCTACTGCCGCTTTAACCACAGGGGGACTTCACATAGGAGGAACTGAGAAAGAATCGATAAGCAGAAGCAAAAGGTAGCACCAGGGTATACAGTATGGATGATCAGCCAGTGGGCATATATTATTTATGGGAAAAAGGGAGCTAGAATGCAGCAAATCTTACTTTTTAGAGATGTAATCGTTTTCAATATGTTCTAACAGTTATTAACACACTCCATTACTTACCACCCGTCAGCCAATCAGAACGCAATCTATAATATTTAATTCAGTTATAGTGTTTTTATGCTAAGTGCTGAACAAAAAACATAATGGTGCAATACATGTGTGAATAAGAGACAAAAACAAATATGCAGTAATAATTAGGATACCAGCTTAAGATAAAAAGGCAGCATTTATATGTTCTTTTAAACGTGATTTAAACTGCTGTAACGTGGCAAATCATAATCCAAGGGCAAAGCATTCCATAGCTTACATAGGAAAGAGCAAATATGAAAAGGGGCATGTGGCAGTCGTTAACTAGGAAGTAAATATTATTTGCACCAGGGGAAGTGTGATTAGCCAATAAGGTGGCTGGAACAGCAGGAGAGAAAACACACTTTCAGCCTGCTGTTCTAGTTAACCGAGGTCCTTCCCCCGGGTGATACCATTTTTAAAAATGTGTTTTATGTGGGGTGGCAACAGGGAGCCTCTCCCTGTTGCCTTCCCACCCCGCTCCCGCAAAATAATCCAAACCGGTTCTCCACCCCTTCCCCTTCCGGTCCCGACGCTCCTCCCACTCCTGACCGTCGCCACAGAAATGAAGAAGGGACTGAATCCCTTTTCCCATATGGCAGCGGCCATCTTTGTTTCTTTTTCTTTCCTACCCCACAGAGGGGATGAAAGCTGCAAGAATAATAATATATTAGCCTACCTGGCTGATACAATAAAATATGACCTGAAAGATAACTAGGATTTGATCCTGGCATGTAAATGCTGAACCAGAAATGAAGCCACGATTAGGAGCAGATAAAACAAGAGTAAAAAGTGACTTATCATCCAGCAATCAAAATAAGATAGAGCACTGAGACAAACGCAGATGAAGAGAATCAGTGGAAGCAGGAAAGAAAGTAAAAATATGTGCATCATCTGCATACAAATATGCCTGAAGGCAAATGAAAGAATTAAAGAAGCTAAGGGAATAGTGCATACAGTAAAGAAAAGACGGCCCAGGACAACCCTTGGGACTACCATAAAACAAGGAATGCTAAGAAGTAGATCCTTTCAAAAAAATTATAAACGAGCGATTAGATAGATAAAGGAAAACCAGGATTAGGCAGTGTTAGAGTTACCCAATGAAGCCAAGGAACATTTTAATGTAGACTGTTCAGTAGAACCAAAAGCAGCCGAAAGGTCTCGAAGCACCTAAATAGAAGAACATTTATGACAGCAAGCATTTAGACGCAGACATAGCCACAAGAGCGGTTTCAGCTGAGACCTGGACGAAAACCAGACTGTAAAGAAGACAGTAGGTTATCATGAAGAAGATATGAGAGATCTGACCAGAAATACCTTTTACTAGGAGTTTAGGAGGATTGATATGGTAACTAACAGTAGTTTACAGGACTAGATGTGCCAGACTCGTATTAGTTATGTGATAGGAGTCACCTTGTCCCAGTAAAAAGGGTATCAAATATACAGCAAAGTCAAGTAAGAAGTTTAAATTCTAGAAGAGCTGAGTCCACACGAGTGTTGTATAACCAATAAGCAAAGAGATACTCAACGCAGAGGTGAAACACCAAGAAGAGAGGTGCTGAATCGATACGGTTGGGATATACAGAGTCAGTTCAGAGACTTTATAAGACTGAGCATTACTGATAATAGAAGCTTAGAAAGGGGCAGAGGAAAACCACGATCAACTCCCCCTGCAGGGAAGAAACTACAAATAACAATCTGAGTATTGAGAAAGGTTTCCTTGAAGGACATTCTAAAAAGGAAACCACAGAAAGCATGAGAAAGCAAAGTGTTCTTGCGGAACTACAAGAGTTGATTGCAGAGACCGTTCTTGATTGCACAGACTGTTCTACCAAGAGGGCGTATAATTCAAGGAGTTTTTTTTAATTAACTGGAGGAGAACCAGCTGAAGATAAATCATTCCCTTGGTCTATTTAAGTCAGTTAACATTAGTGGCAGGCCCAGATAGGGTAGTTTATATGGGACATATTTTATTTTAGACTTTATGACAATTGAAAAGCACCTTTAGTTTTAGATATGGAGGGTACTCCCTTTAGTGATAGGTAAAGTTAGGCCTTATAAGTATAATTTTTGTTAAAAGAAATTGAATCATGCCTTCCGAGTGTCTGGCTACTTCTTCCGACTTTCCACATTCCCCACAGGTTCCCCCTGCTTCCTTCAAGGGAATAGTCTTCTCTCCCTCTTCACAAACCTTCCTTCCCTTCTATTTTCACAAACTGTCTCTTCCACTCATTCAGTAAACATCAGGTTTTCCTTCTGTTCCAGTTGAATTTCTACTTTGCAGATGGCACCCATTGTTTGCTGCACCAAGGTGGTATATTTCTCACTTTGCTCCCAGGCTGTTTGTACCTCCTCTCTGGCTCTTCTAAAGCTTACTGTTTTACATTCTCATCTACTTCCCATGGAGCTGGTTTCCCCCACCAAGCTGGTATCCATCACCTGCTTCACTACTTCTCTAATTTCCTGAATGATAACCCTTGTTTCCTGCACAAAAATTGTTTCCTTGTCTTGAGACTCTTGATTAAACCCACTTCTTCTATACGTTCCTGTACTTCTCACAAGGGTTGTCACACTCTTCAGATCACCCTCTTTGATCCAGGCTTCCCAGGTCTGTTGTTTACCAATGCCAAACTCTCCTCTGGTCTGCCAATTTGCTGTCAGGTCCACTGACCTGGGGGTGTCCAAGGGTGCATCTTCCTCCAGGTCCTTTCAAACACTTACCTCGGACCACGTCTCACTGCTTGGTGTCTCCCACGATCTGCCTCTGTCCAGAAAGCTCTTCCTTGGACTTACAAAAGATGCTTTGGCTAAGTGACTTTTTATATATGGTGCTTGCTCCTTCTCTGGGCTGTGCTTCAAGGTAGCAGGTTGCACCTGTGTGATGGAGTTGCCACGGTTCACTGATTGAGCCTTGTGATGGTCAGGTATGTGTTCAAGGATTGTGTCTTGGATTTTATGTACTCTGCTTCAGACTCGCCAGGGTCTGCCATTCTGTTTGTGTGCCCTAGTAAGTCCTCTGTGTGTGTTGCTTCTGTGTAAAGCATTTTGCAAGCATGGGGAAGTGTATGTTTAATTTACAAAAGGATTCTGAACAGAAAATAGAAACACCAACTCCAGCAACGCTGGTTGGGGAAGAGAGCACAATCCTTGATACTTTCTCATGGTGTCTTAGTTTGTGTTCTCTCCCTTGACAAATGGAAACTGATACTTTGTACCCGTGGGCATTTTAAAATGCGTTTCCCTCACCTGGGCTATTTGGATTTGTTTATTTTCTTTTCCTGGCGGGAAAACTGGATCGAGACGCTTTGCATAAGGAGAGGTGCTATTGAATACAGTCTAGCAACCCCATTGTTTCAGTTGCAGGAAAGCTTCCTGCTTGTGCTCTCAAAGTGACCCAGACTCCTTACCAACCTAAGTGGCTGGGTCTTGTGACGATTCGCCAGGTCTAGTCACTTCTCCCCAGGGGGAGCCCTTTCCTTTGAGGCTAGGGAGGTGAGGCCACTACCCGATAGTCACCCTAGGGGTGGTAATCTGTGGGAGGACTTCACATGGAACTACTCCCCTCCTGGTGATCAGGATTTCCACCTGGGGAAAAAGCCTCCCTAAGACCTGGTCACAACACCTGCTAGGGGAGAGGCGGTATACCCTGCCTCCCCTGCACCATTCCCGCACCAGGTAAATGATGTGCGAGCTAAGGGGGGAGACATCTCCACCCCTCCTGTACATATTCGCTTCTTTCATTGTGGATAGAAGTGTATAAACGCTGTGTTAAAAGCTTAGAGTACTCCATTTTGTGTCTTTTCAAACGCCATCTTTTTCTGGGCCCTCTGCCCCTCTGTTGATATGTTTTCTCTCCCTCTCCCACTCCCAGCGCCACGCAGAGCCGGCCCCCGCCACCTCCACCCTCTGTCCGCACAGCGTGTCTCCTGTTCTCACAGAAATGCAGTCTATCATTGTTGCCATTAACAAGTATCGAGCACTGACAAAATGTGCTCATCCTAGAACGTGAGACCAAGCCCTGCTCAAGCCCTAGCGCCCCAACAATTTCTGATGACCGACTCATGCCCTCTCCACCCCCCTCCTTGCCAAGCCACAGTCCAGTGAACCCGTGCCCCCTATTCCCTTGGAATGCATCTGGCCACCAGACCCTCCCCTGAACCACCTTCAAATCACCCACCATAAACCTAATCTAGGGCGGTCATATAATCTGGTAATAACTATCCCCAATGTGTTGAAATCGTGTTACCCCAGAGACCACAAATCAGAGATCGCCCCTCCTGATAAGGCACCTGAAGGGCCGACCCCTAACACCTGCCCCCATAAAAACACAGGTTAGAAGGTACCTAATTCAAACATATTGCCCTCTTTCATGTGATAATTTATGCCAGTCATTATTCCGTGCATGACAAGTCCTGTTATTTAGCTTAGTCAGATAGCTCTACATCATCTCTGAGAACTTCGCCCAACCTTCACACTGCAAGGATGAGCCCAGCGGACCACGTGTATTGTGACTGATGGAGAAACAGCACCCAATGGAAACCAGGCATCCCCTATAGAGCTGGGAGTAGTATATGTACTTAGGCAATCATGTCTGTAAGACTGTCTCTTATGCATGACATCATCTATGACACTTGGTGCCCTTTTAACATGCTGCCTGTGTATCTGTTGGCAGAGCGCTCTCGGACGGCAGAGTTCTTTGCTTGCATTTGTTTACTTATATAAATGTTGGTTTCCTTGCAATTAATCTCCTGGTATCATTCCCTAGTGGGATGTGTACTTTATTCTGTCTATTTGGACACGTGCATGATAAGGTGCCAGCCTTCACACCCTACCCTCATTGTCGCCCTTTTCCCCCTCAACGTTTAAAGGGGACCAGGTGTTATGGTAAGGCTATGACTGTACCAAATATAAAACATATTGGGACGAAGAAGAGCACGAAAAGCAAATTGGACAATATGCAAAACCAGCTAAGTACTGTGACATAGTGGCCCCAAAGGAAACACGAGGACTGCTCCATGGAACTAACTAGATGAAGCTTGGCTGTGTTCCGTGGGGGGGGGACTCAATCAACTGCGCAAGATAAAAGGAAAAGGACTTAGAAAAAGGAAGCAGGAAGAAGAAGCAGAAGTTGAGCCAGGTATGCAGCCTGGAGAACTAGGGAAAAGCAGAGGTTTGTGGCAGGACTGTGGCAGCAGTGTTAGGGATGCTGGCGGAGAGTCAAGAGAGTCCTATGCAGGTCTAACAGGAGTCAGCCTGTGAGCAAGATGGAGGAAGGACTCTGGAGGCGTGACCTAGGGCAGGTGGACCTTACGGGCCAGAAATGGCGCCGACAACAGACATCTTAAAACCCAGAGGAGCTGCGTTGGCACAGCCGGAGCTGCTGCGAGTTCCATAACCCTGCAGAGTGGATCGCAAAAAGGCAGATGGCAACAAGGACGATGCAGGCGTCATCCTGGAGAAAGAGGACATCAAATCCCAGAAAGAACCGGTAAGCTGCCTGGGGGAATCGTAGGTGGAGGGAGCTGAACTGGTAGGGGTCTTAAAAATAATTGAGGAGTGCATCAGGAGTCATCTCTCTCAGCACAGTGGTCACCCCAATACCACTGTCCAAGCAGACTGCATCAGTAGTCATCTTCCACGTTGCAGTGGTCCATCTATTACCACTAAGAAGACCAGGGTCCTCATTACAAGTTTTCCAGTATTTTGCCTGTGACACTGTGGTGCCGGTGGCACAGTTTCCGGCAACCATAACCGCAGAATCAACGGCACATGACAACATTGCGGGAGCGCACTTTACGGCATGCCAGTAACTGTGCGACTGGCATGATGGAAACACTGTCATGCCCCATTGAAATCAGTGGTACTGCCAGCAACAATGCTGGTGGCACCATTTATGGCATGTCACCAACAGAAACAACGGCAACACTGGCACCGGAAACGTCACCAGCAGCCATTTTGGAAAACACAATCGACTGAAAGTCACCCAGTTCCTACTGCCATCCGGACACACAGACACCGGCATCGCACTTGCAGGCATGTCTTCTCAGATCCCTGAAAGACGGCAGCGGAATCCACGCCTTTCTGAGCAGGAACGAACCATCTTGACAGACCGCATTGTCGAACATGCTGGAGAGCTGTTTGCAACGGACCACCGGCGCAGCACGCACATTTGTTTGCATTTTCTTTTTTTAAATCATTTAGTTTAGTTTATAAACTTTTCATTTGTAGATACAACTGTTTTACTTACATTAGAATGTTACATATTCTGTGCTTTCCTCAATTCTGTTGCTTTATTATTGCGCAAGCGAGAATTCCTCTGTATATCCTTTCATAATATTGTTCCAGAAAAGGACGATAGTAATGACCATTTTTTTTGTCTGTTCCTAAAAGTATCTGTTCCCATCGTTCTTTAGGGTCCAGCACTTTGGTAGATTTCAAAAACAATTTGCTCACTGAATTTCTTTTTTCTTGCAATGCTTTACAATCCATTATTATATGGTAAAGAGTTTCAGTGGTATCTGGATGTTGACAAAATCAACAGTATTGTTGGCATGGCAAGATTTGTTTGGATTTGGCTCGCACTTCACGGGTCGGCAATACATTGAGACAGAGTCTCAAGAAGGAGTCTCGTATCGTTTGTGCAGGAAATAATGATAAGTAGGGTGGTAGATGGTTAATCACTCTTGTTTCACAGTCACATTGAAGATCAAACTGTTTTGCGCTCTAGCGTCTTGATGCAGTCATTGCACAAGATGCAAGGTTTTGCAGCTGGAGGAAGTTCAGTTAGCATTTCAATCGATAGATCAGCAGCCAATCTTTTAGTTTCAACAGCAGTTTTACAATCATTCAATATCATTTCATTGCTGGCATTACGTCTAGTCCGGAGTATGTCTATCGCAGGTATTTTCTCATTAGCAATCATTTTCCTGTACAGATCTAATTGTTTCTAGGTTACGATTGCTTCCAAAGATGAGTAGTAATCTCGTATCTTATGTGAGGCATCGGGTATGCCGGAGGGAGCGCAAGAACTTTCCTCCAAAAGATGGCTTCAAGTTGTTGCCAAATTGAACTGTCTAGGTTGATCATTGATTTGCTTCCATAAGTCAGTATAGCTGTCACTGTCTGTAAAATAGTAATACCGGTTTCAGGGAGAACTTCCCAAATTTCTGATGAATGAAACACCCTTCGCATGCGAGTGAGTGAGCCTTGGCTTTGAGGTGGTCCTATCACGGTTTTTCCACCCTCGACTGATTCAGCCAGATTCCAAGATATTGTATTACTTGGACTTGTGTCCGTTTTTTCCCCCATCAAGAAAGAATGCATTTTCTTCTTGGTCATGGTTTCAAATGTCAAAGTCATGACTTTTGTTTTTTGTGTATTTATCTTCAACTCGTTGGATTTCATATATTCTTCGAGTTTTGTCAGACTTATTTGCAGACCTCGTGGAGTTTTGATCATCAAGACTATATCGTCTGCATACATTATGCACGGAAGAGGAGTGACATTAAGTATTGGTGGGTTTGTTGTTGACGTTTGGTTGGATGCCTCAAAATCTGATGTAAATAGATTAAACAAGTTGGTCGCAAGGGGGCAACCTTGTTTGAGGCCATTCCATGTTTCAATATCAACTGTTAATACTCTGTCTTTTGTCATTCTGACCTGTATTTCTGTATTGGAGTATAGTTGTTTTATGGATTCCAAAATGTTTAGGGGACAACCCCAGTTTTTCCCATAGTTTGGAACGGTTTTCCATATCAAACGCTAATTGCAGGTCGATGAAGACAGTGTGCACCTGTTTACTCCTTATTGGTTTATGTTTGATTATATTCAAAAGGAATAGGTTGATGTTTGTTCTGACATTTTTTGTAAATCCGGTTTGTCTCGTCGCCTGCCTCTCAAAAGGTAGGAAGCAAAAATCTTTCCTAACGGATCCAGGAGGGCTATGGGGCAGTAGTTGCCCGGTTCTTTTGTCTCACCCAGTTTATAGATTGGAATCAGCATGGTTTGTTTCAATGTCCTGGGGATGTTATTAGTTTGATTAATCAGGTAGAATAGTTGGTCACAAAAGTCTACCCATATTTCAGGGTTACGTTTAATGATGGCATTCGAGAGCCCATCGGATCCCGGAGCTCTGGATACATTCAATTTATTGATTAGTGTCAAGATTTGTTTGCGGTCCCATTCTTGGAAGGTTGGTTTGGTTGTTGATTGGGCTGCGTCCATTCTTTATATAATTCGATAAAGTATTCCCTCCAGCGTCCCTCCGGCACATCTTGGATCATGTGATCTTGAGGATTCTCTTGTGGATTGACTAATTTCCATAGGTCTCTTGTATTGTTATTTTTTAAACATTTCAGGATTTTTTTTGCATCTTGTGGTTTCAATATCATTCTTGCTGTTTTCAGCCACTTGGTGTATCTTTGTGTTTCACTTTTCATCGCTATGTATTTATCTTCCTGGTTTTGTTTGTTTATTAGTTTTAAATTCTTCCGGAGTTCCTTCTTTTTTCCACAATTTTCGGATTATACCAATGTAAGTGCTTCCTTCTCCGTGTTAGTTTGTTGGTTTGTGGTTGCCTGAATGCACATAAGATCCACTCATAATTCATTTTCTCTATTCCTTTTCGATTTGAATTCGAAAAACGTTCAGATAAGGTCTACGTTTGTTGTTGACATATTCTTAGTCTATTCAAACCCGCGTTGAGTTCAAGAGGAGGTAAAGCAATTTATGGCTTCAAAGCGCCAGCACTGGACCAGGAAAACGATAAAATGTGATGGTCACTATTCGCAGAGTAAGTATTGTTGGTTTCGTAGATTTTTTCTTTTAATTCCTGAGTTATATATGTAGTCAATTATGGCGTTTGCATTCCTACGGGACCATGTAGGTTTTGGTCGATTCATTTCAGTATCCAAATGGTCCAATCGGTGGAAATTTCTGTAGGCTATTTCTTTATTCCACCGTTGAGCTCTTGGTGGTAGACTTTCATATTCAAGTATTGTTCCATCAGAAGAAAACAGATGTAGATTTAGGTTGCCACAGATTATAAGGTCAATAAGGGTAAACATCTCTCAAGCACGATCCAAAGCCGTAAAGCCTGCATCTATGAAAAATTCATCATTTATCGTGATTGGATTGCAGTATATGTTCATAATACCTAACTTCTTGACGTTCGTCGCGTTCTCTGCATCATTTCTATTCTGGAGATTGTTATTAGAGTGTTGAAGAATAGTAAATTAGGCCCAGGGGTTCAGGTTCGTTGTTTCGATGATTTGTAAATTTGCTTCAACTCTAATCATCGTCAAAAGTCCAGAAGATGGGCATCCTTTTAATCGCAGGGTTCATAAGTGTGTTGTATCTCTCACATACTGGTTGGTTTGTTAACCAAGTCTCTTGGAGACATATTATTTGGTATTTATTAAGATCATGTGATTTCGGATAACACAAATGGCCATGCGTGTACCATGAACATAAGGAGCAAAGTCATTTCTCAGGTGAGGGTGATTGCTGCAGATGATCATTCCTTTTAGGAATCCTCAGGTTGTTTTTGTCTTCCATTTCTCTCCAGAAGAAAGGTTTAGCGATATCCGAGCATGGCATGTTCGATTTGCTCTCATTGTTTTGTGTTCTCGGGTAGTAGCTATAATTTTCAAGGGAGCTTACTTCGTCATACATGGCACTTTGATCATGGTCCTTTGTGTTGTGATTCTCATCATCTCTGTCAAGATTTTTCTTGGTCTAGAGCACAGCTAAAGCCTAAGTCCCTGAATTGTTTCTCCATATCGATCGTCAGCTGCCTCGTGTGGCTGGTGTACAAACCTATCCATACCTTATCAAGTGTATGGTCGTCCAAAAACTGTACCACTTTTATTTCTTTAGATTTTATACATTTCAGTTGTGGAAATACATGGAATCGACGGAGTGTATTCGTTCTATTTAAAATAAGTCTGTCATTTGCGGTTTCCATTTGTCCTAATAATATTGTGTTGGAATTTCTCTGTTTACGGGGACGTATAAACTGCAGTAACGTAGGTATTCTTTCAATACTTCGATCTACGCAGCACACAAATCCAAAAAAATGCCATGTGAGAGGAGCTGGCGCAGACAGGGTCAGCCATGGGACCCGTACCACGCACAGTATACGACTGCCACAAGCGATGGGATGACCTCCGCCTGATGGTCCGCAACCTGCTGCCGGCCCACCAGAAGGAATGCCTGGCCACTGGCGGTGTGTCGGCCTCACCAATTAAACCCATGCCATGGGAGGAGAAATGCAGCAGTGTGCTGCACTTTGAAGGGATCGACAGAGTCGGAGCGGCAGAGGCTGGTGCAAGAACAACTTGAGAGGGTGGTGAGTACAACGTGCCACACCAAAACCATCACAGCGGGCATGCAAATGCAGTGCACAACACACAGACATGTCCAACTGCATGACCACAGACCATATCCAACCCATACAGTGACCAACGAACCATGGCCATTGGCCAAGGATACACAAACTTTGCCTGCCCAAACATCAAAACACACATGCTCACATGAGTACTGGTCATGTGCAGACATTGATGACAAGAGAACCAACACATACACGAGGCAGACACCCTCCAAGGTGCCATGCATGCACCACAGGCAATGTACCCCCATGATACTTGCATGCATCTAATATGTCCTGACAGACCTGGCCCTGGCAGGACTGACTGCCCTTCCCTCCACCTCACTCCCCACCCGTGGCATCCCTCAGGGCACTAATCGGCCGCCATGGCTCCCCAACACCTACCTTGCCCCTCTGGCCCAGTCGATCACAACCCTTGCACCCCACCCCCAGTGTTAAGCGGAGGACACACCCCGCCCACCTTTAAACTTCCATCCTCTACTCCCTCTCCATCCCCTTGCATACATGATTGCCTGACTGCAAATCATGAAACGTGCTCTGCCAACGATCCCTGCCTTAATCCCAGCGAGACAAAAACCCACCATAGTGACGCCTGCGCCCTATTACCAACCCACTCCCTCGCCACCCTCCATGGGCCCCCCTCCCCACAACCCAATGAGAGGCTACAGACCATGGTGTCACCTTCGACTCATCCCACACCTCGCCACGAACTTCAAGGACCATGGCAAGAAATCCGACTTACAGTACTAGCACCTCAGAGGCACCCTCCCTTACCTCACCTACCCCCGGAAGCCCAATGTCTCCAGAGCGCTGGTTCCCACTTGGCCCGACAACAGCAACAGCTACCTCAATCTACCTCTTACCTCCCTTCGCCCCCTCAAACAAATCCAGAATAGTACCGCGTGGATCAACTTAGGCCTCAAGCCCCGGCACCGCTATGCAGCAGCCCTGGAATCACTCTACTGGCTCGCTGTGACCGCAAGGATCAAATGCAAGAGCCTCTGCCTCATACACAAGGCTGTCTCTGGCTTGGTTCCCCATGAGTCACACTCCTGCCAGCACATCCTCGGCCAGTCACCCCCAGCATGCCTCACCAGCAATTGCCTATGGCCACCCTTCCATGGACTAGCCCAAATCTGGACCACCCCATCCTTTGCACACTACTCCCGCCCTCCCCCGTTTGCACCTGCCCATGTGGCTGCCCATCTACACGTGCTCCTTGTGGCCCCCGCCCCCTCCACTAGACCCCCTCCCCTCTCATCCCAGTCCCCTCACTCCTCCCTCCCCTGCACGATATTTTTCCTTGCACAGTAACAATGACAGGCCCAGTACGTCCGAATTACCTGATTTGTCGACCCACGTCATCCACCATCTTGCTGGTGACAGCTGGAAACACTTGTGTATATGAGCCATACAATTTGGCAATGCAGGAACTATAAACACTATTCACGTGCATCATGTCACACGCTGTTTGAGCTGCATGTTGTAAGCCCATAGGATGGCACAGAGGTGACTAGCGGCATGCCCATCTCACCCCCCAGGCACATCCTCGGACAGCAATCAAGGTGGAACAAGCACCTCACAGACACCCGCACAGAGGAGAAGAGCCATGCCACAAAAATCACAGCCAAGGCAACGCCAGCACCGGCCAAGCAAGGCACAGGTCCAGTTAGCATGCCGTCTGCCCCTACTGCAACACCTGCTGCCGCAACGGAAGCACAGCCAGGACGGCCATTTCACCTCCTCCCACACCAACCTCCCATTTACATCAGCACATCTACAGAGGACAATGGATGGCAGGTGGCCGGGGACACAACCAAGGGGACACCTGAACACACCCCCTACCACCATCCCTGCGGGAGAGCATGCAGGCCACCAGCCAGCACTGTGCACGTGCCCTGGGCCACTCATGAGTAACGGTCCGGTTCGCACAGAGAGTCCGGGAGGGTAACGAGGCTATATCGGCACTGGCTGAATCCACTGCCCTTTCCCTGCAGGCAGCACTAGAGCGCAGGGACATGGCAGATTCCAACACACCCTCATACACAACCACGCCTGCCAGCTCACAACAAAGCAGCCAGAGTCGTTGATCCCTGTGGCTTTCAGGCTCACCACAAAAGGGCAAGTCAGGTGTTAAGAAGCCACGGATGTGAACCAGTTCCAGACATCAAGTGACGCTGATGCTTTGTAGGGGGTGTTTTTGGGATGGTGAGTTTGCGAGACTTAGTCAATGGGGACTTATTAGGGGGTGGGGGGCACATGTTTCAGCATATGAATTCATGTCCAGACTTTCGTTTTGTGGAGTGCTTTATTTTTGCACTGATTTGTCTCAGGAGGATAGCTCAGAGGCAATGTGCTCGCCTTGGAAGCAACATGCCATGGAGCAACACAGATTCGATCCCCGGGTCCGTGCTTAGAAACCTCTGGGTATTAAGCACGTTATAAATAACCCATCATATCATATGAATCCCATGCAGTGTGTGCCATGGGTCATGTGCAGGTGCTCTGTGCTTCACATGTCTGCAACTGCATCCACGCAACCGTCATCATCATCGTCCGCCGGAAGCATGTCCATGTCTGGGGCAAAGGAATGTTCTGCTGGATGCAAATATTGTGCTACATGGCACAGGCCAGGACTATCCTCCCCACGGAGCAGTGAAAGCAACGAACATGTTCCTTCAACAACCCAAAGGACTGCTTAATTGTCGCCCTTGTTCCGATTTGTGCACAATTGAATGCCGTTTCTGGATGGCTCTGTGGATGTCTCACAGGGGTCATAAGCCATGGTAGTAAGGGGTAGCCGGAATCACCTGCATGGAAAGGGACCCAGGGAGGGCCATATTATTGAGGTGACTGGGCAGTGCATGCATGTTTGGATGTGGATGTGTGACACGTGCATCCGGTTCTGTGCGGTTGCGGACCATCAATCTCCTTGCTGCTCCCTGTGACAGGCAGGGGCATAGCAGACACATAAAACCTGTGGGGGAGAGGGGCGGACCATGGGGACTTTGCAACAGACACAAACCCGAATAAAATGATCTGTCAATTTCTTTGTAGTGAGTGATGATCAAGCACATTTGTTAAAAAAAACAATCCTTTGTCTGCCGTTTAGTACGCATGATAAATTATGTTGCTATTGTTTGTGTGTGCAATATACACAAAGATATAATGGATCTGGTTGACATACAAACATGATTGTGTCTTTTCTGAGTTATAGTTGTACGCAGCCAAGTTTTCAGTCGTCGCAAAGCATTAAAGCTTCTCTCAGCCTCACAGGAAAATACTGGAACAGTTACGAGGATCCTTAGTAGCTATCCACCTCTGCAAAGAAAGTTCTTTCTCTGGGAGGCATCCGTCAAAAGAGGTCTACCAATTCTGAGATAGAAGAATGCTTATGGACGCTTGATAATGTTGTTAATTGTGCAGAGAGGGGGAGATATTCCATTTCTGGATACTTAACAATATTTTCAGCGCTTCTTCCTGTTAGAAGTAGCTGTTCAATGTGTTCATACATTTAGATGCCTTCCTGGTCAAAACGCTGCTCAAGTTGAAGAGAAACTGTATCTAAAAGTTCAAAACAATGTGGTTAATAGTGCTTTATGGTGCGGGGATGAACATTTTCAGCCAATCCTTTATCAACACATTTTGGAATTCGTTGTCATGGCAGTTCTATCTCCTTCAGTTGATATCTTGCCACCATATGGTAATTGTACATGAGTAGACTGTCAAAGGATTCTTTGTTACAAAGCTTTAGAATGGCAATGTGTCTGATTCACAGCTGCAAGTAATACGGATACCGTTTGTTGGTGTCATTGCATGGCCATATTCAAGCACTCAATGAGCTGCAGGACTTGGAGAACAATATAATAGGCCACAGGCACGAGCAGGCACGTCACCACTATTCTTGGAAGCTGCAATTTCTTCTAATGTTTCCAGAATAGCATCAATGTTACCATTTATGAAAACTATTTGTTGTATACAGTGTACCTATCCAAGAGGACCACTCCCGTGTGGGAAGGGCAGCGTGGCACACAGATAAAAGGCATTCTTAAATGGACGTTGGCAATGCCAACTGTTCTAGCTTTTGTGTGGGCATAGGAAGAGCATTTGCCAGGCACTGCCGCAGTGGAATTAACTGGACTGGATCAGCTGGCAGCTTCAAAGTGGTGAGAGTACCTGGGCATTATGGGCATATCATAGCACTGCTTGGTGAATGCCTAATACTAATACACCCGCTTAAACTGTTGACTTTGTCAATGCTCGTTTTAACGAGACTTAAGTGAAGGACTGGCATAGTGCTTATAAATGAAGTGGCTGAAGGCAGACCTGGTTACATCATTTTTATTACACCAGTAGCTGGTCTACAGCTGCTTTGAAAAAAACACTGGCAGGCACTTGAGTGCAAAGTTTGATGGTAAGGTTTGAATGAAGCGAGCACTAAGTTCCCATGAGAAGGTGATTGGGGCAGGGAGGGAAACAAAAGTAATCCTTTCGACCAAAAACATCAATACACACAGGATCGGGACAAAAAGAGGATTGAAACATATATGCCATTCTGTTAATCAACTTTACTCACGTGTGATGCCGTGTAATTTGTCTGCTTTCCTGTTTGAGGTTCGGCTGCCGCAAGCAATCGAAAATCAGCTCTGGTTTTGCTTTCTTCAGGCACATGAGTTTCACTGCTTCACTTCAAAGTTCCTTTTTGAACTAAAGACATATGAAGCACAATGTTATGATGCGCACAGCACGACCTATTTATTAATGAAGTTTTGGTACATGCACATTGCTAGCTTTCCAACAACTGACACTTGCCTAACACTGCAACGGGCACAAGAGATCTCTCAGAAATATATTGTAATGTTACAGTGGTAGGCTCTTGGTAACATTTCTGGCTCTAGAAACAAAGCGCCTGAAGCGTTGCTATAGCAATGTCATGTGTAGACTCCAAGTTTTGCAGTGCAGAAACATCTAAAACGTAGGTATACATACGCAAAAACCTCAGTATAAATGCAGCTATCATTTAACATCAGTCCCCATGTGCCAGTCATTGATCAAAAAGGAAATGTTGCATTCTTTCATCACTGGATAATCCAGTCGTCACATGCTCAAGATATCCAGGGTGACTATGTATTAGGGAAAGGCTCCCATAGGGAATCAAGTGTCGACTGGTCTGTCTGAAAAATACATTCATTTTCAGATTTAGTGGGTAGCCAAGCCGAGACTTTCACGTCACTGCAGCCATGCTGCCAACGTACCATGGGAACTTGACCTGTCTGAGGGACTGTGATGAGGCACCAGTACACAAACCTTTGGAGATGGTTTGTAAAACTGAAATGTGTTAAAAGCTACTGCAACAGTGTTTCCATGTCCGGCCTGCGGATCACTGTACCATTGGTGGCAGCCTTGCTCGTGCTACTAATTCAGGGCTTACTCCAAATTACGTGCCTGCTTTAACTCTTCGATTAAAGAAAGGCCAGGAGAGAAATCGAAGCTGTACAGTATCTGCAGCATGAAATATTCATACAGCGCTGCAGGGAAATGTGTACCTTTCAGGTCTATGGATGGTGTGAATCTCAGTTTAGCAGATAGACTTTCATGCGGCCGAGTCTGATTTTTCTACAAAACCAAGTCTGATTTAATGAATACATTTCTATTGCTATGTAAACACTGGCCACACGTCATACCCAAAAACAAAGCGATGAGCATTCATCATATAAGAATTATAAAACATTTTTGTGCAGCACTTCTTGCCGAATTGTTATCACTCAATGTGATAGTATTCAATTCACTAACTTCAGAGGAAGAGCTGGAGTAGACCCTACCTGCAAATGAAAAATGTGATTGGAGGATAAGTAGAGTTCTCTGCAGCATGAACCTGACACGCTGGGCTCTCTTAGGAGCTTTATGTCAGCCAGAAGAAAGGCCCTTTACTACGCAAGAGTATACATACCTGTGCAGTGGGTGTTTAATGGGCTACTCTGCCAATGGATGCCCAGAGGTTCACATTTAGATGGTATCGCACTGCCGGCCAATGAGCTCCTGGGCAGCGTGGCTCCTTGTTGCCGTTTCAACTGTGTGCCAATCAGAGTTTACTCCCAGGATATCCGGTGGCTGCTGGACAAGACATGAACCCTTACCCAGGGACAGTTAAGCACAGATGATTGGCTGCAGATGATTGGCTGCAAAGAGCCCCAGTTTTGCTGTGCGTAGTTTGCACAAGTTCCATCATGCCCAGACCATAGTGAGAACAATATATCTGGGAATTGTGGGGTGCATTTAAAGGCCCCAAACAGAAGTCCCTTCACATGAACAGAAAGATATTAAATACTGAAACAAAAAAGGCCTGGCATTTGTTTGGTTTTTTCAAGTAAAGTTAAAGAGCCATTTGGAAAGGCACCTACCTGTCGTTACCACTGGGCAAGCAGCATTTTAATTTACAAAAGAAGGAGGAATCAAAGATCCCGGTCACATTGAAAACAAAAACAGCCTGCACATGTGTGCAAATAAAAACGGTTTTAAAAATAAAAGTGAAAAGAATATCACTGCGTACAGGAAAATGTCAGGAAAACAAAACATGATGTGTGGGTTGACCAAATGGTTCACCCACAAAACTCCAGTGACATTTGAAGAGCCACTTTGTCTTCATGGAAAATGTCAGCCCAAGGAAGACCCTTTTGATGGATGTGGGCAAAACTTCACAAAGGAAAACTCCCACTTCCAGCCTGGATGTCACATCTCCTATCTAATGACCAAATTCAGTGTTCTCCAGACCTGCTGACTCTGAAAGCATGGACTCAAAGAAAAGTTACCGCTTGGCTGGAGCATGACCAAAATGTGTGAAAATGGGGCCACCCACTTCAAAGAGCAAGCTTCCAACAGAAAGGTGACTGATAAAGGCACAGGCTGACCCAGTGAAAACAAAAGGCCGAAAGGCAGAAAAGGGCCATTTGGCCCACATGAAGACACTATTTATTTAAAAGGACTATTATGATTTACGCCTTTTTCTCAGCCATCATAAGGCGGATGGATTTCATCTATGCACCAATTTTAATGTAATTTCCAGGTGATTTAGGGGATATAAATTTCATCTTCCTGTGACTCTGGTAACTGTAATGGCCATTAGGTTTCAGGCTGATCTGAACATGGTCCAAATGTGAGAGTTGGTGATTAGGTGAAAAATTAAATTAGGGATATGCTTGATAACTTACATATTCAGAAATGTTGTGCTTTTTATGGAAACGACAGAAAGGTGCCACATGGCCGTGCTACATGATACAGATTTGGTGATTGGTGATTGGCTTATCTAATTCTCCTAGATTAGCGGAATCACATGTGTAGTATGGCAGTTGCTAGTAAAATTATGAATTTGTGATACATAACTAGTTTTTGACACAAAGTTGAAAGGAGAACAAAGGGGCGATTACAAATAGCAAATACCATATGTTGCTCCAGACCCCTAAACCAATCCCGATTTGGAGGCTGGGTTGGGAGGAGAGAGAAGGGTAACTGTCCAATCCTAGTGGCAGGAATTATTGCAGGGTCCCTACCCAAGATTGTTAAATTGGTGGTGTCATCACTGCTATATAGGGGGGACTGCACTAGGACAGAGACACAGAAAAAGGAGAAAGACAGGAACAGACAGACAAGAGACAGACCATCAGGACGGCTGCTGACACTTACCATCTGACAGCTGTATGCAGACACCAGAGCAGATTGCTGAGAGTGTATCTGGGTGAAGCAGTCTATTTCTAGGAAGGCCTCAACGCTGACTGGGTCCTGGTGGTGGCATTTTTTAGAGTGAAGTGGCCAGAACCCTGCCCTATCTTTCCAGAGTGTCCTGGGATGCAGCTGGCTTTCCTGAACCTTAAACAGAGGCTTGCTATGTAAGTAGAACTGAGCCCTGGGAAACCAAAAAGGTGGGGGAGTCTGCTTGCCTTGAACCCTTTCCCATTATAGTGGGCGGGGGTGCAAAACTGTGTAGCCCATTTAACCAAAAATATAAATTTTATTAATTCCCCATTTGGCAGAACACTACTGGGTGAATTTGTTAAAACTAGAAATGAACACAGCTCACTTACACAGTGTGTGCTGAAAACTATAGCCTATACATTAATTGGGTAATCCTCGTTGTCCAGCTGACCCCAACTTCTTAAGGAACAGGGGTGTCTTTGTTCTTTAATCAGTCCAACCTTTTCATCCAGCTTCCCCAACACAGGCCTTTCAGTAAGGGGCGGGGGGTCTTAAATACAAAATTCCCCAAAGCATTCCAATCTTTCGGTCTGACTTCCCAACCTAGACCAATGCAAGGGGGAGGGCGGGTCTGGAAAACAAAGCAATAAATCACCCTGCGTTTATTTTAAACCAAAAGGTGTGGGCGAAATTATAATTGCGGATGTATTTTTACCAATCTTGAAATCCTATGCTACCCTTTTAAGCCTGCAGGAAAATCAAAATTGCACAACATTGCATAAGTGCCTTTGTAAAGATCAGTGTAATTATTTTGTGAAGTGAAATTTGCAGAAAGTAAGAATTGAGTGTCTGTGTTCTTTTAACTCACTTTTGTGATTTATTTATGCTGAGAGACGTTGATTGTTTTGTGCCAAGTGGTGTTTTTGATTTTCGTGCTAATTTCTATTACTGTTAATTTAAATAAATACCAATATATATCCCGTACACCGGCCTGGTTCTTGGCTTATAGTGGGCTCAGGGGAGAGGGATCCAAGGGACATGATCTGTGTCTGAGATAGGGCTAAAGAAAATAATCTGTTAAACAGTTTGTTGCGTCACCACTTGAGTGGGGAGGGAAGGAAAGGAATTCCCCGTGTCGAAGGTGGCTTCTGAATAAACCGTTATAGAATATGGATCAGTGGCAGTATCAAGCTATACCAAGACGGCCGTAGCTGTAATTGAGTTACTTCACATTCACAAATGATTCTTCACGAGTTTACACTAATGTAAAACAAAAGCACAGGTTTTACAGAAGATTCAGCTACAAAAGAACCTAAGCATTGCGCCATTTTGCTAGCTGAAGTAATCTAGTGATGAAATGGGCTCACCCATAACTGTCGACACTGATTAAATGGCATGGTCAAAATCACAGTACTAGAAAGCTTATTTTACGTAAATAGACATTGCGTGCAAAAATGTACACTAATGTGGGGGGGCTTAGGCAGATCACTTGTCTTTAAAACAGGACTGCTGGCAATTTAACTGAATAAGCAAAACCGGACTTCTTTCGGATGAGGTGGAATTGGAGAGACTGGTGTGGGCGCGTAAAGTGTCTTTATGACCTCCCCAAGGTGGGCGGGAATAGAACCCCCTCTGGTTACTCAACCCAAGACATTTGGTGGGACAGCAGCTATGTTTTTAGGAGAAAGTTTGTGTTTTCTCTTTTGACATGTTAAGAAAAATAATTCTCGAATTTCGAAATGATTTCAAGTTTGTAATAAAAAGCCCCCAACATAAAATATACACCAGGGAATAATGGGCAAGGGAGAGGGCATGAAAGGACTCTTTTGTTCCCCATGTCCATCTCTTCGTTCGTGAAGATATTAAAACGCATGAATTGATGATGTTTGCCATACAGGCGACCTGGGAAAGTGTCTGACGCATGTATGATCATCTAACTATAAGCGGCGACCTACAGTATTCACTTTTGAAGGGAACAAAAACTAAACGCAAGCTTATTATTGTTTCTTAACTTGTGATTTAGCACAGAATACTAACATGAGAAGCGTTTGATATGATACTGGGCTGTGAAAACTCAGTAGGTGAGTTTTATTTTGTTCATATAAAAAAAATAATCATGAAGGAAACAAAGAATGATGCCCATTAATATAGCGATTGAACCCTGTGGAAAATGCAGCAAACAATTGATATTCATGCCCCAGGTTAAAAAAGGGCAATTACCAGCAATCATGAATGTGTGAAAATACCAGTAGCGCATAATTATGCATACATTAGCGTGGAGATTAACTGTATGGCTTCACAAACCATCACAGCAGTAACAGGACTGGGACCCCGTGCTCGTGTTGCGTTTTCACCTCTCTCCCTCTTGAGAGGTCAAGGAGCGTTCTGTGTAGCACATGGGGGTACGACCATTCTGGAGGGGATGATGGGGCCAATCCTGGAGCAGGCGCCAGATAACTGGGCAGCCGTCGTCCTCCCTCCCTCGTCGGTAAGGGGGTGGTGTAGTTGGGCAAAAGCCTGAGAAAGGACACAAAGGGCAGGAAGCCCGCCAATGAGAGGCCAAAGCCCGCAAAAAGGGCAACAAAAGAAAAGGGGCATGCCCCAATGGAAATAATGCATATTTGCCTCAACAAAACTCTGGCGTCGCTGGCTGCAAACAGTTTTTTGGAGGCAGCGAGCAGATTTGAAGCGAACAATCTTTTGGATTTTCGGGACCAGCTGGCCATCGCAACTCATGAGCGGTGCGCGTGCCTGGAGGCCGCCGCAGGGACCTGCTTGGCCTCGGCTGGATTGGAACTGCAGCGGGGAAAGGAGAAGACAGCGGGTGTTTCGCAGGATCGGACCGACGTGCGGAAGGGCCCAAAGACACAAGAATCTCTGGGGGAAGCAGTGCGTGTGCCACTGAAGGCTGCTGCCAGATAAGGAGATGGAAAACGAAGAGCGGAGGTCAGCGAGGGAGAGGAGCAGCAAGCCACGAACAGCTGACCCATCGGCTCACCCAGCGTCATTTCGCTAAGCAAAGGGCAAGCCGGGCCACGGTGGTAAAGGTCGGCAACAGGTTATAACTCGATCTGGTCCTGCTCCAGAGCAGGGTGCTACGCGAGCTACTAGCGGCTGAAGAGCGCTACCTTCCCTCTCCCTTCTATACAATGTAAGTGGGCCGCAGCAGTTAGCAAACACCACATTTGCAAAGGCTGCTTAAGCTTGTTAGGTCAACAAGCGTAAAGAGGCAAGTGAGGGGTCATTTCATTTCGAATTTTGCTGCCAAGATTAATCACACTGGCCCATTCTTTGGCGGTGTTAACAACAGGACTCCTAGTTCTGGTAGGATTGCCTCCTATCACAGCTTGTGAATTTGAAGGATAAATACAGTGGGGAGGCAACAATTTAAGAGAAAGGAGAAAACAGGGATTGTGGTCAAAGCAGAGAGAAAGGCAGTGTGTGTGCCATAAGGGCTGCTGCTGGGACTTGCAAGTAGTGCGTGTGCCACATAGGCCGCTAAGTAAGGAAGAGATGCCATAACAAGGTGGGGGCATACCGGACGCAAGCTGCCCAGAGAAGGGCATGCAGCAGTTTATACAGATAGCCCGGATAGCCGCTGCCAAGCACGGCCCTAATTGGCTGCGAAGGGTGGCAACACAACTTGACGGCGAAGTGGCAGAGCCCTCAAATATTAGGTCACAGTCTCCTTTGTTGTTCCCTACATACACGGAGGAGGAGGCCAGGCTGCAACCACAGGGCATCGAGGAAGAGGAATCTTAGAGGAGGAGGAGCCGGTGACCAAATGAAGGAGGACTTTGACGTCGAAGGCTAAAGCTAACAAGCAGCAGGCTCAAGCAGCCAAGGTAAAGAGAGCAGCTGGGGGAAACAAAAGAAGGGGGAAAAGCCAGGAGCCTGTTGCCAATCCGGCAGCCCTGCCAGAGCATGCAGCCAACATGGCGTTTGAGGCACCTGAGGGACCGGCATCCTTGGAGCAAGTCAAAGGTATTGTTATGCAGTGCTTGCCAGCATGGGGCAATGCCGTGAATGGTCAATTATTGTGTGGGAATGACAATTCATTTAAACAGTTGGGTAGGAATGCTGAAGTGATACACCAACAGGGGACGTCCTGGGTAGAGGGCAGGATGGTCTGGAAGGGGTCACGAGTCCTGCCAGCCTGGGTTTCTCTAGGGGGGTGCAGCCAGTTACAGCAGGCGACCACAACGCCGGCCATTAGACATGGCAAGAAATAATGGAACTCAGTACGGGAGAGGGATGCCGGGCTTCGCACCAGTGCGGGTTACGGGTGATGCCTTGGCATGGCACATCCCTATGGCATACAAGGAGAGGATTTGGCAGAAGGAGTACATTGAAATCTTTACCTTGATATTGAACCGGCGGGGCTTGACATATGACAGACTTATGAGAAAAAAAGGGAGGAGGAGGATAAAGAGAGTTAAGAAAGAACAGAGCATTGACAATTGGTTAGCGGCTTTTAGAATGCTGGCATCCATCATGATAGAGATCTTTTCCCAGGATGCGGGGTCCCTATTCGCCTATGAGCAATATATCCATACTGCATACTTGACCTATGTTGGGGATGCATGGTTGAAATATGACCGGGGCTTCAGACTAAAGATGCAGATTTGGCCGGCGATGTCATGGGATGGGGTGGACGTGGCATGGTACATTGAGAAGATGGTGTCAGCAAAGGAAAGCGGAGGAAAAACTCAGGGGGAGAAGCCTTATTATCGGGGGGATATTCAAAGAGCCAGAAATGGCCTTATGGGGACAGGAGGAGGGGATCCATTTGCGGGCACGCCTTCTGAAATAGTAGACCCAGTTACCAGCAGGGGGAGCAAGCAACATGCTGGAGGTTGGAGCAAGGGTATTGCCCCTTCGGCACAGTCTGCAAATTTAAACATGCGTGTGGTAAATGTGCAGAGAATCACAGCACTGCATCTTGCGGTGGAGGAAAAAAAAGAGCAGTAGCCCAATACCAAAGGACAAAGCTAAGCACAACTGGTACCACGTTACCCACGTATATACGCCTTGCCAAACTGATCCCTCTTCTGAACACATACCACAATAGCACAGATGGAAAGCTGCTTTGGGAAGGTTTCAGGTGCAGTTTCACAATCCCGTACAAAGGCTCAAGGGCGGGTAGTGAAGCAGACAACCTGAAGTCGGCACTCAAAATGCCAGAGGTGGTGAAAGAAAATTGCTAAGGAGATTGGGCTGGGTAGGGTGGCTGGCCCTTTCCCTAACCCTACTTTTAAGAACTTTTGGGTGTCTCTTCTGGGTCTGGTTCCCAAAAAAGAAGCAGGGGATTTTGCCTCAACACCTGCCCTTCCCCTATGCTCTGTCAGTGAACAATGGCATAGCAGAAGAGGCATGTGGGGTGAATTATGCTTCCTTCGATGATGCGGTCGACTTAGTGAAGGCTATGGGGATGGGAGCACTGATGGGGAAGGCAGACTCTTCCGGTTATTGTCTATCAACAAGGGGAGCCACCATTTTCTGGGTTTTAAGGTCTTGGGCTCTTACTATTATGACAAATGCTTGCCGATGGGTTGCTCAATCTCGTGTGCATACTTTGAAGTTTAGCACATTCCTGGAATATGCACTGAAACAGACAACAGGGGTTGGTGAAGTGATGCACTACTTGGATGACTTCCTGTTAATCGGTAGGAAAGGTACAGACAAATGTGGATCTCTGATGGGCAAGTTTGAGGCATTGATGTGGGAGATGGGGGTTCCACTGGCCAAGTGGTTGACGGTGGGCCCACTCACAAGATTGACTTTCCTGTGAAACGTGATCGATTCAGTGGAAGGGATGTCAAGGCTGCCAAGGGACAAGGTGGAGAAGCTTAAGGAAAACATCAAGGAGTTAAGGGGCAAAGGTAAGGCCACATTGAGGGAACTCCAATCCTTGGCAGGGAACGTGAATTTCGCTGGCAAGGTAATTCCGGCAGGAAAGGTTTTCGCCAGGAGCATGGAGTTGGAGACCGTGGGGCTTCAACATGCATCCCAGCATGTGCGGTTGGTGTCAGAAGTGAAAGAGGATCTCAAGATGTGGGATGGCGTTTTGGATAATTTCAATGGGGGTACTCCTTTGGTGGGATCAATGGGCCAGTAGCAAGAAATTCAGACTTTCTACAGACGCTTTGGCACTCACCGTTTTGGGGCAATCCTGGGGAACGAATGGTGGGGTCAGGCTTGGCCGAAAGCATGGCACGAAGGGGGCGTAACGAAAGACATCACTTTGTTAGAATTGTTTCCTACCATAGTGGCGTTTAGGCTACGGGAGGAGACACTGGCTAATAAAAGGGTGATTCTTTGGTCAGACAACCTTGCAGTGGTGCAAATCATAAATCAGGGGACGTCCAGCAACTTGAGGGTACTGAGGTTGCTCAGGGAGTTAACAACAAGCCTGCTGAAGTTGAACACTGAAGTAAGAGCAGAACACATAACAGGGGTGAAGAATGTAGCGGCTGACTCTCTCTCCCGTTTGCAGTGGGAAAGGTTTTGTGGGAGTCAACCATATGCAAACAAAAGGATGACCCCATTCAATGGCCAGTGGTGGGGCATGATTGGGAGGATTTAAGCTGACTAATCGACACGGCAGTGCCACCACGCAAAGGAAGGCGTTACAAAGGGTGTTGGGAGCGTTATCTGACCTTCAAGGAGCAATTTTAGACAGAGCAGCAAGGGGGAATCAGCAGTTCGTGCCTTTGTCAGATGGGGGTGGCAGACCGGGAAAACAAGATCCTGGGTAGCTTACCACTTGAAGGCTAATGCACATTAACATAAACTAAGGGGATTGCCCGACCCTACCAAAGAGCATTACGTCACAATGGCCATAAAGGTTGGGCGAGGTGGGGGTGTGGCTATCTAGCCATGGAGTAGGCTGTGTCTCACTGATTGGCTCCTGCAGATTCCGAAGCGATCCGTATAAATATATGCCAGAAAACGCCTAAGATCTCTACAATTAAGGATACGGATGTCGGAAGGTGTGCTGATCATAAATGGAAGTCGGCGTGTGCATTGGAACAGAAGCTGAATAGAAACAGAGCCTTATTGAATGCGGCCGTGAACAAGACTACGAAAACAAAATGGCGGACCCGGGGAACAAAGGGTCAGTCTACCTCAACTAAGGACACGCAAGCCCCTTGCCGGGATCCACGAGGCACACGCAGAGGGAATGAGAACTGCGCATTAGGCGCACGAAGTAAACACTGTTGGTGCAACCAACGCTCCCGGCACAAGGCCGAGAACTGCGGCAGGTGAATGTGCAGGCAGCACCCTAGGACGGAGGAAGAGCGGCAAGGGAGCAGCCGGGAGAGGTTCGTAAAAGATTGCTGAACCTGTCAGCAGACATCACAGATCTGCGGCTCCTTGCAGGAGCAGAGGAGCAGGAGCTGCAAGGGCACACAGGAGGGCAGCGCACGTAGACGGAGAGGCCCACATCAGTAGCGGCCAGCCGCGGACAGCGGCGAGTGGCACAGCTGAGCAAATACATGATCAGCTGGCCACCGAAGTAAACGGCAGAAAGTTGCATATCTACGAGGCGGGGCGCGGAGACTGACATAGGTGGGCTGCACCCTATGGAAGAAACAGGCACGGACCGAAGGAAGAAAGGGAAACGAAATTGACTAAGCAATATACATGTAACACTGTCAATCACATAAAGGAAGCATGAATGCTGGATGGATGGTGGATGTGCCTAAATAAGTAGCAACATAAGCTGACCAGTCTATGGACGGCCGCAGGGCAACGTGAGCGGGTGAGGTGCGTGAAATTGACATCCCCATAGCGAACAGTGCAACATTTTAACAACGGCATAGACTCACTCGCGGCAAGCGCGAATATGGGAATATGAATGTTGCAGGACATACAACACGCAATGTTTGTTCCCAATGGAGTCAATGAATGAAGGAGCAGGCGCAAGCAGAGGGGTGTGACACCGGTGAACAGGGGCATAGAAGCTGCATAGCCCAGCCTGGGGACCTGTATTGCATAAGACAAGAGCGCCTTGCTCAAAAGACACACGCACGCCTTGAGGCTGGCACATGGAATGAGATGAGAGCAAGCACTGAGGTTTGCAAAGGAAGGAAGTTGAGCGACCGCCTGCAATAGGGCGGATAACGGTTTATAGTGATAATACCGAAAACAAAAATCTCGAAAACAAAAATCTCGAAAACAAAAGGCCGAAAAAAAAAAATATCGAATTTTTTTTGACGTTTTTTTCTCGAAATGGGGGGGTTCCCCCCCAACCCCCCTTTTTTTCTATTTCTTTTTTATTTTAACCCTTTTTTTTACTTACCTGACCCCAAAAACACATATAAATAAATAAATAAATAAATAAATAAATAATTCGGTATTTTTTTCGGGATTTTGTATTCGAGATTTTTGCAGTTCGAGATTTTATTTTCGGTATTTTGACCGACCACCTCGGATAACATATACGCCGGAGCACTGAAGTAGGAAACCGGCAGAGGCACGAAAGGAAAACCAAACGCAGACGGGTGGAGAGCAAGCACCACGACCTGAGCGCAGGACAGGATTGGACACAACACGGGCAAAGAACAATGAACCAACAAAAAGAAGACACCGATACAACACAGCTAGGACAAGACGCAGTGAGCTTGCGCCGGGGAGGAAGCGGAGCAAGCGAGCAGCAGATCCTTTGCTAGAGACCCATCTGGCAATTGGAAACGAGACCTATACGACACTGTGACAATGAGACAGGTAGGCGGCTTGATGAAAATTAAAATGGGTCTTTATTCAGACTATTTCAAAAAGGATAAAAGAAAATACGCTTTAATCAAAATGTTCTGCAGTGTCCATTCTCTGTGCTTATGCTGCTTCTCTGATCCTTGCAGGGGATCTGGTAAGGACTTCTGGCAAGGCTTCTCCTCCTAGTCCTCATATGCCCACCAGCCTTCGGCAGCTCCTGATGTCCTGTCTGGTTCGATCTACAACAAAACCAAGAATGAACATACTCTCGCCTTCCAGGGTTGTCTTTATATAGGCGGAGTTTAACAGGCCAATCAGTGTTCACTTCCTCCTCTAGTCTATATAAACTCTCCCAAGCCCCGCCCCCTTTTCCCTTGCAGCATTGCAAGCGGTCTTCGACCTCGACATCCACCCGCTCCCTGTTCCAGTCATCTCTGACCAGGTGAGTTCTTAGTACCTTCCTGGAAGGGTTTTGGTGGGTCTCTGGGAGTCTCGTGTTTTTGTCCTGCTCTATTATGTTGTCGCAACGCTGTCTTTCATAATCCGCGGCTCTGCGGTTCTCAGTTGGGTTACAACTGCCGAGTACCCGCAGGTTTCCCATGCCACGGCAGCCCCACCTCTCCCTGCTCGCGGTTCCTTGACTTCTCTGCCGGCTGTCATAGTCGAACGTCGGCGTCTCTTCTAATTCACATGAGTGCGACAATCTGACTCTCGTGTGTCCGCCCAATGGTTCCATGTCTTTCAGACCGCCGCCAGAATCGAACGTCGGCGTCTCTGCTACTTCGCAGAAAGGCTGCGTTCCGACTCTTTTGGGCCCGTCCTGGAGTTCCATATTACAAGTCTCTGTCTGTGCTTTGGCTGGATTAGATGTCTCCTGACCCCACCATTCCCCAATCGGGTGGGATTCTGGGTCTCTGGCCCCTCCGTAGTATAACTGACCCTCTTGACTGTTACATACACCCCCCCGAAGCATCCAGCCGATCGGGCTGGTCAGGATTTCTGGATAGGTAATCCAGAACTAATTGGAAAGCCGCTGGTCGGTGCACCGTTTCAAAACAAAATTCCTGTAGGCTCAAGAACCATCTCAATACTTGTTGGTTTGAGTCCTTGTGCGTGGCCAACCATTGGAGGGGAGCATGATCTGTAAAAACTGTAAACTCTCTTCCAGCCAGGTAATATCCAAGTATCTCAATGGCCCATTTGATAGCTAGACACTTTTTCTCAATGGTAGAATACACCACTTCATGTGGTAAGAGCTTGCGACTTATAAAGGCCACTGGCCGAAGATCAGTTTCACTTCCTTGTGATAGTACGGCCCCTATTCCTACTCCTGATGCGTCAGATTGCACAAAAAACCTTTCTTGAAAATTGGGACACCTTAGAACATGTTGTGTTGATATTATCCGTTTCAGCTCTGTAAAGGCTCTACAAGCTTCTTCATCTTTAAGCAAGTCGCCTTTGTAGGAAGATTTTAGAGCCTCCGTCAGTGGGCTGGCAATGGAAGAAAACAAAGGTATGAAGCGCCGATAATATCCAATGATGCCTAAAAAGGCTCTGCTCTGCTTCTTATTGCTGGGCACAGGCAGTTTCTCTATTGCTTCAATTATGTCCAACTGGGGTCGTATAACCCCGTCCCCGACCAGATATCCCAGGTATCGAGTCTGATTGGCGGCCAGTAGAGTTTTCTTTGGGTTTATGTTAAGATCTGCTGATTGCAATGATTTTATTACGGATGATAGTTGATTCAGATGATCCTTCCAGTTTTTACTGTATACAACTATGTCATCCAGGTAGGCTGCACTGTATCCCTTATGAGGAGCGAGAACCTGATTCATCAGTGATTGAAAAGTTGCTGGGGCTCCATGTAAACCAAATGGTAGTACTGTAAATTGATATAGACCAGAAGGGGTAGAAAAAGCGGTTTTGATTTTATCTTCAGTCCTTAACGGAATCTGCCAATAACCCTTTGTTAGATCAATGGTACTAATATATTTAGCAGTGCTTAACTGTTCAATAAGTTCATCAATACGGGGCATGGGGTAGGCTTGGTATGTCGAGATGGAATTCAATTGTCTGTAGTCCATACAAAAGCGTATACTCCCATCCGGTTTTGGGACCAGAACAATAGGGGATGACCAGTGGCTACATGATGGTTCAATTACCCCCAGCCTCAGCATCTCCTCCACTTCTGCTTGCACTGCATTCCTTTTTGACTCAGGCAATCGGTAAGGACGGATCCTTATGGTCTGTCCTGGTTCTGTTTCAATTTTGTGTTCTGCCAAGTGTGTTCTTCCTGGGTAGAAGGAAAACACCTTACTTAAAGGCTCAAGGTGTTCCTTCAATTCTCTTTTTTCTTCTGTTTTGAGCTGTTTTCGCCACTGAACTGAATTGAATGCAGGTTCCTGGGTCATTCTTGTGACAACCTGTATGACTTTGTCCGTGTTCTTCCAATTCCTTCAGCAAGTTTACGTGGTAATTCTGTGTTTTTTCCTTCCGATCGGGTTGATCCACCAAGTAGTTTACTGGACCGAATATTGCCTTTATTTTATATGGCCCCCTCCATTGGGCCAACATTTTGTTCTGGCTTGTGGGCAATAATACTAACACCTGGTCACCTATTTTAAACTGTCGAACTCTGGTGTTCCGATTGTAATATTTTTCTTGGGTCAGCTGGGAGCTGTCTTCGACCTCGACCTCCACCCGCTCCCTGTTCCAGTCATCTCTGACCAGGTGAGTTCTTAGTTCCTTCCTGGAAGGGTTTTGGTGGGTCTCTGGGAGTCTCGTGTTTTTGTCCTGCTCTATTATGTTGTCGCAACATTGTCTTTCATAATCTGCAGCTCGGCAGTTCTCAGTTGGGTAACAACTGCCGAGTACCCGCAGGTCTCCCATGCCGCGGCAGCCCCGCATCTCCCTGCTCGCGGTTCCTTGACTTCTCTGCTGGCTGTCATAGTCGAACGTCAGCGTCTCTTCTAATTCACATGAGTGCAACAATCTGACTCTCGTGTGTCCGCCCAAAGGTTCCATGTCTTTCAGACCGCTGCCAGAATCGAACGTCGGCGTCTCTGCTACTTTGCAGAAAGGCTGCGTTCCGACACTTTTGGGCCCGTCCTGGAGTTCCATATTACAAGTCTCCGTCTGTGCTTTGGCTGGATTAGATGTGTCCCGACCCCACCATTCCCCAATCGGGTGGGTTTCTGGGTCTCGGGCCCCTCCATAGTATAACTGACCCTCTTGACTGTTACAGATGCAAATACTATGACAGGGCTGCCCTGGGAGGGGACCGCAGAAATGGAGGGATCCCTTGCCCCCTGGAGAATAGATCCAGAAGCACCACCGCTCATGGAATAAGAAACCCGGCCTTAGCACAACATCAGAAAGCCCGAACCCCAGTCACGTACAAGCTACCCCTAAAGGCCTAAACATGGGCCCGGCAAAATTCTGCAGGGTACTTGGGGGGACAGTGTGCTCCAGGAGCTCAGAACCCATACGAGTCCGAGCACCAACATGTCAACTAAACTTCCTAAATCCAAAGGAAAGCAGTCCGCACTGGAGGACTTCACGAAAACCCAGCAACTGGCAGAGGGGGCTAGAAGTAAAGACAAAAACCCACAGGTGGACACAACCCCAACGCGCAACGGCCGGCAGATCCTGGACGCAATTGCGGACTTGAAGGCGACATGGGAGAGCAAGCTGGAGGCAGCCACAGCTGAACTCAAAGTGGCGCTGGAGCTCAAAGTGGGCGCAGTACAAGAGGAAGTCAATCTACTCAGAGAGGATGTACGGAAAATAGCAGAACATACAGATGAGCTGGAGAATGAAGTGACCACGAACACGACGGCTCGAGCATCCCATGCCTCAGAGATCCACATACTGAAGCAACAGGTCAGCAATCTAGAGAATAGAGCGGAGGAAGCTGAAGGGCGTGCCCGGAGGAACAATGTACGCATAGTAGGCCTTCCGGAAGGGGAAGAAGGCCCTAACCCGACAGACTACGTTGAAAACATATTGCTGCAGGAAATAGGAGGCGGGGCCCTTACTCAAGATTTTGCGGTGGAAAGAGCACACAGAGCGCTCACAAGGAGACCCTTCCACGAGCTCCCCCAAGGCCGATCATCGCCAAGATACTGAAATATCGAGACAGGGAGAAGATTCTGGAACACTTTCGGAAAGGGGGCACCATACAAAGGGCATCCGCGACCATCTCGGCATACCCGGACTACACACTCCAAGTGCAGAGACGGCGGCTGAATTATGGGACAGTGAAGAGGAGATTGCGAGATGCAGGGCTGCGATATATGCTGATGTACCCAGCCAAACTGAAAATGTTCATAAAAACAAAACTCTGTTCTTCGAGACTCCGGAAGATGCAACAGAATGGCTGGATGCCTATAACTGTCCGGAGGGAGCGGACAGTCGGAAAGAGGACGGTACGGACAAGTGAAGCCTGATCCGGAGACCGAGGTGCAGTATATATAGTGACTTTGGGACTCGAATATAAGATAGAGTAGGATGATGTTGAAACCATGGAGCAATGGATCGAGAGTATAATATAGAAGGAGCATAACATAATGTGGCAGATATCAGGAGACGCAATGGATTCAATCTTACACCCTGATAGATAGAATAGTTGGGTTGCCGGTAGGGTGGCAACCCCCTGCTGTGTCCTTGTATCGGTGACGCTGAATAGGTACTAAATGCGGGTAGGCCTGAGATCCAGGGATGGAGCCGAGCATCGGTTGGAAAGGGGAAGGGTGGGGGTGCTTTTAGAAGTGGGGAGGGAACGTTGGGAGTTGGAAAGTAGGTTGGGGCTGGGGTGGGAGGGGCGAGGGGAGGTTGGGGCACAAGGGAGGGATGGGTTGAAGTTGGGGAAAGAGCCTATAGACATGAACGATGGCCTACAAGCAAAACCTGCAAACCTGCATAAGGAGGGGCAGGAAGGCATTGGATAATGGGGGACCTTAAAGTAATAACTTGGAATGTTAGGGGGCTCAATAGTTACCTGAAATGGAATAAGGTCATGATGTACCTGCGTAGACAGAAAATAGATGTAGCCCTAATACAAGAGACACGCCTTACGAAAGAAAAATTAGAGGTTATCCAGAAGAAATGGAAGGGGACGGTGGTGGGCGCGACATATTCAGCTTATGCTAGAGCAGAGGTCTTCAAACTGTGAGGCATGGCCGCATTCCGGGGGGCAGGGGGCGCGAGAGCCCAGCATGAAATGTGTAAAAAAAAAATTAAAAAAAATAAATTCTTTTTATTATTTTTTTTTTTTTTTTTAATCGTGGAAATGGGCAGGGCCAGCACACATGGTCAGACTGGACCCTAAAACTGTCTCAGGCACCAATGTAAAAGTGGTCCGCAGTTGCAAATGGATATTAATTCCTTGAATCACAGACTGTTTGAATAGCACCCAATGGGGTGTTTTTGGTTAAAATGTAAGCAATTTGTGATATTTAAGAAATAATTATTCAGCAACAATGGTCGAAACTATTAGCTGCATAGTGAAGAAACTCATCAAACTGGCACACATTAGCCAGAAAGTGGCCCACTGGCCAGTCCGACGCTGGCGGCTCATCCATAATGGTCAAGGGGGCATCCATCCAGTGGCCCCCTCACCCATTATGCAGAAGCCGAGGAGCCAGCCCAGTGAAACACTGAGCACTCCCTCAGCTGCTTTTTCTAGCTGAAGGAGTGCTCCTGGGCTGGCTGTAATGTCAAAGGGAAACAGCGTTTCCCTTTGACAGTTCAGTTCCCCAGGCGCACATTCTCACTGAGCCATGCAAGGCTAGGGGCATTTTGCTTTGCCAGCCTTGCATAGCTCATTAGAAATGCTCGCTGGGGCACTGCATGTCTGTATGTGCGAGGGGGAGCTACTGCGCTTCCTTGCATATACGGACAGAGCAACCTGGATCATTTCAGCACCTACACGCAGGCCCCTGCAGAAGGTACATTTATGTTCATTTATTTTTTATTTAAATATGTGTATGGATGCGTGTATGCTTGTGTTATGAGTGAGTGTATGGTGATGGGTGCTTGTATGAATGGTAGAGTGATTGCTGTGTGAATGTGTGTTTTGTTGTGTTGAGCTGATTTTGGCGAGTGGGGTGTACAGGAGGGAAGGAGGGTTTTACAACATAGGCATTTTAAAAATGCCTTTGTTGCACAATCCCCCTACCCACCTGCCAAAATCAGCTCTCCTTCCGAGGCACTGTGGAGCCCAGGGGACAGGGATGGTATTTGTTTTACTGGATATCTTTCATAGATGTCGAGTTAAAAATACCATTATTTCCCCCTTGTACCCCCCCAGTTCCAGTTGCAAACTGTTTGGCCTTTTCCCCATTTTATTTTAAAGTATGCTCTAAACTGCAACATTTTAACGCATTATTTAAAAAAAATTCAGGGGGAAACCCCTCCTCCCCAAACCCCCCTTGATTGGTTCAGGCTCCCTCACTTCGTGCTCAGTCGCTATGGCATTTTTGTGGGAAATAGGTTTGCCGTTCAACATAAAAAATACACCAGCTCCCACTGGCCCTGAGAACAGGGTGGGGGAGCTCAGGGATTATGGTGGGAGCAGGATGGCCAGGAGCACTGGAATAGTGTTGGGAGCAGGATGGGGAGAGCCCAGGGTCTGTGATGGGGTTGGGAGAGCCCAGGGACTGTGTAGGAGTGGAATGAGGGAGCCCAGCGACTGTGATGGGAGCAGGTGGGGGAGCCCAGGGACTATACTGGAAGCAGGTTGCAATGACGGCACGTAATAGTTCATAGCCATTTGTGCATACTTTTGTGGGGGGGCCCGGCCTGCCCAGATTTTGCTCAGTGGAGGCCCAGGCCAAAAATGTTTGAAGACCACTGTGCTAGAGGGTGATAATTTGGGTGGCGCCGCATGTCCCATTCCAGTTATTACAATCCACAGTGGAGGCAGATGGGAGGATGGGCGCAGTAAGAGGGATGGTGGAGAATAAAGAAATATGTATCATAAATACTTATGCCCCGAACCAGGACACAGTGGCATATTTTAAGACTCTGTATACCAAACTGAGCATGTAATTGGGGGAGGCGGTGAGACTTTAACTGCACCCTAAACCCAAGAGTAGACAGATCGGATAACAAAACAGATAGACCCACCCCGGCTGCCAGGGCATTGCAGTCATTGTCAACAGACTTCAGTTTCAAGGACGCTTGGAGGATGCGCCACCTGCAAGACAGGCAGTACTCACACTACTCGGCCCCACAAAATCTTCATACTAGGCTGGATTACAGGTTTGTTACGCAGGATCTGATGGCAGATATAGTACAGATAGAATACAAGGCGAGGATCCTGTCAGACCACTCGCCACTAGCTCTTACATGGCAATACAGACCTTCAAGGCCAAGGATACCGACGTGGCGCCTCCGAGCTGAGGCATTAAAGGATATAATGTTCACGGAGGACTTGAGAGAGGAAATAGTGAGTTATTTCGAGACCAATACTGGCAGTGTTGAGTCAGCTGGTACGTTGTGGGAAGCCTTCAAAGTGGTAGTGAGAGCGATAGCCATAACTCAGACCAAGGGATTGCAAGGAGGGATATTAACAGAACTAAAGGATGCGGAGAGGGAGCTGGAGAAAATGATGAGAAGGGCAGGCAACACTAAAGAGGACACTGAAACCATAAGCAGGCTGCAACAAATATGTGCAGGACATTGGGAGAGACTATGCAATCTAAACTATAAAAGATATGTAGAAAGACAACATGCGGGGGGAGATAAACCACGAAGGGTGCTAGCAAGGTTATATAAAAGCGAGACCCGCAGACCAACGATCAGGACAATAGCAAAGGAGGATGGGCGTGTTGTGGTTACCCAAGAGGGCATGAACAGGGAATTCCTAAAATACTACCAACAACTGTATGGGGAAGGAGGGGGAAGCGACCACAGGAACATAAAGGAAACATTGGAAGATATAGGTATGCTACGAATCAGCGCGGAGGAGCGAGAGGACTTGGATGCCCCGATTACCCTGGAAGAATTAGAGGAGGTGGTGGTGCAGCTACCCACTTGCAATTCTCCAGGAGCCGACAGACTCCCTAGTGAATTTTATAAAATGTATAAAAAGGAGGTGCTCCCCCCGCTTTTAGATATGCTCAATGAGGCATATGAAATAGGAAGATTGCCAAATCCTTTAGAGAGGCGATTATAATACCGCTCCCCAAACCCAATAAGCCGGGGAGAGATTGCGGATCATACAGACCGCTGTCAATGCTTAATCAAGATAGCAAAATTCTTACAGCGGTACTAGCAAACAGAATAATAATAATAATAATTTGGCATTTATATAGCGCTACAAACCCTCAGGTATCTGAGCGCTGCTTATTATTACCCACGGTGTGTGGTGCTCATTTATCGATCTCGGAAGGATGAAAGGCTGAGTTTGGCCTTGCCGGGATTTTAACCTGCGTCAGCAGGCTCTGCACGGATGTCAAATCGAGCGCTCTACTCGCTATGCCACTTAACCGGCTTATGAATCGGATTATTGACAAACTAATACACCCCAACCAGACCGGGTACGTCCCACATAGAAATATAACTAACAACCTCAGGCGATTCCACCATGTTATAGAACATACAAAAGGGGACACTTCCGAAATTGCAATTGTATCGCTGGATGCAATAAAAGCATTTGACTCGGTTAAATGGCCATGGCTGATTGCAGCCCTGTCCTGTTACGGGATAGGACCTGGGTACCTTAAATGGGTCAAATTGCTGTATAGCGCACCCCTGGCCAGGGTCAAAACGGGCGCGATATAAATGGAAAGGTGGCAACTTAGCAGGGGTACTAGACAAGGATGCCCGTGGTCCCCTATGCTGTATATCTTAGCACTAGAGCCTCTTGCGATACATCTAAGGCAACAGTATGACATGATAGGGATGCACATAAATGGAGAACCACACTTGATTTCCTTGTACGCAGACAACATGCTGCTGTATTTACAATACCCAGAGGAAAACCTCCAATATGTCCTGGAGGTAATGGAGCGATTTGCGGCGCTGTCTGGCATAGCGGTGAACCCCAGAAAATCATGTACATTTCCCAGGGGCAGATATGTTGGAATTCCACGTGAGAAATTGCCAGTTCTACAAATATCATTGGAGGTCAATACATTTAGATACCTTGGGATAGACGTCTATCGTACGGTGGAGGCAGAGCACCAACATAACACTGAGAAAGCGGTCAAGGGCATCGAAAATAGCATGAAGTTTTGGGTGAAGCTCCCTCCGGCGATGATGGGAAGAGGGGCAATGCTGAAAATGGTGGTGCTACCTAGATTATTGCATTATTTTAGGAATATACCATATCTGATACCAAGACGATTTTTTGATAAGATGCACAGTATGTGTAGGGGTTCCTCTGGCATGGGACGAGGTGCAGGGATGCCCTTTGGAAACTGCAGAATGCGTATGATAAGGGGGGCATAAAATTGCCAAATTTCGAAATGCACTATCTAGCGAGCCAGCTACAATACGTGGCAAAATGGCTATCAGAAGACCAGACCTCAGAATCTAGGTTGTTTAGACAGGACTGTGTCCCATTCTTCTTGAAGGAAATTATATGGCTGTCCAAACCAGACATGGAAGGGTGCCCAGAGATGACATTGGGTTGGAAAATATGGCATAAAACCTGTCAGATAATGAAAAATCCGACCCTGTGTTCCCCGCAGGTGCCACTGGTTGCACTGGCGGGAAACGAGAGCCAGTTAAGGAAGACAATAAGGAAACACTGGGAACCGGTGGGGACAGCGACAATGGGGGATATATGGCAAGAGGAGAGGATAAAGGAATTTGGGAGGTTGGTGGAGGAATCGGGGTTGCATATGAGACAATATATTGCATATCATAGGGCGGTCCAGCGAATTATGGTCAGAAATAGTACTGGAAGAACAACTGGACACCGCCATAGAAATAATATACAACATAGCAGAGGGTGGGCACGGGATGTCTAGGATATATGAGCTGGTAATGTCCAAAGCGGGGAAGGAAGTGGTACAACTACGGCAGGACTGGGAAGAGGAATTGGGTGCCCCTATGAGTGACGGAATGTGGGAGCGGGCCCAAAGGTACCACAAGAAAAGGTCACGGAATGCGAGGTTACAGCAAATACAGCTGTAAATAACCCACAGGGTTTATATGACACCTCAAAGGATAGCTAAATTTAAAAATACAGGAAGGCAATTGTGCCCCAAATATGACGAAGAAAACGCTGGGATGAATCACATGTTCTGGCCGTGCCCAGAAATCGAGAAATCTTGGGGAGAAATAGCCCACAAGTTGGAGGAAAAGGAGATTAAGATAAATGTTGAAATAGCATGGGCATGTCTGGTCAGGGATTTCCCCAGACCATGTAAATTTAAACATGTAATAAACTAAAGGATCTGGCATTTATACTCGCGAAGCGCAGGATTGCCATGGGATGGAAGGCATGTCACAGACCTAGGATAGAAATGTGGTGGAAAGACCTTCAGAAATGGGCAGAAGCTGAAAATGCAGTATGGCTGGAGGCCAGAAACATGGGGAGGGGAAGGGTGAAGAAGCAGAAACCCTGACGAACTGAAGACACCTGATAGCTACACTATTTGGGTCTACACAGGATTGGTCAAGCGACCAGGACCCAGCGGAGAACACGGGAGAGGAAACTCCTTCGCAGAATGTAGAAGTAGATCGCAAAGTGACGTAGGCTTGGGGGAGGGAGGGGTAAGAGAGAAGCAGTAAACAATGATTGCGTTGTTTAAAATTCGAAACATTGTAATATGTAGTGCAAGTTTGGTTGATGTAAAAGCAATAAAACTTTTTTTTTTTTTAAATAAAAAGTTTGGCCGAGGTGCACGGAGAAGACGCCCGACCACAGGCATTCCATAGATATTTTGAAACTGCACAGTATAATTGGAATTCGGCCTAAAACCTGCAGGGGCAAGAGAGAGGGTCTTATTCGCAGCAGCATTCGCCCTGGCCTTCTTTGGGACTTTCGGAGTCAGTGAGCTGGTCGGGGAAAACAGGGAGGACCAGGGTGCGAGGTTCATGAGGCTGGAGGATTTTGATTTGGCAGGGGACCGGGTCCAAATTCATCTAAGGAGGTATAAGACCGACCAAAAAGGCAAGGGGAGAGTGATCACGCTCTATTGCATCAAGGAAAGCATAGTTTGTCTGGTAGCCGGGCTGGCTGATTACCTAAGAGTGAGGCAACCTGCTGGGGCAGGCTCATCTTTATTCCTGCACAAAGATGGGCGGCTCGGAGCAGGTACCAGTTCAAGACAGTGATGGGCATGGCATTGAGAGACATGGGAATGACAGAAGGGGTTTTTGTAACTCACTCCTTTAGAATTGGGGTGGCCACATCAGCAGCAGAAATGAGCATGACCCCTGAAGCTGTTGAGACTTGGGGGAGGGAAATCCAGCTGTTTCAAGAAGTACATAAGGCCGGATAAGATGTAATGTTTACCATGCCACGTTCTCATCTCCTCCCTAACAGCAGCCCAAAGGAGGAGGCGGTCCGTTTGGGTGCAGAGTCATTCTTTTGTGACAAGGGCCAAGGCCAGATGCACGGCGGACAGGGAAAGGCCAACGGCTGGCGAGTATCGGATCTGGTGGCATGCGGTGCCCGGATGGGCACAGCTACAAGGACACGTGGATAAATTATTGATTAGACATCACAGGCCTGATGTGCTGATCATTCATCTAGGTGGAAATGACCTGACGAGCCTGGGCAGAGGGGTATTGATGAGGGAAATGATGGACACCCTGGAGGAATTGGCTGCCCAGTTGGGAGAGACTGAGATCATTTGGTCCGAGATCATACCAAGGCAGGAATGGAGGGGAGCGGAAAGTTATTCCACTGTGGAAAAATCAAGGTGAAAGTTAAATGATGCAATGGCCAAATTTTGCAGGGGGCAGAGGCTTCACCCAGGTCAGACATGGCTTGATCAACCGGAGGTCTCCAGATTAGTATGACAAGGATGGAGTGCATTTGTCTCTGGCAGGCATGGATCTATTCTTTTGGAACCTGTGCACCAAGCTGCTGAAGTTATGAGCAAGGATGGGGGAGCCACAGCAGGCGTGAACCCTCATGTGGTGTGGCAATGTTTTCGGCAACCAGTGACACTGTAGAGACTACTAACGAGCCGCGGGAAAGGTCTTTGCTCTTCTCGCAATCAGCGCTCCCTTGAGGCCTAGCGGCAATGGCGCTGGAGGCATCAGCAAGGGCTCGGCTTCCCCCGGCAAAATGGCACTCCCCCAGCCCAGGATCACCTGCAAGGGCAGGCAGGAATGGTTGGGGGAGCTTTGGCCTAGAGTGGTCTTGGTTGGGAAAGGGGGATGCAAGGTTTGGACATGGAGCAGCCGGCTAGTCACCGAGCCTGGAGGGCTAATTCACATGTTTGGTTTTCATTGTTGTAAAAATAGAACTGCAGCCTTTTTATGCCAACAAATTAAAATGTCTCCTTTGCACCTTTTTCAGGAAGGGGAAGTAAGGGTGGCAAAGGGATATGCAATGATGTTGGTATCATTATGGACAAAAGCCCAGGTTATCCTTTTCGGCCACTCCACCCAAAAGCAGAGGGGGGGCCGATTTCAAATTATAGTGAAAAAGGTAGTACTCCTGCCCAGTCTGTTAAACCCACGGCCACCTAGTTCGTCGCAGGCTCGCTCAAATCAGACAAACGTGAGTCGATCATCAGGCGCACCCAGTAAGCAGCAAGTGCAACTTGAATTTCGCTTCTGCTGCGATATAAATAGGCCGGCCCGGTCCAGCCTGACTTTCAAGCATGCGTCGCGGCCTGCTCGTGCTCGCTGCCTTCGACGACGAGTAAGTAAGTAGTCAGCACTGGACTCGGGATGCACAAGGTATGTAAGGCTATATATTGGTTCGAAGAGAGAAGAATCGGTCATTAGGCACATTCTAAAAATGTGACATTACAGTGAGAAAGCGTGCAGCATTCCAATGGGTGGCCTCTACTCACTATTTGCAGGCACAGTTATTCTTCCCTTTCATTTGTGGCACAGGTCAGATTTATTTTGTAACTCACGTGCTTAAAAATGTTGCATCGACTGAGGAAGCTTACATTGTTTAAATAGCATTGTGTGCATGATAATGTACCTTCGTAAGTCAAAATGTTTAATAGTACTTTTGGGGGGGGGGGGTCGTGGATTGAAAAGGCAGGGTTCTCTGATCAATGAAATATTTTTTACGGCACAAACCCTGAAGATGTCAAAGTGAGAGAAAAAAAAATGTATTTTGAGGCAACAACTTACAATGAAGGCATGGAAAATGTAATAGTGCAGGGGTATACCCAAATCCACATTTTGTGATCAACAGTTACCAACCATGTTGCCATTTGCAGTGGAATCTTTTAACCCACGTTTTTGCTTTCATTGACAACCCATTTTTTCTTTTTGTAGTTGTAGATTATTTCCCCCTTTTTTCTAAAGCTGCAGGCATGCAAACTCCTTCTACATCTACTTCTACACCTCACTTTACATTGTCATGCCTCCAACAGAACTCTCATCTTTTGTATTGCCCACCTACCCCAATTCATATTCCTGCCTTTCTCCTCCCCCACCCCCACCAGTCTCTCTACCCAGACACTGCAAATAGCTTCTAGTCTAGCACTTGCAAGCAATTCTTAATACCTTTCATCTAGTCCCTTTTCTGTGTTGCAGGCTTCGATTCCCATTTGTTTTCCACTGCTCAGCCCTATCAATGTCCCCACAATCGTTTTCTGGTGTGCCTTGTGACATATTGTTCCCCAACTACTCGAAGCAGCGATTCATTTGGGCATACAGCACTATTCCTTTTCAGTATTTATGTTAGCGCTCCATGAAGATGGGGATTTTTTACCTCAATTGATTTGTAGGAACCAAGGCCTCCTCCCATTTGACATCAGTCATTAACTTGCTGAAGCGGGTGAGGTTTGGTCTCAAAATCAGTTTAAACACCCTTGGGCTTTTCTTCATTGTAGGTTAACGACCATAGCCCTGTTTTACAATGCCCTGTGCATTGCGTATCGTATTTGCAAGTAATTATAAAACCCTCCATTAGTAACTCTCCCATGCCCTTTCCAAATGTTTTCTTTATTTGACCTTCAAACCCTTTGTTGCCTCCTCGCCATCCCCTTCCATTTATAGATCGCATATCCCATGAGTTGGGAGGGTTCAGATTAATGTATTTACACCAAACACTTTGGAAGTTTCCCGGCAACTGCTGTTCCGAGCTATGCCCATCAACCAGAAATAATCACAATCAAAACTTGCGTAAAGCAAACATCACAATCTTAATCAGTAGAAATCAATGTCTGAATCGAGTGGGCAGAGAAAAAATGTGGCTGTGGCATGGTTTCCCCGCCTCTCGTTTGAAAAAGTCGCAAACACACACTGAGGCCTACAGCTGTCCACCAGTTCAATACAAGGAATAAAAGGTTATCTTTCAACTCTCGTCGATTTAATCACTTGCCAGAGTTAAAAAAACAACCTTTGGTAAACTTCCACAGGCAGCATAAGCGTGCACTGGATAAGCAGCTACTGTACTTTACTTGAAAGAACTGGGGTGACATTTTATTTAAAAAATAAAAATGCACGAACAACAAAATCCCTACACTGGCTCCCGGTGAAGGAAATAATTGACTTTAAGATCCTATGTTTGGTCTTTAGATGCCTACATAACCTCACACCAGCCTACCTGGCAGATAAACTGAAATGGTTTCAGTCTCGTCGATCTCTTTGGTCATCTGACAAGTTGTTGCTGATGGTTCCATCATGCCACTCGATCACCAGAGGCGATCAGCGCGGTCTACGGCCCTACACTGTGGAACACTCTACCCTGTGAACTACGTAACATGGCAGAGCTCACACGTTTCCGTAAATCCCTTAAAACATACTTGTAATACATGTATGTGTTTTTGCGGTAGCGTATTTAGTTTATAGTCTGGCGGTCCAATCTCTATGCGTTTGAAGACCTTTTGTTCATCTGTGCCCAGATGCAGTTCAGTCTGCTAGAGGTTCGGCGCGTAATATATACTTCAAATCAACCAACACAAAGAATACAAAATATCACACCAATCAACTTTAAGAAAATGCAAAAGGTTACACGTTAACGTAGTCCTATCTGTCAACATACGAGCAGGTGAACGGATATCCACCATCTGTCCGTTTCTTTTTCACCATTTCTTTATTTTCCAGTATGGTTACCACTCTAGAAAAATGGCCGTCTCCAAAATCAAAATGTCTGATTATCATAATAAAAAGAAAAGAGAAGCCATCTCCCCTGCAAACGGATGGTGGCCTACCCATTGCCAATGGCTAGCAACATCCACTCTCAATCCCAGGCGAGACTCCAAAATTCCAGTCTGCACGGCTGAAAAACCTGCTCTGGGTAACACCTATACATTGTGCAGAGGGAGCATTTCTCAGAGTATGCCCTCCTACCCCTCTGTAGTTATATGCATCCCCGGGCAACAGACTGGGCTCCTCTCCTGCTATTTCGAACCATTGGCAATGCCAACCGCTTGGGCTTTTGTGTAGGCATGGGAAAGGCACTTGCCAGGCACTGCAACAGTGGTATTAACTGGACAATGATGGTAGCAAGTGCAACATGGTGCGAGTAACTGGCTATACAATAACAGTGCCTAGCAAATGCCTAGTACTTCACAAGCCAAAACTGCTGGCCTTGCCAATGCGGTTTTTAATACTACCTTCATTGAAGGGCACAGAGTGCTAATACATCGAGTGGCTGAAGGCAGAACTAGTTGACATTTTATTACAGTGTAGCAGGTTTATAGTTCCAATTAAGTCATTAACGCTCAGAAGACTGCTTTGAAAAACCACTCACAGGCACTATGAGTGCAAGGTTTGATGGTAAGGCTTATTAAAAGGGAGCTCAAAGAGTTCCCATGAGGAGGTGTTTTGAGTGGGGAGGGGCAGGAACTGGTTGGGAATGGCCGTAGGGATTAGCATGGCCATAGGAAGTCAATGGGAGAACAAATAACCAAACAACATCAATCAGCGGTGTGTTCCTCCTCATATGACATTTCCCCCTAGCTGCACTGTAATGCATTCGTTTTGGCTCATAGGGTGTTTGACCTCAACAAAAGTGTGTCTCCAATTATACTACTTGGCCGTACTGCACAACTCCACTCATTAACCGCATGCAGTGGATTGGTAAAGACACACAAACGATAGATTGCATAGCTCTACCAATGAATGGATTGCGGTGCTGCATCCACTCCACTGGAACGCTCTCCCGTGGCCATCAAAGTCACATCACATATAAGGCAATTTTGACAACTTTGCACACAAATAGTTTTAGCGTGCCCCAAACTACACCATGCTGGAGGCATAAGCTTAGTTTCACAGAGGCTTACACAAAACAAGCCATTAGTGGCCCCTTTATATTTCACCAATGACATAACAAGGTAATGATTACTACAACGGTGACTAGTAATTCTCTACCTAATCATAAAAAGAAGTGCTTTAGGACAGAGTTACATGGCCAATACCCAAAAGAATATCTCAAAGCCAAGATTTGAATGTTAGGTTTACAAATTCATACAGCACCAGTTCTTTTCCTTGGGGGAAAGTATAAAATAGGCTTCAGATCACCAAGAAATGCACGAGGTATTTGATGCTCCATACCATCAAATCTTGTTCCCAAACATCTTTGAAGTCAAAAAAAGAACTAGACATTTAATAATCACAGAAGCCAAATCAAAATTGAAGCCATCATATCCACACACAAAAAAAACACAATGTAAAAAGACAGTCTTTTTTCTTAAGATCAAGTGGATCCCTATTTAGATGCACATTACATCTTCAACACCTATGCCAATGGCTTGTTTCAAAAGAGTACTATCAACCAACTATGGGTAACAACTTTCTGAGGCGTGGCTAACCGGGAGGCATGAGCCAATTTCAACAGCAGACACTTGAACCAATTAAATCCAGGCATATTCAGGATATGCAGACTAGCCTATCAGAGTTCACAACCTCAATTTTTAACTTGTCAACATTTAATCTGACAGCAGCGCAAATCTAAGGGCCTTTCTTATGTTCAGACACAGTATACAAACATTGGCCAAAAAGATAACTGAAAACGTTCTCTAGAAAAGTTAGACTACGGGCCATTGTTCTTTTCTTCTTTATCACAAAAAAAAGTCCAAACACTAAATTCAGATCACCATCTACCTTTACACCTCCAGATCAAGACACCCCTCCAGAAATTCTCACTATTGAGAAAATAATACTACAAGAACTCCCCAGTGTGTTTTCAAGTTTTATCTCGGCTAAGAATAATATAGCAAGGGAGGAAAACATAGCACTCCGGGAATTAAAAAACAATGACAGAATCTTTATCCAACCAGCAGATAACGAAGGATGGATAGTAGTGATGAATACTGATAAATATACAAAAATGTTTGGTACCTCGATGCAGAATACCACCCATTATTCCAAGTTACCTTCTGACCCCACTGTTGAACTAATGATCCAATTACACAGCCTGTGTCAAAGGGACATTGAAGAAGGCGTCCTTGCTCAGCATGAAGCAATTTTCTTGACATCAAGAGACACAAGAAACCTGCTCCTTCATGCACTGCATAAAGGCCACCAGGAAGACTGGTTGTCTCGTTATGCGGGTCAATATCGGAACCAAGTGGGTAGTAAATGGATGTATTTCTACAACCAATTGATCCGGAAACAAGAGTATTTTTGAAAGATACATCCAACATGGTTAATTGTTTGAAGGTTTGGCATATAATGCCACTGAAAACCTTTTAGGGACCTGCAAAGTGGTGCCATTGTATTCCACCATACCAACCACAGAGGGCAGCTTTAGATATAGTCACTGCTAAACTTAACAAATGAGCAAAACAAAGTCCCTTCAGAGTTCATCACAAAACCTTTGGAAATTGCTCTATGTAAAAATTATTTCACATTGGGCAAGGAGATTTACTGGCAGGTAAATGGCACGGCCATGGGTGCCTCATTTACACAGAGTTTAGTGAACCTGTATATAGCTGAATTTGAGGAGAATATATCGTTCGTCCACAACAGCAGGAGCCCCCTGCATCAGCTGCTGCTTCCAGGAGAACACGCACTGACCGCAGAACACGCCGCCCATTCAGCAAGGAAAGCAAATTCTGGACCTCACCAGTGCAATCATCCTGCTGCCTGACCCCAGGACCCCCCCAGACCCATCTCGACATCTACAATACTGATATTTCAGTGATCCTCACCCTGTATGCCACGAGGAGGATCAGAAAATGGCGGCAGCGAGCATGGTTTGATTTGTTGCTAAGCAATGCGCTCGGCTGGTGATTGGCCTCTCAGCTCCTCTTCCGTGACGAGTAGCCACAGGAAGGCGTAAGCCCACTTGCTATCGTTCGTCCAGGAGGGCAGGAGCCCCCTGCATCAGCTGCTGCTTCCAGGACAACATGTACCGACTGCAGAACACGCCGCCCATTCAGCAAGGGTAAGCGCACTCTGGACCTCACCAGTGCAATCATCCTGCTGCCGGACCCCAGGACAACCCCAGACCCATCTCGCAATCTACAACACCCATATTTCAGTGAACCTCACCGTGTATGCCACGAGGAGGATCAGAAAATAGCAGCTGCAAGCATTGTTTGATTCGTTGCTATGCAATGTGCTCGGCTGGTTATTGGCCTCTCAGCTCCTCTTCCGTGACGAGTATTCACCGGAAGGCGTGAGCCGGGCCAACCACAAAGGGCTATCAACAAGGGATTGCCGGTCGGTGCCTGTCTGTGACAGGCCGTTAAAGCCGCCCCTGCTATCTCCTACCTACCACATCAACACTGCGAGAAGGGTAAGCCTTGTCTACCCTCTGTTCCACCTATTCGCCAACGCATCTTCTCCTGATAAACAGAGCATCCCGCCATCAAACTATTTTAAGGGCTACCCCCCAACTCTGTGTCCCCCCACATACTCTCACTAGACCCCAACTAAGCATCATCGCAACCACGCTACTGCTCACTAAGGCTCAACGTGCCTTGACCCACTCACCCTCCTCCGCTAGACAATGTGCCTCCTTGCCCCTCTTGATTACTCGGGCTGTGCATAGCGATTCATGCCCACAGGAACTTGTGTACCTGCAACTGCATTAAGTGCATCTAGCACATTTAGTCCCATCCTGTCTAGTGCTCCATTGATTGTGTGCCCAAATATTGCATCTTGCTCCATATCCCGATTGTGTGCCCAAAATCGTTTCATGCTCCCCATGCAATTGTGTGCTTAGAAACTGCATCTTGCTCCATATCCAGATTGTGTGCCCAAAATCGTGTCATGCCCCCTATTTGATTGTATGCCCTGGTCTACATTTCATGCCCCCTGAACAGGTAGGCTTCCAACCGCACCACATGCCCCACATGCGCAACCAGCTTCACATAACATCTATGCCACCAGCCACTGGCATTGTAATCCCTCACCAGCACTCTTTTACACAATCCAAGCATTCAAACTTACTGCACCTACCACTTGTACGCAACAAGATCCTTGCCACAGCCTATCCAATGCATTCCACTACGGACTCACTAGCTCCACTCCGACAACAAAAAGTACACCTCACATCCACCATCGGTCACGTCCTACTCATGCTAGTACTTACTACCTCTACTTACGCTAACCACCCCAGTCTTATCATGGCAAACACTGACTTAGCTTCCATGTCCATCACTCCACCCCACCTTTCATCCACAGAAGCTAGGCTCTCCCATTGGAGCACCTCCACAATTCTCAGCCCTCAGGCTCACTTAGCATCTACATTCACCAGGCTTAGGTCTCGCACTGCAACATTTCAACTGCCAGGCCTGCCCAACCCTACAACCAAAAGGAACTTCAAGCTAGGCTCCCGAACCTACCGAATATATGCTACCAAATACCCCTCCAATAGCAAAAATACCCACACCTCTCAGAAACCTCATCGCCCATCCCTTCACAATTGCCTCCTCTACTCCCCCTCATAACATCCAAACCAAACGTGCCTCAACTCAACAAGCCCTCCCCACAGAGAGCCTCCCTCACACCACCTACCAACTTGCCATAGCCAAAAACAGGCACCAAAAAGAAGGACCACCCACCTGCTCTCAAATGTGCCCTCTTAAACGTACACTCCCTCCCAGCCCATGCACTGGAAATCAATGACCTCATCACCACCCAGGACTTGGACATGTTCGCCATCACAGAGACATAGCTCCACAGGGCATCCGGTCCTACCATCTCCCTAGCCCTCCCAATCGGGTACTCCATTCTCCGTCAAGATAGACGGGCATCTAGAGGAGGAGGCGTAGCCCTCATCACCAAAGATGCTCTCTCCATCAGACTCTGCAGTCACCTTTGGGAAGGCAACTCTGCCCTACTCTCTGCCAAACTATCTCTGTCCCCCAACTGCACCATCAATATACACCTTGTGTACCAGCCCCCAAGCGCAGAACTAGAGGTCTCAGGGCATCTCCTCCATGTACTTAGCAGTAACATCAAAGGCTCATCCAAATCCATCCTACTCAGCGACCTTAATTTAGGCTTAAATGATCCGAAAGACAGGCAGCCATTGCCTTAGCCAAAGAACTAAAAGACATAGGGTTCCTACAAAAAATGACAAGCCCCACCCACTGTAAAGGTCGCTCTCTCGACTGGCTGGCAGACCACAACTGCTCTACCTCACTCACTTCCAATGCTGCCTACCGATGGACAGACCAGAACTGCATCCGATTCTCCATTCCGACCACTCCAACCACTAAAGCGCTCACCTACGCCACCCCCCACCCCTAGCAAAGGTCAGAAGCTCAAAAAAACGAACAAAAGAGAACCTCCTTCCATTCCTGTAAATTGCTGAACATAAGCCCCCATACTCAAGTGACCCTAGCGTATTCACAGACATCTACACCAACACACTCACCAGTGCGATCAACACTATAGCCCCAATTGAATCCAAAAAAGAAAAAAGAAAACAAAAAAAAATCTATGCACACCAACTCTTGGTTCTCAGACAAATTATTGGCCCTACGTTCATGCAAACATACCGCCTTATCCAACTGGCAAGCCAAGCCTAGCATTTCCATTAAGGAAAAATTCAACAAAATATCCTCAAAATGTAAAGAAGCTATTTTGAAAGCCAAATCAAATTCTCTCAACCACAAGATTTCTAAGGCCAATTCACATTCCAAAGAAATGTTCTCCATTTTCAAAGACCTCATCACCCCACATGCCAGCCCTGATGAAATCATCAAGGACAAAGCATGATGCACCAGCATACAGGCGGCTATGCTTAACAAAATTGAGTTACTCCAAATGAAAATACAAGCTCAATTCAATGCCCTACCCAAGACTGACCACCCTCCACCACCCAGCTCCCCTTCCCAATTTCCACCAAACACTCTCTTCTCGTTTCATGACATCTCAGAACATGAAGTCATTGAACTCCTCCAACAGCTTAGACCATCTACATGCAAAGGAGACATTTGTCCACCAAACATCATCAAAGAATGTGCCGACGCCTTAGCGCCTCTCATAACTGCATTCATTAATGCTTCCTTCAAATCCTGGACTGTCCCATCAAGTCTAAAAAGAAGCATGGGTCCGCCCTCTTCTAAAAAAAAAAAGTCCCTAGATCCTTCCTCCTCCCCAACAACCACCGGCCCATTACCACTGTTCCATTTCTCCTCAAAATCCTTGGTAAAGCAGCCCATAACCAGATCCAACATTTTCTAGAAACCAACACCACCCTCGGAAAAAGGCACTCAGGTGTCCGCAAAGGTCATGGCACAGAAACAGCCCCTTTGGACCTTAAAAATCAAATAACCACAATCATGGACAAAGGCAAACCAGCACTCCTCCAACTTTTGGACCTCTTGGTCGTGTTTCACATCTTTCCTGGAAGGCAGAGTCATGAAGGTTTTCTCAGACCGGGCGAACGTAGCTCCCGCTACCATCCAATGCGGAGTTCCCCAAGGTTCCTGCACAGCCCCTACCTTATGCAACTTGTTCACTAAACCGCTCTTTGACAGACTAGAGTCCCTCGGCATAGCGTATACCAATTATGCCGACGATACACAGGTCCTCCTACCACTCTCAGGCATTTATGACCAGGAAGCTGCAGCCCTCCTCCAAAATCTACACTACTATCCAAGCATGGATGCCAGCTAATGGGCTGTGTCTCAACGGAAACAAAACCGAGATTATAATCATGGGCCCTTAAGAAACACTAGCCAAACTCAGCCAACAATAACGCAACTTTGCTACTGATAGCTTCATCATCCCAGTATCACTAGCAGTCAAGACACTAGGAGTTTTTCTAGACTCCACTCTGTCCATGACTCGCCAGGTTAGTGCTATCGCCTCTGCATCCGCCCACACCACAAAGCTCATTAATATAGTCAGACCCTTCCTCTCCAACCAGAATTGCCTATCAACTGCTAGAGCCACCATGGGAGCGAAATTAGATAGGATAGGATAGGATTCCCACACCTAGCACCCAAACTTTGGAACACCTTACCTAACACGCTTAGAGCTGAGACCTCACTTAGAGCCTTCCGTAAGAAGCTCAAAACAACACTCTTCAACTAACATAGCCTCCTCGGCCCCCCGCCACCCACCTGTTTGCAACCAAGTATGTACAGTACCTTCTTCTGTATTCTATGTGATAACTATGCCTGTAACAGCGCCACGATGCCCCCGGCCTTATGCGTGCTTTATAAATGTTACTGATAAATAAATAAATAATAAGTTCCAAAACAGCATTGCTTGTTGGAAATGTTTCATTGATTACATTTTTATTATTTGGAAAGGCAATACTGCTACAGTGAACAGGTTCACCATTTGGTTAAATTCTCTAAACAAAAACATTCAGTTTACTGTAACAGGGTTAAAAAATTGAGGGGAGCTGGGAGCTATTTAGCTCCTGCTAATAACATAGGAGAGTCTGGCTAGCTTGACAGCAACAACTAACAGGAGCTACTTTTGGCTACCAAGGCCACTGATGCAGAACAAAAACACCTATGGGAATTTGCATTTGGAGCAATCTATAAATAAAACTTTGGACGCGTCTTTAAGACATTTAAAGCATAAGAGGTCATAAATATTGGATGAAATGATACGTTGCAATCTTGTATGGAAATTAGATTTGTGGAAAGCTATGTCCTAGCTCCTTCCTCAGTGGTAGCTCCTGGCCCCTGGTTAATGCTGGATACCGAGGAGCTGATTTTAGCTCTTGCTTATCGAATCTGAATTTCGAGCCATGCTGCAACACGTGATAGAGACCAAATAGTGCCAACATCACAATAAATCAGAAGGAAGAAAAACATTTTACAACTTTATTCCAGACACCAGCGGATCAGAATGTCATGCTGCTCCATTCCAGATATCATCGTAAAGCTTTAAAGAGATGCGTCATATGGACAGATTTTGAGAATTACATTGAGACGAATCTGGGGAGATTGTCCCTTCTTCCTTAGGTGGGAGGTCTCTCCAGTAAGGCCAGGGCAGCACATATACAGTATAAGGACAACCTTGCAGCTGGTACACAGGGAGGGGATTATGTGGGGAAGAGGTTCTCCTGTGGGATTAGAGACAAACATCAGAAAACACAGGGTTTATCCGATGTAATACATCCTACACCACCTTCCTCTATAAATCCTTCTTACACCTGTTCAGGTGGAACGGACACGTTTTATTGCCAATGAACTCCATCTGACTCAGCAGACAAATATGAGAATCCAAAGTCTTCCAAATATCATACAGCTTGAAGGTTTGTACTGGGATGAAGAGGACCGCGAGTACAAAGAGTATGTCCGAGAAATATAATGGAGTGGTCTAGTCTCCTAAGACCAGTGATTGGTCCAAAGCAGTAGAGTTTCAAACAAGTTCGGGCTCAGCTGTAGTGGTAAGCTGGAGAGCAGAGAGTGAGAGCCCATGGGAAGCTGAGCACGGAGGAGAAGAATGCGAGAGAGGTCCCAGACACCAGGACTCCTCATGTTACTGCTGTGGGAGGCCTTCAGGATTTCATTGCACCGGCGAGCGATCCTGGGTAAAGGACACCCGGCCGGGAAGGATCAGATGTAAAAATAAACCCCCTGTCAACCGTGATCGGAGACTCCAGAGAAGCAGCGGAAGCTCGGAGAACACTGTATCGACCTCGGCAGGAGAAACAGGTAGGTGGGTTGCTCAGGAGCTGCACAAGTTGCTGAAGGCCCGGGTTGAGCAAGTGAACAGCAAAGAGGGTCTGGGGCCCCGAAGAAATGCTCCAAGAGTTGTCTACTTGGCAGGAGAGCGAACCAAGGAGACAAGCCTGTTGTACGAATCAAGGGCCCCTACCCCAAAATAAGAGATCTGGGACCCTGAAACCAACCAGAAAGAGTGGTCTAAAAATATAAGACTAACCTAAGTGTTTATAACACAGTAGTACATGTCTGGGACCCGCACCCATATGAGCATAATGGAAAGTCAAAGCCTTTGAAGGAGGAAAAACTCAAGTCAACATTTTCTGAGTCTGGGCTCCCTCCATACAAGAGAATAGAAACCAGGATGTCTATGACTCCAAGACTGATAAAGAGAATTTCCTCATTTTTAGAAGACCATAAACTGGCAGGATGACATTAGCGAGATCAAAAGACAATCCTTCATATACAATACAGTACTAAAGGAGAATAAGACGTCTAGGGGAAAGGAGCACCACCCTAGCCTTGGAACTTTGTATTTTGGAACATTAATTTCTTTATTATTTAACTACCAGCAAAGCAGAAAACTTTTCTGTTTAGCAAACATACTATGAACACTTCGTTTTGGAGCAAAGACGTTAATTGCAAATGAAGTAGGGTTTTTAAACACGACAGTGGCCAACTCTATAGTTTCAGACTGCCTGACTATTTCACTAGTTTCTTTTGACATAGGGAAAAGCCTCCTAGAAAAAGTGACAGAGGCCTTTTTTAACCTTTTTATTATTTAATAAAAGTATTTTCCCAAAAGCATGCCACTTTGTGTCTGAGTCTTGCTTCTGACTCCTTACAACATATAAAGGAGGATTACACTATCCATGCAAATCAATTGATGAATTCATTAGTAAAACGTTTGGCAAAAAGAGCATGCTTTACAATAAGAGAAAGTATATTTCACAAAAAAGGAAATCCAGAAAAGATTATGCCACAGTGTGTGCCACCACTTTTTCTAGTGGCACAAAAAATCAAAACAACTGTTTTGCCTGTTAGTCAAAACATGTTATAATTGTCCAAATGCACCCATTTTCGCATTGGAAGGGGATGTGAACATTATAGACAAATGCTAAACATACAGAAACAAAACAAACTAATGCCGTAGCTACGAGTTGGAATTTACAGAAAGCTCCTGTTGTGGGACATTGTCCATGTAGAACCTGTGCCACGTACACAAACAATGAGACATGATTTATTCAGGACTCATTTACTAACACCAAAATGCCATGCATGTGATCAATTGCCATGTGCCAAAATGTCCATTGGGATGACCACTAAATCTGTATCCATCAGAATCATAGAACACTGGTCAAACATTTCCAACAAGACATTACATGCACCATTGGTTTGACATTTGTTTCTATTCCACCATACTGAGAACGACCTAGAATTGTGTAAATCCAGATACTAAAAACCTTTCAATGATAAATAGATTATAAAGACAAGTACAGTGGATCTATAGATTATAAACACGTTACAGACCAGAATGAAGATTTATATTGGCGGTCCCTAATTTGTTGATATTCCAAGTACACATGTGGGAAGTAGTAGGGTCTATAGGTTTTAGGATCACACTACCTTATGCGATGAACCAGGAATGGGACGCAGACACAGAGGACTTAGTGATTGCTAAAAACGTTTATTAGGGTTGAATAATGCCTCATTGCCCCTGCTCTATTTCCCTAGTTCAACCAAAAACTAAGAGTCTGTCCTGCATCAAAATGTCCTATGTCCAAAATCCTATCCTAGCCCTCACATTCCAAAAGTAACTAAGGTGCTAAGGGTATTGGTTTGGCCTTCAAAGTGCACACATGTTTAAAGTTCCAAAAGAAAAGGATAGCTCCAACAAAAAGGTTCCAAATGGAAAGTGTTCACAGTTCCAGGGGATGGGTCCCTTCCCCAGGCTTCTCTCCACCACAAACAATAGTTCAACAAGAATAACTAAGTTCTTTATAGGCCAAGAGGATTAGCTCCCTCTCTTGGCATTTACAATTTACTTCACAGACTTGGCGTTGCCTAGAATACTCTCCTGCCAGGGCTTTCTCATATCACTCTGTTCACAATCCCAAGGGCATGGGTCTTCTCTAGTATCCTCTTCACACACGTTACTTTACCTGGTATATTACCTGCCAGGGGTTTCTCAAATAATTCAACTCTCTCTCTCAACATGGATGTGTGTCCCAGACTCACACGGTTCCTCAGGCCGCAACCTGTTATAAATAAACAATTAAATTCAACCTTTTCCATGCATTCAACATGCAATAGGTCGGAAACCCTTCTTGCAACTCTCTTCCTGGGCTTCTCTGCCTTTCAGCTCTTTCCCTGGTGAGCAGCAATCCTACCGAAGCGCCCCGCATCCCACCTTCCCCAGATGGGCTCAGCGGCTGCGTTTGGCTGCTTTGTTCTTCCTTGTGTCGTACTGTGAATACTGCAGTTCGCCGGTCGATCGGGAGAACAATCGGCCTTTTCTCCACTCTCTGTCTTGTTACTGCGGTGCTCTCAGCCCTACCACAGCAGAGCACCAGCTCTTTTGCTCCTTCCCCTCAGGGACACCTGGAATCCTTTATCGCCAGGCAGCGGGTTACCTGCTCCTTCGCCTGTCACCAAGTTCCCAGTCTCTCTCTCTCAACGCCCCCCTCGCCCATCCAAATAGAGCGCAGTGTGGGCATCCATGCTCTAGTGATCTTCATTGCTCCATTCTTCCTCTTGGTCCCAGTATTCACAAAAGATTCATATGGGATTGATACTTTTTGTCATTTTATTTTCAGGATATTGTAAAATGTCTGCAGCAAGTCTGGTAGGTTGTTCAAGGGGATTACTACAATATGCCATCAAGGCATGAAGAATGGAGGGGGGTATCGCTAAAAGGAAAAGTGGGATACCAAGTCTAATCTGATGATGCCCATCTCTCCCCTGAGGGCTGCCCCCGCACCCTATGTGGTTCTCCCTCATATAGCCGCCCCCAGGATCAGGTAGCAGCTGCCATTCCCTGGTCATATGGGAAGAGGCTCAGTCTGGGAAAGGAGTGATGACATCATTGGATTTATGCTCAGGGAACATTTTGATTTGAGACTTTACTATACTGGCCTCAGCGGACGATCATCTGGGAACACCACTAGTTTTACCCACATGCATTTCAGACACAATGAGCACATTTCTTCACTGAACGTGCCAGGGTACCAATGAACGGGCAGCTTCTATGCATGATGGGGTTACAAGTTTGCAATTCTTTTATAGGCATACTACGGAAGCAGTAGCTTAACAAAAATTGGCTACTACAAATAAATAAATCGAGAGACCACCAATACTGGTAAAGATGGTTTACATGTAACACACTTGTCATTTACATTATATTCATTAATAAGTGACTTTGATCACTTTTTGCCTTACAACATTGTTGACAGTGTCTACACGTGATAACTGCTTGTGGTGCATTGTATTTCATTCTTTAAGATGTATCCTTTTTAGAAAGCTTTCAAGAGTAGATTAACAACTATTCTAGGTGCATTTAAGGAGTTAGCAATTCCACTTCTCCCTTCATTACAGGAGCACACCTCCCTTGATGATTTCACCCAGCTATTTAGGATGGCTACAAACTCTGCGTTTGATACTCTGGCCGCTCTTAAAGCAGCAAAAATAAATAAATCTACAAATCAAAATAAATGGTTCTCTGAAGACATTCTGGCCGCTAGACGCATTAAACGAAAAGCGAAACACCTCTGGAGAAAAGCCCTGTCAATAGAAACCATGTATAGCTACAAACAGGCTGTTAAACTCTATACAGAAATAATCTTTAATGCCAAAGCAAAACACTTCAACAAAAGAATTCACCAAGCAAAGTCCCATTCTAAAGAAATATTTACCATCCTACAGGAGCTAAAAAGTGCCCCAGTAAATAGCCAGGAAAAAGAAAGTAATACTTGGTGTCAAGCAATTCATGATGGGTCATCAATAAAACCGAAAAACACCCAACAGGCCATTGAAGAACAACTTAAGACTTTCTCCAATCGTACTTTGACACCAGAGCCTGCGGCCCACCATGCCCAAACTCCTCCCTAAGTCTTTACCTTTGAAAGGGTATTAGAGTTGGACGTCCTTGAAATCATTCATAAACTGAAGCCCTCCGCATGTAAGGATGTCTTTCCAGCTAAGCTCTTCAAGGACTTTGCGGAGACTCTAGCACCTTGGGTTCTCCATTTCATGAACTAGTCTTTTGATGAATCTTATGTCCCACATAACATCAAAGAGGCATGGATCACTCCACTTATAAAGATAATCTCGATCCCTCAATTCCAGGCAATTTCAGACCAATTACTAATGTATCATTTTTACTAAAGATAATAAATAAGACTGCATATCAACAATACGAACAATTTGTAGAAAAAAATAACATTCTTGCAGATGAACAATCAGGCATTCGTGCAAATCATGGCACTGAAACTGCTCTCCTAGATCTCCAAGATCTTCCGGCAAACATTGCATCAATTGTTGAAAATTGAAACCCAGCTCTAGATCTCTCCTCAGCGTTTGATCTGATTGATCACAATCTCCTCGCCGAAAGACTAACAGTTAGTAGATGTTCTCTCGCTGCAGCAGACTGGTTTAAATCCTTTCTGGGTCCCAGATTGGCGGCAGTGGTCAAGGGGGACATACCCTACTGCTATGTGGTGTCCGGCAGAGGTGCTGCCTATCGCCGCTACTCTTGAATGTCTTCTCAAAGCTATTTTGCGACATGCTATGAACCCTGGGTGTCAGGTTTACGAATTATGCCGATGACACCCAGTTGGTGTTTTTGCTGTTGGGAGACTATGAAAAGGATGCACAGAGTAAGAGGTATTTTCTGCCATACAAAAATGGATGGCATCTAACTCGCTGGCCCTCAATGAAGCAAAGACAGAACTAATGATACTTGCTACCCCCCCCAGAGACTTAAAGGATCAATACCAAGGTTTTAAAATTAACAATAACACTATCATGGTATCAAACTGCGTAAACGCGCTAGGAATCTTTATGGACTCTCATTTATCCTTTAAAAGGCATGCGTCATACCTAAAATCTAGGTGTGCCTTTTTCTCCAATCTTCTCTGGCAAATTCGCACATATTTATCCAAGCCCAATCTTGCCATCATTGCGAACGCTATAATAAATTCCAAATTGGACAATATAAGAAAAATGCAAACCATCCAGAATGGAACAGTTAGGTCAGTCAATGGACTCAGCCGACATCCTAAGGTTTCTACAGCCATGAGGAATCTTCACTGGCTCCCGGTTGGACAAATAATAAAATTTGAAGGCGCAGTGATGATCTTTAAGTCTCTAGTGGGTGCCCCTCCAAACCATCTCTCTGACAAGATAAAGGAAGCTCCCATAAGGAGAAATCTGTGATTTAATAACGATGATCTCCTGCATCCCTTTCAACTTCTAAAAAGAGTCGGCAGTACGAACTTCTATTTTTGGGCCCCCATGGTTTGGAACTCTATCGCCCTCTCCTTAAAGAATTGTGGATCAATCAAAATATTTAAAAAGCAGCGTAAGACCTGGCTCTTTACTGAGGATGTAGAGTAACCTTCTACTCTTCTATTCTGACATCCGGGAAACCAAATCTTTGCTGTCCTTTTCGTTGTATACATGTCTGTCTGTCTTTGTGAGCGCTCTTGGGCGAATGAGTTCTATATAAAAACAAATATAGATCGATCGATGGATTCTACAGTTTGTAAAAAAAAGTTAAAAATCAGAACCAACACCATACTGAAACACAAATTTAAATGTGATATTGTATTCCCAGATCGAATGCAGAAAGGGAACATACGACTCAGATATGGTGTCACACTGAAAAAGCCCAAGCCATATAAAGTCATGGCCATTGCGGATGAAACTTAAGTTGGCATTTTTTAAAGATACTATCTGGCGGAAGAGAAATTGCATTCACCAACTATATGAAAAATAGACAAGCTATGCTTTACCCCTGACATTGCTTAATGTTGTAATGAGAAATAACTATACCAGTTCACAATGGCCTAGACTTTGTATAACCTTTGTCCATGTGTTTTCTTACTAATCTGTGAATTTGTTGTTATTTTTATATACTATGAGTATTTGTGTTAAGTCTATGGTGTGCTGTTCCATGTAATATATTCCTTCTGGGATCTTGGATACAACTCAATTGCCCTTTGACTTTGCTTACAGTTTAATGCATTTTGAATTAAATTGTAGACAAATATTCTATTTCAAATGAGTATATATATATATATATATATATATATATATATATATATATATATATATTTTTTTTTTTTTTTTTTTTTTTTTAAAGCAGATGATTAGCCAACAAATTGCGCTCTGCCACATTACTGAGCTGGTGCTACCGGGCTAGAGCAGGCTACACTCAATATATGTTAAACAGAAGGGTAAAGGTGCTGGGGAGGAGAAAGCTCTCCCACAAACACCTACCAAAAAATGCCCAAGCACACAAGACTTCAAATTGTGTTCAAAATTTCATTTTATTTATCCAAAAAGAGTGAACATAGTATAAAAAGCATACATAACATATTATAAGTGTGCACTTATAAGTGTGCATATATAGGGGGCCTTCATTTGAAGGCTTATTTTACTATACGGAAGCGGGCATTGTGGTTTTAGGGCAGCAGCAGCACACATTCGTTTTAGGGCATTTTATGCCACTAGCGGGAAGTGAGCAGCACCGTGAAGACATTTTTTCTATCACGGTGCAGCATTAAATTAAATAGGCGCACTAGCGCTTTTACTTGTGGTCACTTCTTTTAACATTGTAAAGCAAGTGAAGGTGAAGGGCTGTTATGGCTTATCGTCAGCTGGCATACACCCAGTATAGTAATGGGGAATTAGGCAACTCATAAATGTGGGCAACTATGTATTTACACACTGAACAATGGCAGATTTGTTGCAATCAGAACCATAGAGTTCTAAACAATTAACTGTTAAGGTTTTTTTTCCATGTTATGCAACTGTCAACTTTTTTTACGTTATGTAAGCTGCACAGCTGTGCAGACCCAATCACCTTCAGTGCAAGGGTATAAAAACACAAGGAAACAAACGTTTGGAATCATACTAGCCTGAGGAAGCTCGCGAGTCGAGCGGAACGCGTGGCGTTTCCCACCCGCTGTGGGTGAGTGCTGCATGACACCTGGTCTGCTAAGGTATTGTTATGTATGCTTTTTATACTATGTTCACTCTTTTTGGATGAATAAAATGAAATTTTGAACACAATTTGAAGTCTTGTGTGCTTGGGCATTTTTTGGTAGGTGTTTGTGGGAGAGCTTTCTCCTCCCCAGCACCTTTACCCTTCTGTTTAACATATATGTCAAACTCTGATGTTAATCAGGCCAGGCGAGCGGCACTCTCCACAGTAGAGGGACGAAAAGAATCCATCCGGATACTGTGTCTTTGTTACAATCTTTATTTTAGCTCATCAAAACAAACACAGCTAAAAAGCTTTTTGGCAAATACAAGCCATAGAAAGTAAGGCTCTCCCAAAATGTGAAAAAACATTGACGCGTTTCGCGGCAAAACTCGCCGCTTGTTCACAACCTAAAATCCCTGCAGCACAGGTGTTTTTTTAAAACATTCAAACAGAAAGCAATCTGCCAGTGATTGGCCATAGTAAGGTAAATACAAAAGAGGAACTGTTCTAGTAATATATTGCATTACTGGCTGGCAAATCCCTCCCGCCATCTTTGAATGGTTTTGCCATCATTTCCGTGCACCATGTACAAATATAAGTAAACAGGAGTTTCAACAAAACCCCGCCTTTTTGCACATCATGTTGACTAAAATACAAAGTGTAGCATACCGTATCTCATGATTGATTTTGAAGCCCCATTCAATTTATTATTCTCTTTCCCCATCTCTATATAGAGGAATAGTATAGAACTATTTGTCATGACCCAAGAGAGACGAATCATTGCGCAACATGAAATGCCTTTGGCAGAGTGATTACAACCCGTTTAAAGTGCTATGTGCAGGATCGTATAGCATTATTTATTCCGTCCAGGGCGGAAGACGGCTCGAGGGTTTTTGTGAATAATGCCTGAATTGGCTCTCGTTGTGTTGGCTACAGATGGACTAAAGTGCAATATTGGCATCAATAATAGAAAGTACCTCATATCTGGAACTAAATTTGATATCTAAAATGCAAAGCATTTTTGTTCCAAACGTGCAGGGTTGCTGTGCCCGCATTAAGTACTTAAAAGGTATCCAGTGCTTGACACATGTTTTTGCTAAAGTGCATCGTGCAAGAGCAATTATTGTAACTTAATCTGCAAGCAGTATTGGTATTAAAGAATATAAAATTCATGAAACAACATTAAAATCCTAAAGTGCAAAGTGTTTACAGCAGCATAATTCTTCTAAAGTGCAAAGTGCAAAATAGCAGTCATTACATAAGCGCTAATGGTGCAACATTATTCTATGATACAACATGCCAAGTGACAGCATCTCAAGTTGATCATCTGTATAGAGACCCCTATTTATATAGGAGGTTGTCAACCCCTTATGTTAAAGTGCATAGTGTCAATTGTCATCTGCTTTATTTTGGAGAAAGAAAGGAAATCTTTTCTATAAACCAATATCTGCTCTATATTCGTTACCGCTCTGTCATAGTCCACTAATAGCCAACTCGCCATTAAAATAAGCCACAAAGCTTTACACACTTGTCAACCTAAAAATAAAGTGCAATGTCCAGAGAAACAACCACCAAGTTAAAATGTGAACACAAAACGAGAATTAAAAACACTGTATATCAAACATTCCCTGTGCAAACCACTGCTGTTGGCAACAAATTGTTCTGATAGAAATATGGTCTTGATGTTTACATAGCCTCGGTTGCTGATCATGGATTTAATTTGAATACTGTTCATATTATGGGCTCAAAATCCTGCTGCACGGACCCATGTAGGGTGATAATGTTACTTATTGGCCCAAAAATGTGTAAAGTTCACTGGGCCCGGCATTTTAGTGGATATAGGCCCAGCTCATATCTTACTGCTGCTATAGTCTTGGCACCTTAACAACTCGCATCTGAAACATGCCTTCCAAATAAGGAAGAAAGTCTAAAATGCAAGCTGCATGGATCTCTATTCCATAGATCTTGGGGAGGAGTTTTCCCTCATAGTATTTCAAAATGGCGATCACTGTGATGAACTCTCCAGACTTAAGAGTCCGCCCTGCTTCGTTGATTAGAGCGTGCATATTGTTTTTCTATTAATTACATTTGTGACAACAACAACAAATGTAACGTTTTCAGGTACACTTATTTGTTGTTCTTCCATCAAAGCTACCTCTTCAGTGGAGCTGTTCAAAATGTAGCACAAACTGCATCTGCTAAACCACTTCACCCTCCTATCCAAACTAACCGTCCAACCAGCCTCTACTGCATTCGAGCCACTGGACCTCTGCAAGTCATAAGCAGGACTCAGATCAAAGGACATGGTTTAAATTGAGTTTTATTTAAATTAAAAGAAATCGCCTCACTGACCACGCTACTAAAAGGGAGTAGGGAGTTCCCTTCCTAACAAAACTAAACTAAGGTGCACGTCGACAGTCCAAAATTAAAATTAGTCCTCGGTCCAAACCTATTCACTAAACTAGCCCTATCACTTAGAAAAACATAATATAAAATAGGTTGAGTGCCCTGCATTCTGGATTTTTCACCACAATCTCTCTCGGGTATACCAAGAATCCTTCCTGGGGGAGGATCCAATAATTATCAGTAAATAACATTATCCTCAAAGAAACAGTTCTTGGCAGTCTATAAACGTTACCCAAAAGTTAGTTCACACAAAAAGGTCTCAAGTGCCTGAAAAATAAAATGGCAGAATTTCTTTAAACGGAGGGATATTTCCCTGATTCCTCCCCACCACCTTGGTTTATCTCTCCCCACTTTAACCAACTGTTGGGTGCCTCCATGCTCCCCTGGTATCTGCTCTTCACTTTGGATTCCTCAGTCCCAATGTCTCACTTAACTCTCTGGGGTACCTGCAACCCCTCTTTCCATCTGGCTCTTAGTTCTTGTGGGTTCCTGTGGCCCTTCTGGAGGTTTGTACTGCTCAGGTTTCTCAGGCTCCCGCAATCCTTTTTCTTATATGTTGTTCTTTCGCTTCTCACGTCCGTGACCCTTGGATGGGGTTAGAGTAGTCTGTTCCTCTACCCCACTCGTTCTTACCTCTCCTCTCCTCCCTCCAACCTAGGCAGCACACATACCTGCTGTGTTGCATGGCTTGCTCTGTGTGGGTTCATCTCATCAGCAGCAGTAGCGCTCTCCGCATCTTGCCGCTCTTCCGCACTGGATACTAGCGGTGTTCACGTTGCACTCCTTTCAGCACTCTCTCGCTGGTTGGCTCGACTTGAGAGCAGAGGACCCAGTCCTCCCTTTGTTCCTGGACTCGGCGTCTGTTTGCAGGCTGTGGGCACACCACGTCCAGTACATGGTCTCACTCCCAGGTACAGTTTGCTTTAAAGGGCCTCTGCCACTCAGGCCCTGCGCTCTGCTTAGTTGGGCAGCGGCTGCGTCTCCCTCAAGCATCTGCTTCATCCCACGCTACGTCCGGCTGCGCTGGGCTGCGCAGCTCTGCCCAGACCGAGTGTCTCACGTCAGAGGTTCGGCTAGACGTTGAGGTTCTCCTCCTCCATTCAAGGCTTGTTACCCCTTTATTCTCGCTCCAAGATTCAAATGGGGAGGATTGTTCACTACCGGCTGTCAAGCCTGTAGAAAGTTCAGCACTACCTTGGGCCAAACACAGAGGTAACATCAGTGTTACCATGAACACAACACATATATGCGATGTCAGGCTTTCTTACTCCCATGTAGGCAGATACTACTTTAGGTAAAGGGAGTTCCCTGTGGGAATGGGAGTGGGGGGATTACTCCCAATGGAGTCCTGCTAACTCAAACCGCTAGGGAGGGTTTTGCTAAGCAGTCTCACCTCCCTAGCCTCGAAGCTTGTGGCCCCCATACAGATGAAGGGACAAAGTGTCCAGATTTGTCACAGACCACTATGTAATTTGTAAACATTGGCCTCATGGTATCAATGTAAAATACATTATGTTCTTCACTCACTCTAACTGGTATATTCTCACTCTTAACTGTTCACCTACCGATATATGTCAAACATTGCTCTTATGTAAAGGCACCTTACCCTATGACTGCTTCCGCTCTCTGTTAGTGCCTACTTTGTACGTCATTTCTGTTGGAATTGGAACACTGATCTTCAATGCATTAAAATACATGAATGTTTAAAGCCTGTGATATTGCAAAGCTGCTGGTACATGGCTCGACAGTACTGCACAGTGCCATGGAACATAGATGAAAATAGTTCCATACCCAAGCGCATAATCAGAATGGCCAGTGTTTGTCCATGTATCATGGAGCAGGCTGCCCCCTTAAAAAAGAGTAATACTACATATGAATCCAGCAGATAGATGGAGAAAATATCAACGCACTAGGCAGGGTAGCCTAAAGGTGCTCTTACATGCAACATTTTACAATTCTAGCCCCACAGTGGGCATGGCTTCAAGGAAATGGCTTATCTTAAGCACATACAAGCCATTTTGCCCCCTTTTCAGGGAGATTGAAAGCATCTTCCTTGTGTTGCATGTCTCCCTCTTTAACTGTATTAGCTGTTTTAACCTAGGATGTAGGGAGGGCAATGTTGCATCACTTTTGTGATCACAAAATGTAATAGTCCGTGTTTAGACATGAATGTTGTGCCATCTGTTAACCACGTGTGGTACCGGACTGAAAAAGCAACATGGAAACAAAACATCAACTTAAATGCACCAATCAACAATTCTCTCCCCAATGTAGACAGTTCCATCAGGGACACAAAAGTGAAGATAAAAAATGTACCAGGCAGCATAAAAACAGAACTTAAGCCCTATAAAGCAACATTCATCATATCCCAAACCAGTATAAGAGCTCCACTGGCCCTTACCAAAAGGCTCCTGTTGGAATAGAGGTTTTAGCAGGATGCAATGGTTAGGCAAGACCAAGCATATGACCAACACCCGAGTCCTTCTCTTTTTACATATCATTAGCTCCCTCTGGCAGCAAGTAAAGCTCGCTCACGCCAAACCTAAAAACGCACTGTAACACTCAAGGCACGTTACAAGCAATCACCTTTTCAGTAACGTTTGTAGAATAACCCCAAATAACATACAGAAATGTAACAAAAAGACAACAGCTTTAAGCATATAAGACTTTTCTCCAGCTTTCTCCTCGATGAGCCAGCTGTCCGAGTAACTGATTTTAAATCTTGCTGTTTTGTGCCACTACTCTGCATCTTTTCCCACGGGTATAGTGCTGCAGGCTTGCATTGTGAATCTCACTGTTTTGTGCCACATGGCCTTCCCACACAGAGTGGCCGCAATCACATCTATTGTACTCTCACACCTAGACTATGCCAACTCCCTATACCTTGGCGTCCCTGCATCACAACTTCGAAATCTCCAATGGGTTCAAAACACTGCAGCAAGGCTCCTTCTTGCCCTAGGACCCAGAGAACACATCACTCTTGCCCTTTGTGTTCTTCTCTGGATGCCAATCAGGCAACAATTTAACTTAAAGGCAATGTGCATCGCCCACCGGGCTCTGCCTAACACAGGCCCAGAATATCTACAACACAAGCTCATACCCTACCAGCCCACCAAAAACCTGAGATCAGGCACAGCTCGCCTTCTCGTCATCCCAATCGCTATAGGGGGATCTGCTTTCTCTGTCCAAGCTACCACCATCTAGAACTCGATTCGTTTTAGCATCACCCCATAGAGGATCACCTCGCATTCCGGAAGGCACTCAAGACCTGGCTCTTCCCTTCTGCATCTTGACTGACCTAGTCACCACCTGGTTATACATGTGCAACAATTTACTACTCTACTTCATAACCCACATCACCTCTGCCATTAGAATGCAGCTGTGTCCCACGAAAATAAAAATGGGTCCAGCTGGGCACATAATCAGTGTCCTTGACACGCCTACCCTCCTGACAGCCTATTACAGCACCCATCAACTCATCAGATCTCCATGGGTCGATAGCAGGGACCTAGCAAACCCTGACTACTTTCGTGCTGGCTAAAATACACATGCATTCTAAAAATCCTCCTTTAAATTCTCATACCTCAGACCTCCAAGGGCATTTACCCCACAGTGCTTTGAAGCCATGCCAATGGCAATAGGCGCTATTCAAATGCCATATAGCATAAGATAACATTTGTGCTCTCAATCAGGCCATACACCAACATGTACAACAATGGTCATTTTCAAATAACAGGACTAAAATAATTGCTGCCCTGATGAAACCTTGCATTGATAATACGCTGAAGTGGCACGCCTTTAATACTGTAAAGGTCATGGCCATTTGTTCTTTTTAGCCATAGTTGGGCAATGTCCGGAAGTGAAAAAACCCAGAATAAGAATATTAACCTAAATAACGATATAAGCCCACATGTTTGTCTTGCCTAAGCACATATGACATCTGTGGGGAATCACTCTTTATTTCGTACTGGATGTGCAATATGCGTTCTCATCGCTATCCAATACAAAGACAGGTGTCACCAGCCGAGCCCATCACAGAAATGCACTAAAGAAGAAATACCAAAATGTGCATATATTCATTACACACCCAACCAATCTTTCTTCTTCCACTTGGCAACCAACTATTTCTGTTCCATCCAAAGAAATTAAGTCAATAAATGTAATAAAATAACTCCTCTACAAATACAGGAATTTACGATTTTTTAAAAATATTACAGAAGTCTCGGGCCCCACAAAGGTATCCCTGCAGAGACCAAGTTTAAGATGCAATGTCAAAACTAAAGAGGTGTAGAACACTAACTTGTATACCTTCAATGAACTATAACACTGATCTTTAAAAGTTCCATGGTGGGTTTGTGGATGCCCGGGTCTAAGAGGATGACTTTGGAGACCATCCTGCAGTCATCTGATGATCATCAAACTACATTAGAAGTCAAGGCCACATCATCAGACGTCTTCACGTTGCTAAAGTCATCAGCAAATGTTTCAGAATGGTGGGTGATTATTTGGGGATGTGCTTAGGATGACTATGACTTAATGATTATGCTATCATCCCTATTTTAGAAAACTTTGTTCCTGATGATTTTAGGATGACCTGCTGATCACTTCAAGAGCTTCGCCATGAAACCTGTTTGTTCTTGATGATTGGGGATGACTTACTAATTATTTCAGAGCATCAGAATTTGTAGGATGATTTGCGGACTAATACCGATTGCCATTGAGCTTTTGCCTAGTTGCATGTGTGCTGAATGATCCCCAATGTGGCAAGGGTAAAGCTTGAGACTATGTTTGGCCAAAGCGGAAGCCAGAGGCCTAAACATAGCATGCACCCTCAGGGTGAGAATATTTTGCGATCCCAGTCAAAAGCAGGAGCCCGGCTCCCACACAATCAATACATTTCCATGCTGACTGCACCAATTTACACCAGTATTCACATATATTAATTCACACAATATGACTTAAGAGACCACCCTGGAGTCCTCTGATGATCATTGAACTACACTGGAGGAGAAGGAAAGGGTGCATGGGTTTTTTCCTGTTTCTGTAGTCATTAGCCCCAGAATTGCTTATGAGCAAGTATTGTGTTAAATACCAGTAGCTCCAGAGCAGATACTGTGCACGCCATTGTTGTCGCTGAGCAGGTATTGTGTCTGTAGTTATAAGCCCCAGGGCATGTATTCTGTCATATGTAACGGAATAGCAGGTATCAAACGTCATTAATTCCAGGGCAGGTACTGTGCTGCAATCGGAATCCCAGATCCGGTACTGTGGCTGTAATTATTTGCCCTAGGGCAGGTATTGTCAAATGTAGCTGATGAGCAGGTACGTACTGTATCGAAAGTCATTAGCTCCAGAGCAGGTATTGTGTCTGCACTCATTCGCTCAAGCCTTTACCATTAAGCGCTAGAGAAGGTACTATTCTGCTACTATTCATCAGAGCGTTGTTTCTATGCCTGCAGCCATTAGACCTAGAATAGCCACTGTGCCTGCCGTTATTATCCACAGAAGCGTCATTAGACCCAGAGAAAGGACCGGATCTGCAGCCATTAGCCCAGGGGAATCATTGCTTTCAGAGAAGGCACTGGAACTGGAGACAGTAGCACGTCTGGAATCATACGCCGGCACAGTTATATATACATCTCGTCGCTGACACCAGACCACGGTCTGTGTAGTGGCTACACAGCAGATACTGCGTCTGCAACCATTCCAGAGACTGAACTGTACCGTAAATGAGCTTCGGAGCCGCTACTCTGCCTACAATACCAACAACAGGCTGCCCTGTGTAATTACAAAACCAGATGTTTAGAAAGTGACGTACGTGACGTACTTACAATTTTTTTTATCTCAACATGTGTGAGTAGAATACAACGAATCAAATATTCAGCTGCAGCCGCTTACTTCAATGTGCATTTCTAGAGGTAGCAAAAGGGCTCCTCTTACCAATATAACAACAAAGGGGTGAGAATGAACTAGAGTTAATGGACGCTAAATGAAATTCCTTTTTTTTTGTTTGCCATATACAATTCATTACAACAGCTGGATCGCATCCACTCACCTGATGCTGCCTGGAAATAGAAACGGAGCTTTTAATAAAGGGAAGCCTTGCGTTGCTTTCTTTATCAATTGGAAAACATATTTAAAGTCCTTATGAGACCCGATAGTATTGTGTGTCTGTTTAAAAGTTTGCCGTCTTTTTCTGAAATGCCTTTAAGATGCTATGACGTATAGACGTTTTTCACGTAGGCAGCTACGTGTTTAGGAAGAGAATCAGGGAGGAAGGAGATGCCTTATGTTGCTTTCATTATTTATGAAAGCCCCCCCCCCCCAAACAGAAGTAATGTATGGCCGTGCAGCCAATCCGAGTGGCCGTGCAGCCAATCCGAGGAAATTTGAGGGCAGGTGTTTTTTTGTGCAAATTCGGCTGCCGGCAAGTCGGATTTATTTTTTGCGTAAGCGTACTTGCATGTTTTCCACCTCCAAGTGGCAGTGGCTTTTTGCTGTATTCATGGGCTTGTATCAAAACTGTACAGACAGTGCATACGCCATCTTTCTTCACCCTTATCTGTGTGACACGGCTTTCACTGTTTGAACAGCATTGAACTCGACCAGCTGGAAATTAAGCCCCATGGAGAATCCATTTTTACCACAGCCCTTCATACCTGCTTACATCTGATAAATCAAAAACCCTGAGATGTGTGTCCCACCCATGGCCACGCAAGTCTCCGCCTACATGCCCCGCCCACATGTCAAAAGGGTAAACTCCGTTGTAGCTGCCATAGAAAGGTTTGCAGTATTAGAACTCCTATTTCTATTATAATTTGTGCACCACAGAAAGATATTTGTCTATGTTGCGCTAAATTCATTCTTTCAGTTCATTAAACTATAATGATTATGTGATCGGCTATGTGCTCAAAACTGCCCTCAAAAAACGCATTTACCATTTTGTGAGTGCCCTTTTGCTTTTGGAAACCTTGCACTACTCCACACAGAGGCACGCAAAACACACGACACACACACACGTGCTGCACGCAGCAGATGAACAGCAATAACTTCTTTGAAACAGGCGGCCATGTGTGGGTGTCTCCCAAGGTGGGGGCCAGTCACTTGCTCTCCAAGACATATCTACGTTTGTTTAGGTCCGTCTATCCGTAGTTGTTTACATATTGGAATCACTGTGAATGCTGGGGAAAACTGAGTGGCGATTGTTACAAAACACACATTCTAGAAGCTGCCAGGGGCCTCCGTAGGTTCCCGAATCTTAATTTTATCTCCCTGAAATTAATTACATTTCCATATTTGGCCCGTAAAATGACTAATGCATTTTTTTTTATTGGGTATGTGTGGTGTCACGTGCCCGAGTAGTTCCGGGTCACGTGACACGCCGGAAATAAAGGTACCACCGGAACTGGCGTCAGAACGCCAGTCCGGGTTTATGCACTCAACTAACTGGTCGTGTTTTCTCTTGCCTGCGACCACATCACGCAGCGCGCTTACGCCGGCCTGCCTAGCCCCGCGTACGACGGTCAGGCCCACGCATATCCAGCAGCCCGACTCCACACTGGCGACGAGGCCGGAGAAGGATCCACGTGGGGCCGTGCCCCTCTTCTTCAGAGAGCAGAGGCTGACTGCCTCCGGAAAGCCGCGCGATTGGAAGCGCACCCTGCTTTACACGAGGCTGCAGAGCGGAGCACTCTGTGAGGCCACGTGTCGGCCACATCAGCAACGAGAGCCGCGTATCATACGCGCACCGAAAGAAAAAAAAAAGAATCCCTTGCCGCGTGTCAGCTGCAACTACGCCGGCACGCAAATCACGTCTCGAACATTCCAAGAAACAGCGTGTCGACACACACATCCGTGAGGCCAGCACTGTCTTCCCTCAACATTCCAACATTGTCACTGGGATCAACAGGAGTAAAACTATTTACACGCCCAACGTTTTACTGCCACCATCTCTGAAAGAGGCGGAGAATTTACTTTCAAGCCAAAAGCTCTTGTGTTCTAGAGTGAACTGGAGCAGCCCGAGAATTTGGTCTCCCACACTACAGGCAAGATCCAGGATACCCCACGGAAATGCAGGATGCAGGAATAACACTGGTGAGTGTACCAATCAACCGCCCTCACTGAAAGCGTCCTCCCGTCATTAACCCCGTAGCAACATGTCCACCTCTGAAACCAGCCCCGCAAGGGCCAGAACGAGCTCGTCCAACAGAATGAGCCTTATGTAACGCTCACCTGATTCCCACGGAGGCGCTGATCTTGGCAGGAAGGTGTCTGTGACTCGAAAGGTGATGTGCAGAACCCAATGGGCTTCTGGGGTCGAACCTCTTTGCACTGTGTGTCGAACTCGTAGGGTGAGGTTTCTGCAGGTGAAAGAATATGGGGGTTAATGGTCTGGGTTGTTCAATGTCCCTCTTCCTCTCTCTCCCTCTCCGTAGAGCCCCCAGGTCAACGTGCTCACCTTAGATAGGTGAATGCTGGGCTCTCCATCTGCGTCTGGTGCAGGGCGCTGTTGCCAGTTCCTTCACTGGTGAAACATAGGCCTCTTGGACTCAGAAGACCGTTACCGTCGTTAACTGCACGAGCGGTGAGTTTCCAGACACCTTTATAGTCTTTATAGTCTTTAGGTGCAAGATTGAACAGGACTTAGTATAATGCTTTTCTCCCTTTTGTCTTGCAGGACTCTTGAGGAAGATGGAGTGAAGCGCCTGGAAATGCGTGAGTAAATGCAAGCGCTTTAACTGTCTTTTCCTTGCAGCGTAGTTCGTGCTGAAGAGCAGGCGTTCTATTGCGAAGAGCGCGATGGGCGTAAGAAAATACCTGTCTAATGTCTCTTCTTTTGTCTTTCAGAAGTTGGTTTGCAGCGCCGGAGTCCGCGGAATGTCCGCGGAATGTCCGTAAGTAGATACAATGCTTTTATCTCCGCAGGCGGTGATGCGGTGTGAAGAAATCCAGAATTCACAGAGTGCCGGTAAGTAGTGACAATGCTTTTGTCTTCGCAGGCGGAGGTGCAGCGGGCCGAAAATGACCGCAGCCGATGGATCAGGTGAGTAGCACTGCGAGGTAAGGCTGCCTTGCTAACCTGCTGTTTCTTGTCTCTGCAGGTGCTGCTGTCGACTGGATGCAGGAATGGTGAGTATGCTTCTTGCAGATTCAGGATGCAGGAATGGTGAGTATGACTCTTGCAGATTTGGGATCGTAAGAAGAAAGGCTGGAACAGACTCGGTGAGCGTTCTGCTGCAGATGCAGAATAACGCGAAGCACGTTTCGTCTATCGGGTGTGGTTTAAATAGCCTTGGAGTGATGAGGCGTCTTCCTCCACGGCCCCGCCTAGGTAAGAAAAGAGTTCCAGTTCCAGAAGCTTTCCAGTGCTGAATCCAGGGAGTGGAGCTTGCCCCACCCAGGTAAGAAAGTAGTCCCTGTTCACAGAGGACTTCTAAGAGGCTGGTAAGTAAGCAGCATGGTCTGCTGCAGGTAAGTCCACCCAAGCATCTGCACACATATTTTGAGCCCGGCGCTTCCAGTGCCGGGACCGATGATTCTGATGAGCCTGGTGCCACCGGCGCCAGGACATGGTCCAAAAGGTCCCCGTGGGGACCGGCTGGTGCCTAGGATTAGGGTTAGGGGCCTGCTTCCAAGGACGTTGGGCTGGTCCTGGCTCCTTGGAAGCAGTGATCATGACAGTACCCCCCCTCAAGGCCCCTCCTAAGCGTGTCTTCTCCGGGGGTTTTGGCTTGTCGGAGTGATTCAGATGGAATCTCTTGACCAGACGAGGTGCGTGAACATATTCAGAGGGTTCCCAAGACCTTTCCTGGGGGGCCGTATCCTTTCAAATCAACCAGATAATATAACTTAGATTTGGAGATCTTGGAGTCTAGAATGTTCTTTACTTCGAATTCGAGTTCTCCGTCTGCCAAAACAGGTTCTGGGAGTTCAGCCAATCGGGTTTCTGGTTGTACTGGTTTTAATAAGGAGACATGGAATACTGGATGTATTTTCATATGCGCAGGTAATTCCAATTTGACCGCCACCGGATTAACTATGGTAGAGATGGGGTAAGGTCCAAGATATCTCGGGTTGAAGGTGCGGGGTCCTTTTAGAGGCAGGTGCTTAGTGGATAACCAGACCTGATCTCCTACTGCGTAGTGAGGGGCCTCTTTACGGTGTCGATCTGCTCCCTTTTTGACTTGAGCTTTAGCTCTTTGCAGATGGGCAGTGGCTTCTTTAAAAGCACGGGTAATCTCAGAGTGCAAATGATCCACAGCAGGTGTTTCGAATTCTTGGGGAGGATCCAGATTAGAGGTTCTAGGATGATGTCCGTATAATAGGAAGAAGGGAGTCTTCCCGGTTCCAGAATGAGTCGAATTGTTGTAAGTGTATTCAGCTATCCAAAGAATATCCTTCCAAGGGTTTTCAGTTTGTTGGAGCATGCGACGCAGATATTGCTCTAGAGTCTGATTTGTCCTCTCGGTTTATCCGTCAGTTTGGGGATGGTGACTGGTTGAAAGTCTTACATCAATTTGGGCTAGACGACAGCAACTTCGCCAAAAGTGGGAGATGAATTGACTTCCCCTATCGGAGATTAAAACCGAGGGAAAACCGTGTAACCGAACAATGTTTTCTAAGAATTCTTGAGCCAATACCGAAGCCGAAGGTAGGCCCTTCAGGGGAATGAAGTGAGCCATCTTGGAGAATAGATCCACGATTACTAAAATGGTATTATACCCTGAGCATGGAGGTAAGTCTGTGATGAAATCCATGGACAGGGTATGCCATGGACAGGGAGGAATATCCAGAGGGTGTAACAGGCCGGCTGGTTTCTCCTTCTGACTTTTATTCTGGGCACACACACCGCAGGAGATTACACAGTCTCTAATATCCGTCTTCCATGATGGCCACCAGAAATGTCTCTTGATCTTTTCCATGGTTTTGGTAATACCAGGATGACCCTCCATTAGAGAGTCGTGATAACAGGTAATTACTTGTTTTTGTGTTTTCTCACAGGGCAAGTACAATCGCCCTTGGAAATATGGTAGGTCTTGATCCACTGAGAATTCTTTTCCCTTTAATTGCCAGTCCTGCAAATCGGCCGGAGTTAGGAGTGACTTGACTGTAGTCTTGATGTCTTCAAAGGATTGAGCGTTGACCAACCCCAAAAGCCTTTGTTCTGGGATTATGGGTATTGGTTCTGGATTGGTCAAATGTTCATCAACTCCCATCCGAGAGAGGGCATCTGCTTTTCCGTTTTTACTGCAGGGTTGATAAGGAATTATAAAGTCAAACTCAGCCTGAAACAGAGCCCAACTAATCTGTGTGGAAGACTGAGCTTTGGGCGTCTTCAGATATTGTAGATTGCGGTGATCAGTCATTACGGTGACTGTGTGTCTGGCTCCCAAAAGTTAATGCCGCCAGGCTTTAAAGGCCAATCTGATAGCTAAAAGTTCCTTGTCTGTAATTGAATAGTTGATCTCGGAAGCCGAGAATTTGCGGGACCAAAAGGCTACTGGATGTAATTGGTGTGTGACCGGATCTCTTTGTGATAACACTGCCCCCATAGCAAGACTAGAAGCATCCGTTTCCACGATGTAGGGGAGTTCTGGGCGAGGATGTTTTAGAACAGGAGCAGAAATGAATTTATCTTTTAAGTCCTGAAAAGCTTGTTCTGCTTCTGTAGACCATTCAAAACGTTTGTTCTTCTTTAACAGAGCGGTGATGGGCTGGACTATCCGAGAGAATTCAGGAATGAATCTGCGGTAAAAGTTAGCGAAGCCTAACATGCTTTGAACTCCTTTTACCGAGGTTGGTGATGGCCACTTGATGATTGCATCGACCTTCTTTGAATCCATATGAACCCCATTAGGTGACAACATGAATCCCAAGAACTCAACTTCAGTTACGTTGAAAACGCATTTTTCAAGCTTGGCAAAAAGGTTATGTTGACGCAGTCTCTCGAGAACCTTTTTAACGTGTTTCTGATGTTCCTCTTCAGATGATGAATAGACAAGGATGTCATCAATGTAGACAACAACACACACATCTATGAGTTCTCTAAGGACATTGTTCATAAAATACTGGAAAGCGGCAGGAGCGTTACAAAGTCCAAAGGGCATCACTTGATATTCGAATAGCCCATACTTGGTGCGAAAGGCCGTCTTCCACTCATCGCCTTCTTTTATTCGTACCAAGTGGTAGGCTCCTCTGAGATCCAACTTTGTATATATGCATGCTTCTTTGACTTGGTCCAGGAGTTCAGGGATCAAAGGTAACGGGTATCTGTTTTTAACGGTGATTTGATTCAGGGCGCGGTAATCTATACAAGTTCTAAGGTCTCCTTCCTTTTTCGGAACGAAGAACAAAGCCGAGGAAGCTGGAGATTTAGAAGGACGGATAAACCCATTAGCTAGGTATTGGTCCAGATATTGCCTGAGGTGAAGATTCTCTGGCTCGGTGAGGGCAGAAATCCTACTGCAAGGAGGAGTTGTTCCGGGTATCAGGTCTATTTGACAGTCGTAAGACCTATGAGGAGGCAGGGTGTTAGCTTGATCCTTCCGAAAGACATCTTGGAATTCTTGGTAGTCGGGAGGCAATGTGGGAACCTCTGAAGAGATCGCCGCCACTGAAACTTCAGACCGAGGATAACAAGTGGTAAAACATTCTGGAAACTGAACCGTCTTTGCTCGCCAGTTGATCTGAGGATTGTGCTTCTCTAACCAAGGGATTCCCAGAATGATCTGGAACTGAGGGGCCTTGATCACATCGAACATGATTTTCTCCCGGTGTCCATCTTGGCTCACTAGCCTCACTTCTTGGGTGGCGTGCGTTACTGGTCCGGAGGCTATCTCCGTGCCATCCACTGTAGTAATGACGTCTTTTACTGCCTTAGGGAAAAGGGGTAGATTCATCCTTGATGCCATTTCACGGTCCACATAATTGCCGATTGCTCCACTGTCGATGTAAGCTTCAATTGCATGCAAACGATCCGGACGTGCAGGATTAATGAGGACCATGGGCACCACGAAATGCGAGGTCACGGGACAGATCTTAACGCTCGGCAAGAGGACCTCTACACTTGCCGGGCTAGGTCGTTTCCCTGCTCGGAACTTGAGGTACTGGAATCTGCGGCTCCTACAGCCTTCTTAGCTGGTTTCACTGGACAGTCTCGAAGAAAGTGCCCCGAGTTCCCGCAATAGAGGCATAATTGCAGCTGTCTTCTTCTTTCCCGCTCCTTTTGGGTTAAAGGACCTTTCATCCCCCCTATTTGCATGGGTTCCACAGTGTCAGCTCCCTTAGTAGAAGTCTGTGGTTTAGAAAACACTCAGGTATCAAATTTAGAACGATCAGCCTTCCTGTTCTGTAATCTGTGGTCCAATTGGACGACTAAGTCAATATAGTCCGAACATTCTTGTGGAGGGTTCACAACTTGAGCTAACACATCCTTGAGCTCTCCATGCAGGCCTCTGTAGAAAAGCGTTATTCTCTTATCCTCGGGCCATTGAGTTTCCACTATGAGTCTGTTGAATGAGGCTATATAGGTCAAGAGGTCTTGATTACCCTGTCGTAATGAAAGGAGTTCATTGTCCAAGGCCTGCCCTTGTGCATGTCTTGCAAACAGTTTCTCCATGCTGGACTTGAAGGCCTGGAAATCATGTAAAACCGGATCATCCTGGGTGACTAAAGGGATCGACCAATCTGCGGCGCTGCCACTGAGATAAGAAAGCACGAAAGCCACTTTGGTCTGGTCTGTTGGGAATGCAGCTGGTCGACATAAGAAATGTAAGCGGCACTGGTTGAGGAACACTGCAAATTTCTTTGGGTCACCAGAAAAACGTTCGGGCGGAGCCAAGGGCACATTACCAGGTAGATTGATTTGCACTGGATTTACAGATGATGCAGAAGGATAGCTTCCTCCCGGAGCGGGCAGGGGTGTCTGTCCTGCCTGCGTTTGTAGCAATTGCCTAGCGAGGTCCTCTGTTCGCTCCTTGGAAATTATCAGTTCTCTTAGAGAGCTTGTTTCCTGACGAGCTGCATGTACTTCTGCCCTTAATTCCCCGAGCACCTGGGCTAAGTGATCAGTGTCTAAGGTTTCCATTGGGCCTGGGTAGGAGTTTTGCGGTGGGCTTCGCGTTCTGTAACGCTCACCTGATTCCCACGGAGGCGGTGATCTTGGCAGGAAGGTGTCTGTGACTCGAAAGGTGATTTGCAGAACCCGATGGGCTTCTGGGGTCGAACCTCTCCGCACTGTGTGTCGAACTCGTAGGGTGAGGTTTCTGCAGGTGAAAGAATATGGGGGTTAATGGTCTGGGTTGTTCAATGTCCCTCTTCCTCTCTCTCCCTCTCCGTAGAGCCCCCAGGTCAACGTGCTCACCTTAGATAGGTGAATGCTGGGCTCTCCATCTGCGTCTGGTGCAGGGCTCTGTTGCCAGTTCCTTCACTGGTGAAACATAGGCCTCTTGGACTCAGAAGACCGTTACCGTCGTTAACTGCACGAGCGGTGAGTTTCCAGACACCTTTTTAGTCTTTATAGTCTTTAGGTGCAAGGCACGTTAACATTGAACAGGACTTCGTATAATGCTTTTCTCCCTTTTGTCTTGCAGGACTCTTGAGGAAGATGGAGTGAAGCGCCTGGAAATGTGTGAGTAAATGCAAGCGCTCTAACTGTCTTTTCCTTGCAGCGTAGTTCGTGCTGAAGAGCAGGCGTTCTATTGCGAAGAGCGCGATGGGTGTAAGTAAATACCTGTCTAATGTCTCTTCTTTTGTCTTTCAGAAGTTGGTTTGCAGCGCCGAAGTCCGCGGAATGTCCGTAAGTAGATACAATGCTTTTATCTCCGCAGGCGGCGATGCGGTGTGAAGAAATCCAGAATTCACGGAGTGCCGGTAAGTAGTGACAATGCTTTTGTCTTCGCAGGGGGAGGTGCAGTGGGCCGAAAATGACCGCAGCCGATGGATCAGGTGAGTAGCACTGCGAGATAAGGCTGCCTTGCTAACCTGCTGTTTCTTGTCTCTGCAGGTGCTGCTGTCGACTGGATGCAGGAATGGTGAGTATGCTTCTTGCAGATTCAGGATGCAGGAATGTTGAGTATGACTCTTGCAGATTCGGGATCGTAAGAAGAAAGGCTGGAACAGACTCGGTGAGCTTTCTGCTGCAGATGCAGAATAACGCGAAGCACGTTTCGTCTATCGGGTGTGGTTTAAATAGCCTTGGAGTGATGAGGCGTCTTCCTCCACGGCTAGGTAAGAAAAGAGTTCCAGTTCCAGAAGCTTTCCAGTGCTGAATCCAGGGAGTGGAGCTTGCCCCACCCAGGTAAGAAAGTAGTCCCTGTTCACAGAGGACTTCTAAGAGGCTGGTAAGTAAGCAGCATGGTCTGCTGCAGGTAAGTCCACCCAAGCATCTGCACACATATTATGAGCCCAGCGCTTCCAGTGCCGGGACCGATGATTCTGATGAGCCTGGTGCCACCGGCGCCAGGATATGGTCCAAAAGGTCCCCGTGGGGACCGGCTGGTGCCTAGGATTAGGGTTAGGGGCCTGCTTACAAGGACGTTGGGCTGGTCCTGGCTCCTTGGAAGCAGTGATCATGACACCTTACCACTGACCACCCTGACCCAGCGCTGTCCACACTCATGCCGCCGTTTGACCCTTTCACCACAGGAGCAGCCATCAGATGGGAAATCTGGCTGCAACAATTTGAAATGCACCTTGACGCCAGGGACATCACCATAGCAAGAAAGAAGTGCACTTTCCTTTTACTCAACATCGGGGCTGCCACCCTGCGCCTATTCAACGCCACCACAAACCATGGGGACAACAACAACTACGACGCAGCCAAGGCCATACTCACGAACATGTTCAAACCAGATCTCAACCCGGACTACAAACATTTTCATTTCTGCATGGCAAGGCAGCGCGAAAAGGAAACTGTGGACAAATTTCATGCCCGCCTTCGCGAAATGGCAATAGGCTGTGAGTTCCCTGACGAAGAGTTTGCCATCCGCCTCCAAATAATCAACGGTATATCGTCGGAAAAGCTAAGGAGAGCCATACTATCCGAGAGAAACATTCGCCTATCGCGCATCCTAGAAATAGCGCGCCTTCGCGAGCAGACGGAAGATCAGGTAGCAGTGATGGAAGCAGCGATCCAATGGCTCCCGCTTGATAGCCCTAAGCCGACAGAAGACATCGCGGCCATATCCAAACATCAGGGCACTCGAACAAAACAAAGCCAGAAAACACACCTACCACAAGGGAGAGACAAAGCCTGCAAGTGGTGCGGTGGCCCATGGCTTAGAGGCGAATCCTGCCCAGCATGGGGGTCTACGTGCAGAAAGTGCAACCGCCTAAATCATTATGCTGCAGTCTGTTTAAACCCACCAAATCGAAACGACAAGGAAGCTACCACGCGACCGGCACAAGACCGCCGGAAGAAGTTCACCCCAAGAGAATCCTCCTACCAACGAGAACGGAAAGGGAAGGCCAGAGCTGTCGATCAGTCCCAAAGATCCCCTGACATGAGTGACAGCGACGACAGCGTATCCCCAGAGAGGAAAGATAAGGACAAGAGGAAGAAAGGGCATAGGCGGATACACCGACTATACCTCATATCAGCCGTTGAACCACACCGATCACGCCAAAGGAGGAGACCATCCAACGGAGAACCGCTAAAGGTGGTCATCGATACAGGTGCAACAGTAAATGTCATGCCAGCGACGGCATTCAGCAAACTTCATCTGAAACCCACACTTCACAAGAAGAAAGTCCGGCTATATGCCTACGGGTGCAAGAAGCCCTTACCCGTGCAGGGGTCATTTAAGTCAGATTTCGCCCACAAGAACACCAATTGCCGGGCGCGCATCTATGTCGTGGATGCCGGCTGTGAGACACTATTAAGCTGCAAGACAGCGGAAAAGCTGAAACTGATTCATTTTGCTTTCGACCTTCAACACGACGAACTTGATGACCTACTAGAACGCCATAAAGCACTATTCCAAGGCATTGGATGTCTAAAAGGTAGAACCATCAAGCTTCACATAGACCCGACCATCAAGCCGAAAGCCGTACGACACTGACAGATTCCTTTTCATTTGAGAGAAGCAGTGGAAAAAGAACTGGCCAAGCTTGAAGATGCAGATATAACAGAAAAAACATCAGGCCCAACCCCGTGGGTATCGCCCATGGTGGTGGCCCAAAAACCCAAACAGCCTAACACAGTAAGGATCTGTATAGACATGAGGCTTCCCAACGCGGCCATTGGAAGAGAACGTCATGTGACCCCAACAATAGATGAGCTCATTGTGGACCTCACAGGAGCAACCGTCTTCAGCAAACTTGACCTTAGATCCGGCTATCATCAACTCAGACTAGCCAGAGAGTCGAGATACATCACAACTTTCTCCTCTCACCTTGGCCTAATGAGGTACAAAAGGCTCAACTTCGGAATATCGTCAGCTGCGGAGGTATTCCAACACGAAATCCGCAGAGTCATCACAGGCCTAGAGGGCACCACAAACATCAGCGACGACATTCTGGTGTACACATCGAACGAGAAAGAGCATCACAAACGCTTAGCAGCAGTCCTAAGCAGGCTGGAAGAGGCAGGCCTGACACTAAATGCAGAAAAGTGTGAGTTCAAGAAAGAAGAACTATGTTTCTTTGGATACATTTTCAGCGCCAAAGGTGTATCCCCAGACCCTTCCAAAGTACAAGGCATAAAGAACACCAAAGCACCTCAGTCGGCCACGGAGGTGAGAAGCTTCATAGGGATGGCGACGTACTTCGCGGGTTTCATTCCAGACCTCGCCAGCATCGCAAGCCCACTCCGAGAACTGACAAAGAAAGACCAAAAATGGGAATGGACCCCAACCCACCAACAGGCGTTTCAACACATCAAGGACACATTGTCAGCATCCACCACCATGGCATTCTTCAAAATAGAAAGACAGACTGAACTCCTCGTTGATGCCAGCCCGGTCGGCCTAGGGGCAGTACTAACCCAAATGGACAACGACGGCAATGTGTTCCCCATTGCATTTGCCAGTCGGGCACTCACTAAGCCCGAGCAGAACTATGCTCACATAGAAAAAGAAGCCCTTGCTATTCTATGGGGATGCCGTCATTTCAAAGTGTACCTGCTCGGCAAACGAGCAAAAGTCTTCTCGGATCACAAGCCCCTGATCCCGATATTCCATGGGTCTGCTCCCCACCCACCAGCACACATCGAGAAGTGGATGCTGCAACTGCAACCTTACAACATAGAAGTTGACTATCGCCCAGGAACAGACAACCCCGCCGACTACCTGTCCCGCCACCCGAGGCCGGCCACTGAGGGAGAACAACGCCATGCGAAAGAAACGGATGAACATGTTTGTCATGTAGTCGCCTGCGCCCGACCATGGGCCCTGACCCTACATGAAGTGGCACGTGAGACGGAGTCAGACACCATCCTGCAACATACCACTGCTGCCATTCAGTCAGGGAATTGCAAGAACTACCTCGCATCCATGGCCCAACGCACCATGTCGGCTCAAGTCAAACTCTGAGCACTTTTCCGGATCCGACATGAACTCTCTGTTGCCCCCGAGGGGGTGCTCCTCAAAGGACACCGGATCATACTACCTGCGTCCCTGGAAGAGAGGGCCCTCCAGCTAGCCCACAGCGGGCATCAGGGCATTGTCAAAACAACGGCATACCTAAAGTCCAGAATGTGGATGCCCAACATACAACAAAGAGTAGTGGAGTTAGTAGGATCCTGCGCAGCCTGCCAAGCGTCCAGAAGACCAGAGAACCCAGAACCCATCAGCAGTGCTCCAAGAAGCAGCAAGCGATGGGATGCGGTCAGCATGGATCACTGCACAATTGCTGGTGAGGGATACTTACTCGTAGTGATCGATGAGTTTAGCAGGTATCCTGAAGTGGAACACGTGGCATCCACCGATGCTGAGACCACAATTCTCACGCTAGAAAAGATTTTTGCAACACATGGAATCCCAAGAAAAATAAAGAGCGACAATGGTCCATCATTCACCAGCCAAGAACTATGCGAGTACTTCAAGGACGTAAACGTCAAACACCAGCGAATCACCCCGAGATGGCCCCAAGCGAACAGCGACGCTGAAAGATTTATGGGATCGCTCAACAAAGTTATTCGCATTCCAAAGAACGAGGGCACCCATGGCTGAAGGCGGTATATCGGTTCTTGAGAACCCACAGGCAAACCCCGCACTCCTCCACAGGCATCAGCCCTGCCGCTCTCATGCTCGGAGTGCCCATACAGGCAGAACTCCCCATCCACCCCCAGTGGATAGCTCCGGAGCCAGACATCCCAGCCATAGACGCCATGCAACTAAGGCGAAACGAACAAGAGAGCATTGCCAGGAGAGCCAGCCACAGAGAGTTAACACAAGGCGATACAGTTATCGTCAGAAACCGAGCAATGCCCAAGAAGATGTCACTCAACTTCGAACTCCAACCGTGGACAGTCAGTGCGACCAACCACAGCATGGTTACCGCCACTCGAGGGAGTGAAACCGTAACAAAAAACGTGTCACACTTCAGGAAGGTACCATCTGAGCTATGGGAAGAGCACCCAACGTCTCCACCGGGAGAAACGGTGGCACCGTGCACACCCCGAGGACAAGTGTTGCCGAGGAGTCGTGACACACGAGGGGACTCTGAAACAACACACCAGCAAGAAGGTAGGGCTGAACCCGAAATCCCCTGGGCAGACACACCAGAGAGAGGAAACACCCGATATCACCTGAGAGAGAGGCCCAAACCATCATCCCGTCTCTGAGGCTACGTAGTAGATGGAGCGCACACACCGAAGACCCCATCCAAATGAACTCAGAGTAAGACTTAATGTGTCAGTATTAGTTCATAATGTTTGTCGTTGACAGTAGTGTAAACACCTCCAAGTTTGGGAGGAATGTGGTGTCACGTGCCCGAGTAGTTCCGGGTCACGCCTGTAACGCTCACCTGGTTCCCATGGGGGCGCTGGTCTAGTCTGGATTGCTGTGGCCTCTTCTAGCGTGATGCGCAGGACCCGGAACACCGATTGGACAGGACCTCCAAATCGTGCTTGCCTGGCCCGTAGGAATATCCTTCTGCAGATGAGAAAGGGGATTAACAGTCTGCAGAATAGTGTGGTAGCTCCCCCCTTTCCCCCTTCCCCCTTCGTTCCTCTCTAACTTCCTCCAAACCCCGGTTTAAGCTCACCTTATGGTTTGGAAGGATGAACTCTCCATCCTGCTTCTGGTGCAGGGGCGCGTGTTCGTCCAGTTACTTCACTGGTTTTCAGAATGGCGCTGGCAAAATCCACTTGACTTTCCTGAGCGATGCGCCGTAAGTATGAAAGTTCAAAGTTCAAGTGAGGCCCCCTATATGTTGTCTTTCTAACCTGTGATCTGTCCTTTATTTCAGGTGCAGAATGAAGGCGATGCGTCGAGGGGTTAAACTGCCGAGGTGAGTAATGATGAGGGCGATCCCTCTAAATGTCCTTATCATTCCCCACAAATGTCTCTTGTCCTTTCCCCATAGGGGCTGGGGTACGGTACCTGCCAACGGGGCGGCGCCGACCCGAAATGTGGAAGAAAAGCCGGTAAGTATTATGGCTGTTAATCAGGCTTTCCTTCTGTGTTCCTTCTGCTCACCTTTTGTTTCTTCCTCTCTCCCCTAGGTGCAGAGATGTGGCGTCCGATGCTGACAGCCGCGATGGAGCCGGGAGATGTTTCGAGGACAGGTGAGTGAAGCGTGGCGCTGCAGCGAGCAACACAATGCTTTTAAATGGAAGTCTTTCTTCAGGGATGCTGGCGAGAAGATTCCGGATGCAGGTAAGAAGTTTGAAATAGTCCTTGGTTTTCACCTTTCTCTTCTCTTCCTTCCTTGCAGGTCTTCCAGGTTCGAGGCGGGCGTGGCTGGAGTCCAGGAGCAGGAGCAGACACGGTGAGCGTTAAGCTGCAGGAAGCAGAACAACGCGAAGCATGAGCTGCTGTCTGGGCGTGGCTTAAATAGCCCCCAAAGAAGTCCCAGGTATGTATCCTTCCCCAACTAGGTATGTATCCTTCCCTGGCCACGCTCGAGTAAAAAATAGTCCTTATGAAAAAATAGTCCCTTTCAGGTCTCAGGGAGGCCTGAAGCGTGCAGCATGGTCTGCATCAGGTAAGTGCACAAAACACCTCCCTTTATGAGCCTGGCGCCTATGGCGCCAGGACTGATGTCGAACATGAGCCTGGCGCCAAAGGCGCCAGGACTGAGTCCAAAGAGCCCCTATAAGGGTCGCTGGGCTTTTACCCGAGGGCATGATGCCTGCTTCCGGGGGTGCTGGGCCTGGCCTGGTGCTCCGGGGGTAGGCATCATGACACGCCAGAAATAAAGGTACCACCGGAACTGGCGTCAGAACGCCAGTCCGGGTTTATGCACTCAACTAACTGGTCGTGTTTTCTCTTGCCTGCGACCACATCGCGCAGCGCGCTTACGCCGGCCTTCCTAGGCCCGCGTACGACGGTCAGGCCCGCGCATTTCCAGCGGCCTGACTCCACAGTATGCACTGTTTGACACTGCATTTGCAGCATTTCACTTCTAATTTCAATGCGCTTGTCCTCTTTTTGGTGTGTTTAGTCCTTTTCTCAATGTGGTTGTTAGGGGTCTCTCTGTGACCAATATGGCGTTCCCCGTGAGCCTCCAACCCCACAGACACAGACAAACACGTCTGTTCAGTTTGGGCTCCCCGTCGCACTGCCGCGGCCGGGAACGCCCCCTTTATTTATAATGAATGCGGCGGCATGCAACGTCACGCCGCCGCATGCCCGTCCCTTAAGGGGGCAGCACCACACTCCTCCTTTTCCATGAGGACAAACAACAATACTTAAGTAGTCTCTAACAACAACAACAGAGCACCAAAACAATGTCAACATAGAATCCCCACACACCCCTTTGTTCACAACCACCCTGGATCCCCATAACTAACACTGGAGGCCCACAGGCCGATTATGAAACATGTGCCAACACGTAATCGTTGAGGTAAGCGGGTTTTCCTCGCCCAGCCCTCTGGGGGTACCTCCCACTTACCTCCGGCACGGGCAGTCCATCCGGTGGTACTCCCCGGGCTGGGGATGCGGGCATGGAGGAGTGGCCTCAACCCTCGTCTGGTACTTCCATCCGGTCCGGTTCGAGGGGAGGCTCAGTCCTGGGGTCCCCTAGCTTCTTAAAGAAGCTCACGTTTCGGGTGACGGCCGACCTCGCGTCCAAGGCCGTCAACATGGACCCCTTGACGGCCACCACATCAAGTGGTTCAGGTTCGTATGGGAGAGAGAGCTTTTCATGGGGATGCCTGTTCCTAATTAGCACCTCATCTCCCGGCTCCAGTCGTTGCGGACAAAGTCCTCTCCTTGCATTCTCCTGTTCCGTCCGCAGCCGGCGTTCCAGCTCCACCTGCTGATCATCAATCACTCCAGGCTCCTTCTCCCCAACCTCGGGCAGCAGTCCCCGGGGACACCATTTGAACAGGGCCTCGGCCAGCGCAACTCCCATCGAGGCATGGGGGTGGTGCGATCGACTTGCAAAAACTGGTAAGAGCCCTCTGCAGCACTGCCCCTGGCCTTACGCTATCCGGAAGGTCTTATTTAACGTCCTCATCAGCCTCTCCGCCTCGCCGTTGGCCCGTGGCCAGAGCGGGGTAACCTTCCTATGTTGGACCCCATAGCCCTCCATCAGTTCCAAGAAGCGCTCGCTTTGAAACGGCGCCCCGTTGTCTGAGCACAGGGTGTGGGGAAATCCGTGGGAGGCAAACACTTTCTCGATGGCCACCACCACATGCTCGAAAGCAACCGAGTCCACGAGCTCGACCTCGGGACAGTGAGAGTACTCGTCCGCGATTACCAGGAAATGCATGCCTAGTGTGGTGGATCCAAAGTCTGCATGCACCACTTCCCAGGGCCGTGTCCCCCGGGGCATTGCTTCGATCGCCGGCTCTCTCTGCAATGGGGATGCCCTTGGCACCAGACACAGGCAGCAACAAACATCGACCCTCCGTTCCAGCTCAGGGAACCACACCTTGAGGAGTAGCCGGGTCTTGGTCTTGACAGCGCCTTGGTGTCCATGGTGGGCCAGAGTGATCACCTCTTTGATCTTTGATTGGGGCACGGCTATCCGGTCACCCCTTAATAGGAGGCCGGATGCCGAGAACGATAACTCCTCCCTCACCTTCCACAGTTGTTCTAGCCCCACCTTGGCTTCTTGTGTGCGCCCGGCCAGGGACTCCAGCACAGTCTTCCATGAGCCCTGTTGCATGGCGTGTTTCAGTATTTGGAAGCACTCATCCTGAGCCACCGTCGCCTCCAGATCTTCGAGGGTCATGGCATTGGGGGTTGCCGCTTCCACCACCATGCGAACGTGGTCGTCCGCTTCCTCGGCACATGTGTCCTGTTCCTCCCTGCTGTCCACACCGAGATGCCTGGACAGATAGTCTGCCGCATTGTTCACACCTGGCCTGTACACTAGGGTCACACCATACTCGAGGAGGGCAAGCATCCACCGTTCTATCCTTGCCGGTGGTTTGGACGAGGACCCCGCCAATATGGGAAGCAGGGATTTATGGTCTGTCACGACAGTCACTGAGCGGCCCAGGACATAGAGCCGGAAGTACCTTCAACCCCACAGCACCACCAGGGCCTCACGTTCAATCTGTGAGTATCACTGCTCGGTGTCAGCGCCTTACTGGCGTAGGCCATGGGGCGAATGCCGCCGTTCCCATCAACCTGTGTCAACACGGCCCCTAAGCCGAACGGGCTGGCGTCCACAATGATTTCTGACGGCAGGGTGGGGTCGAAGAACGCCATGGTGTCTTCAGCCGTGAGGGCGCTCTTAATGTCTTCGAACTCTACCTGCTCGAGAGGGCCCCAATGCCAGGTCGTGTCCTTCTTTGTAAGAGCCCTCAGGGGCTCAGATCTGGATGCAAGGTTTTGAATGAATCGACCACAGTATGTTACCATACCGAGAAAGCTCCTCACATCCGACCCCGACTCGGGCGGTTGGGCCTTCTTAATGTCCTGCACTTTCCTCGGATCTGGCGACACACCTCCTTCCTTGAACACAAACCCAAAGAATTCGATGGTCGGGCGCTGGAACTCACACTTCTCCCTGTGGAGTGTGAGGCCCAGGGATTGCAGTCTTTCAAAAGTCCTGGCCAGCTTGCGCAGATGGTCTACCTCAGTCTTGGCAAACACTAGGATGTCGTCACTAATGTTTAAGACGCCATCCAAGTCAGCGAGGGCTCCTCTGATGATGTTTTGAAACACCTCTGCTGCCCATGAAACGCCAAAAATGAGTCTCTTGTATCGGTAGAGTCCATGGTGGGTGGTGAATGTGGTTATGTATCTTGACTCCGGGTGCAGGACGACTTGATGGTAGCCGGCCCGGAGGTCCAACTTCGAAAAGAAGCGAGCGCCTTGTACCTCTGAGATGATGTCATCGATGGTTGGGGTCAGGTGTCTCTCCCTTTTGATGGCCTTGTTGGGTAGCCTCATGTTGACGCATATGCGGACGGAGTCAGGTTGCTTCGGCTTCCTTGCCACCATCATTGGTGAGACGCAAGGTGTCGAACCTTCCACCTTCTCGATGATGTCTAAGTTCACTAGATTGTCCAGTTCTTTATCCACCTGCTCCCGAAGATGAAAAGGCACCCTCCGATGTTTCGGGGCTATGGGCTGCACAGGTTCGTCAATGTGCAGCCTCACCGGGTCACCGGCCATTTGTCCAATTCCGTGGAACAGAGCAGAATACTTGTCAAGCAGATCATGAATGTCCTCGAGATATACCGAGTAGGCAAAGCTGACAATACCTAGGGCCTCGGCCGCAGCACAATTCAGGAGGGTGCAACATAAAAAAGACTCCAGGACTCAGCGCCATCCAGATTTGTGTGTTTTTAATTTTGATGAAAAATCACACATTAAGAAGAAGTCCATATATACGATAACAAGTGTTTCGGCTCTCAGAGCCTTTTTCAAATTGGGGCTAATCAACAAACAGAACACAAATCACCAAAAGTGGAATACATTGTTATAGCTTAATTATGTGAAATAAACAAAAACATGATATTGAACATAAAGCCAGTTTGGTAATTAGTCATATTGCATGGGCATTAACCCATCATGCCGCAATAGGAGTATGCAAAAGAGTATGAAAGCAATGTGTAGAGAAGACAGAAAAACAAGGAATGGTAAAAGGGAGGATTCAAGGGTAAAAGAAAACACACATCAGATTTGCACATTATTTCAAACAATGCAAAAGGGAAAAGCAAGAAAGAAAAAAGAAAAAAGAAAAGAAACACCGAAAAATTAGTCATTAATTTGAGTTAGTCATATTGGATTAATATTACTATAGTAACCAGCATGCTGTTGAATATAATATCACACAGGTATGCTTACCCGTGGTTGCAAGAAACCAATCCATAGGACTCATGTCACTGTAGTAATAACCGGGAAAACTCCCCAAAAAGAAGTCTGGAATCAAGTTGATATAAGACAACAATGTTTTTAAACTGGTCAAAATATTATCTGGCACATCATTACTACAATGAATGTATATGGTATAACTCTCCAATTTGTGCAACAAATCGTTTCTCAGTAACATCACTCACGGTAATCTGTAATCATCCGTGGAGTCGGTGTGAAAAGCATATGCATGATTTAAATTAAAAGTAATCTGAAATGTTCTAGCGTTATTGCGTTCCTCATCATGCATCAGTTAACTTGTACAAAGTGCGTGCACTGTAATAAACATCCATCATTAAGCTTAGCTAATTAGACCACAAAATGACAGTGTTATAGTTAAACCCGGATCCTTATCGTACGTAAAAATGGCTTTGTTCCCTAATTTTTAGAAAGGCGTTTGTGCGCTATTCTAAACTTCACTTGCTAGATAAAACCCAATAATCAAACAAACTCTCCTGCTTACCTAAATGCGGATAGCAAAAAATCACACGCGTCGGCAAGAAACTTAGTGCCGTCTGCAGGCGCCATTTTATTAACTAGTTGTTGCACAGTGACCATGGCAACGTGAGTAACGTCGCCATGGTGATCAGCTCCCTAGCGGCCCGATGTAACATCGTAAAACGTCCGTCTCACGCTGTACATCCTGTCGATTGCGCTCACATGCGCCGTCATTCCTGTAATTCAACTACTACACTTTTCAATATTACTAAGTATCGTCTGGCAAAATTAATTGTATACCCGCACCAACACATTATTTGGGCCGCGGATTGTGTAAGCAACGTAAGATAACCCATGGCAACCCAGTCATGCGTTGTCACTGATAGGAGCATCCCATTTGCTTACTTCCATCGGTAACAGGCCGCCATTGCTAAGTGGTGAGTAAGCCCCTTCCAAATCATGGGCTGGCTGCTGCTTCATAATGAAAGTTACCGTGTGCTGGTTCCCCTAAGGGAAATAAATGAGTCTTGGCTAAATCATGGTCTGACCCTAATTGCAAGGGACTAAAATATACAAAATGAATGGAGAGAATCATGACAAAAAATCACCCTATAAATCGTTATTCAACACTGAATTTGCATTCCAAAAACTATTCACACCCTCCCACAACATTCTGTACTTTCATAAATGTATAACCTCAGTCTAAGATAATTGACAAGCCTATCAATGTAGAAATACATACAAAGAAGTGTACTGACATTGCACCTGTTATGTAATGCTTCAGGCAAAGTAATTACATCTATTGACAAAATAAATGATTCAAATATCCAGATCAACGGTCCACATATTGCAATGGGCTGACACTACAAGAATGATACCATTTCACTGTCACTGTTCAGACCTGTGACTGATGAATTGAAATAACATATACCTCATGCTTCTGCTTGTCTCAGTGCTCTCAATCTGTCCCCACCTCTTTTGTTCAGAGTGACATGTTGTAGTCCAATAAATATGATCTCTGATTTGTCCTGCAACGGGTGCACATTCTGCCAATGTTCAGCTAGCAGGATCAATGGGTCCTGGCTACCAATCTTTGCCAAGTGTTCATGTATTCTTACTCTCAGATTCCCTCTTCGTACTCCGTATATAGATTTTTTTACATATGCAAATAATGCCATAAACAAAATATTTCGTCTTACAATTGATCCCTTGTTTGATGTCTCAATGTTTACCATTTATATCTTCAAATTCCAAAGTTTGATCATGCGCATATTTACATTGAGGGCATATGCCACATTTCCTGAAGCCATTTTCTTTCCTATGTAGCCATGTGCCCCAATTTTCCCTTGCGATGTCCGGCAAAAGGTATGGGCTGAGTATGGACTTTAGTATGCTTGCTCTTTTATATGTCATGCGTGGGTGGTCACCCACAAAATTGCGAACATGATCGTCCAGTTTCAGTAAGTACCAATGTTTCTTAAGTATTTTCTGGATTCTCTGATGATCAGAGCAGTATTGAGTGATGAAACTTATTCCCATATTAGACTCTGTAATAGCCTTCGTATTAACCTTTGGTTGATAACCCAGGGTAAGCTTTGTTTTCTTATATGCCATCTTGACAGATTTGTGCGAGTAGCCTCTTTTCCTGAAGCGTTGCTGTAATAGGGAACACTCCTCTTCAAATTTTATTTCCTCTTGGCAATTACGTCTCGCTGTGATATATTCACCCAATGGTATGTTGTGTATCGTTGAATGAAAATGACAGCTGTTCGCATGCAGCGTTGAGTTCACTTCCGTTGGCTTCCTAAATGTCCAGGTCTGCAATTTATACCCATCCGAGTGTATTGTCAAATCCAAAAAGTTTATCGTATGCTTGTTGCAATCCCCTGTGAATTGGATGTCAAAGCAGTTAGAATTTAAAGATGTCACAAATTCCTGGAAATCATCTGTACTCCCATCAATGATGCAGAAAACGTCATCTATATATTGTGTCCACATCTTGATTTTGTCTCTGTAAAAAGGTTCTGAGTAAATTGCTTTGTCTTCTAGCATGCCCATAAAGAGATTGGCTAGGGCTGGGGCGTACTTAGTGCCCATAGCCACCCCTTTAGTTTGTTGGTATATCTTGTTGTCGAAAATGAACATATTTAGATCCAATGTAAGCTGCAGCATTTCTTTGACCATCTGAATATGGTTAAAAAATGAAGCTGATTCATTCCTGAAAGTGTAGTCAATTTGTGCTGTATGGAGGTATATAGTGCCTTCACATCTGAAGTGGCTAGAAGGAATGTGTTATGCCATGTGAAATTCTGTAGTACAGTCATGTAGAAACGAACTTAATGAACTGGCCCTTGGCTTAAGAATGGAGTCGAGATATTCTGATATATTCTCAGTAACCCACCCAATCCCACTCATGATTGGGCAACCTTCTGGTATGTTGTCATATCGTTTATGAATTTTAGGCAGAAAGTACATGGTCGGAGTTACTCGTTCCTTAATAATTAAAAAGGCCCGTTCCTCATCGGTAATAAGACCTTTCCTGTGCCAAATCAAAATGTTTGCTTCAACCTTTTCCAATGCTGATTGTTTGTAATTGTTAGTTCTGAGGGTATAGCAGCCGAGGGTCGCAAGATGTTGGGACGCCATTGTCAGGTAATCATGTCTGTTCATTATAACAATATTACCCCCCTTGTCTGCTTCTTTGATCACTATTTGGGTATCCTTTTTAAGTGATTCAAGTGCTGTTTCTTCTCCAGATGTTAAGTAACCCTTAATTGGGTTATGTTTACTCAAATTTTTGGTTCTCTCTTGATTCATATTGTAGAACTCTTGTGAGACCACTTTGTAAAATGTGTCAATGGCATAGTCAGGTGCCAATTGGGGCACACATTTGGATTTAACTTTAAGTTCTTTAACTAAGTGTATCTGGTTTGATTCTTAAGTCATCTAGTAGATGAAATACTTCATACTAGTCATCTTCCACCAATGATCGTGCTAAGAAAGTGTCTTCAATATCTTGAATTGACATGTTACTGATTGGTATCAGTTGTTCCCGGGTTCTGTGATCCCCAGGTGCTTTAGTCGCAAAGAATTTCTTTAATTTTAAATTTCTGATGAATTTCAACAAATCAATATGAATGTTTACTTGACTGAAGTTACATGCAGGTGCAAAGGAGAGACCCTTATTCAAAAGTCGTCTTTCATCTCTAGATATCTCTCTTTTAGAAAGATTCAGAACTAGATCTTCCGTTACTTGATACTGCTCGCCTCCTTGGAGCTGGCCCTTGTCTGTCGTTTGCTCTTCTGCAGAATTTCCGGGTCGTCGCTGTTTTCTACCCCCCCTCCTTCCTCTCCTCCTTGCACAGTTATTGGAATACTTGTATTCAAGGGTAGTTGAAAACAGACTGTTTTCTGTTGAAAATTACGATTTCCTTTCTTGTATCGTTTAATCTGATTCATATATCCGCCTGATTCCTGTGGCCTGGCACTCACACCTTCTTGATTATCTGGTTTTGAGTCTGCATCCGAACTTGCTGATGAAGTATTGGGGGTTGAGTTCCTAGAAGATGGTCTAGAACTTGAATCATACTTGGTCTGGAAAGTATAAACTCTATCTTCCTTGTAATCCCGTTCATCTCTGTAGCACTTTCTTAATTTCCTAATCTTTACTTCATCTTGATAGACCTGTAGTAGTTCATACATCTTCTCATAGTTTTTGGTTTTGGTCGCTTCATTGGATTTCATTGCCGTTATTTCTTGCTTAATCGTTTCTATTCTATCAACTGCTCTTTGATGCTCTCTTGTCACATGTTCTATCAATAGATCCATCATTTTCATTGAACTATTGCTTAAATTGGCTTCCCATGCGTCAGCTAGGTCTTTGTCCAAATCATTATTAAAGTTGGGGAAGATAAAGATCCTCAGACCTCTTGGTACTCTGTCGTTCGCAACATAATTTTCAAATGAAACTTTCTCCCAATACTTATCAATTTCTTTCTTGGATATTCTCTCTAATGAATTTCAAACAGAGATCCTCTCGTTTAGTCGCAAGGTTCGAGAAAGCATGTGTCATATCCCCTCGGGGAGTAAACAAATTCTTTGTTTCTTCCTCTCGGTTCTTTAAATATGCTGCCATCATCAAAAACTGTAGTGAGTCAAAGTGGCGGGTCAGCCCAAACGGCAACTTATGTAACGTAACTGGAAAGGGTTGGCTTTTGAATAGGTTGCTCTGGCAGTCAGCTGCCAGAGCAACCTATTCAAAAGCCAACCCTTTCCAGCAACTCAGGAGGGTATTTGTGCTCACCGGTGTGACGTAGAAGCGGGACGTGATCTGCGAGCCATCATGTTCCACCTTTGCCACGAAAGCACCATCCAAAGGAATGGGTTCCGACCCCACGAAAGCAAAGATACTGTCATGATCTCTGCTTCCAAAAGATCAGGACTTGCCCGACTCCCTTGGAAGCAGACCCATAACCCCGGTTCCGAGTGCCAGCCAGTCCCAATTGGGACCTTTTGGACCCTGTCCTGGCGCCAGTGGCACCAGGCTCATAAAGATGCCCAGTCCCAGCGCTGGAAGCGCCGGGCTCATAATGCTTGGGTGGACTTACCTGCAGCAGACCATGCTGCTTACTTACCTGCCAGTTGAACCCCTGATCCTCTTCTGTTTGGGACTACTTTTCCTGTTGGGTGGGGCAGGAGCCACTCCCTAGGTTCAGAACACTGGAACTCTTCTGGAAAGCAGGAACTCTTTTCTTACCTAGGCGTGGCTGTGGAAGGAGACATCTAAGCACTACAGGAGGCTATTTAAACCACACCCGATGCATGAATCTTGCTTTGCGTTATTCTGCATTCTCTGCAGCAGAACGCTCATCGTGTCTTCTGCTTCTGATCCTGGGCCTAAGGGAACAAAGGCATACCATCCTGGAATCCAGTCTTCAGCAGCACCTGTAAAGACAAAGAAAGAACAGTTTAGCACTACGGTCTTCAGTGGCAGCGCATCTCTTACCTGGTCCATCGGCTGTCACCAACGCCTCGCGCTGCATTCCGGCATCTGAAAGACAAAGGCTTACCTACTCTTCGCATGCTCCGGAGGTCTTCGCACTGCATTCCAGCATCTGAAAGACAAAAGCTTACCAGCTCTTCGCACGCTCCGGAGGCCTTCGGCGCTGCATCCCGCATCTGAAAGACAAAAGAAGGTGCGTTTAAAGACATTGGGCATCTTTATTACTCACGTGCCATTACTCCTTCCCACGCCGAATCCAGTGGGTATTCCAGCACCCTTCAGCTTCTCTAAAGCTCCGAACTTGTACCTGCAAGATAAAAGGGACAGTTAGTGCGCATCGTGAAGCAGGCTACAAGCGCTTACTTACGTGCTTCCAGGCGCTTCTATTCCTCACGCGGGTTCGATCCTCAACTCTCATCAGCCCGCTATCCGCCTTCGCCGGAACCCTGCAAAACAAGAGATATCATTACAAAAGACTTTTAAGACATTTGAAGTGCCCAGAACTTACCGTTCGTGCAGTCAACGACGGACAGCAGTCCTCTGAGGTCAAGAGGCCTGCACCCTTATCCAGTGAAGAAACTGGTTACGGCACCCTGCCCCGAGGCAGATGGAGAGCTCGGCGTTCACTTACCTAAGGTGAGGGTGTTAACCTTTGGGGTTCTACAGGAGAAGAGAAAGGGAAGAGGAGAGAGGCACCCAATAACCCCAGTTCATTAATCCCATATTTTCTATCTGCAGACATCTTACGCTTCGAGTCAGACATACAGTGCACAGAGGTCCAGCCCAAAGAGCCAACCGTGTGTTGCACATCACCTTTGAAGATACGGCATTCACCCAGTCAAGACCGGCGCCTCTGCGGGAATCAGGTGAGCGGTACAGAACGCAAAGCCTATCGCAAAACTCCCACCCAGGCGCTATGGAAACCTCGGATACCGACCAGCTAGCCCAGTTACTTGGGGAACTAAGAGCAGAAGTGCATGCAGCCCGTCAGGAAACGAATGCTCTAAGAAGGGAACTGATTATTTCCAACGAGCGAACAGACGATCTCGCTAGACAGTTGCTACAGTCACAAGCCGGACAAACTCCGTTACCCGCATCAGGGGCAAATCTTCCTTCAACATCCTCTACGAACCCAGTGCAGATCAACCTACCTGGGAATGTACCTCTGGCTCCGCCCGAACGATTTTCTGGTGACCCAAAGAGGTTTGCAGTATTTATTAATCAGTGCCGGTTGCACTTCTTATGCCGGCCAGCAGCCTTTCCAACTGATCAAGCTAAGGTAGCTTTCGTGCTTTCGTACCTTAGTGGCAATGCGGCAGACTGGTCGATCCCTCTAGTTAATCAAGATGATCCGGTTCTCCATGATTTTCAAGCTTTTCAGCTCAGTATGGAAAAACTGTTTGCAAGACATTCACAGGGGCAGGCCTTGGACAATGAGCTCCTTTCATTGCGACAGGGTAATCAAGACCTTTTGGCTTATATTGTGTCTTTCAACAGACTGATAGTGGAAACTCGATGGCCTGAGGACAAAAGGATTACGCTGTTTTATAGAGGTCTACGTGGAGAGCTCAAAGATGTGTTAGCCCAAGTAGTGAATCCCCCGCAAGACTGTTCGGACTATATTGACTTAGTCGTTCAAATTGACCACAGACTGCAGAACAGGAAGGCCGATCGTTCCAAGTTTGATGCTCGAGTATTTTCCAAACCACCAACTCCTACCAAAGGAGTAGACTCCGGGGAACCCATGCAAATAGGGGGCCTGAAAGGACCACTAACACAAAAGGAGCGGGAAAGGAGAAAACAGCTGCAATTATGCCTCTATTGCGGAAACTCGGGGCACTTTCTTCGAGACTGTCCGGTGAAACCAGCCAAGAAGGCAGTAGGAGCTGCAGTTACCAGGGTCTCAAACTCTGAGCAGGGAAACAACCTCGCCCGACAAGAATAGAGGTCCTCTTGCCGAGCGTTAAAACCAGTTCCGTGACCTCGCATTTCGTGATACCTATGGTCCTCATTAGCCCTGAACATCCGGATCGATTACATGCGATTGAAGCTTACGTCGACAGCAGTGCCATCGGCAATTATGTGGATCATGAAATGGTTTTGAGGATGAATCTGACTCTTTGTCCAAAGGCTGTAAAGGACGTCATTACTACGGTGGATGGTACGGAGATAGCCTCCGGACCAGTAACGCATACCACCCAAGAAGTGACGCTAGTAAGTCAAGATGGACACCATGCGAAGATCCTGTTCGATGTGATCAAGGCCCCTCAGTTCCAGATTATTCTAGGAATTCCTTGGTTAGAGAAGCACAATCCTCAGATCGATTGGCGAGCAAGAAAGGTTCAGTTTCCAGAATGTGTCTCTACTTGTCACCCTCGACCTGGTGTTGCACTGGCAGCAATTTCCTCGGAGGCTCCTCAGTTACCTCCTGAATACCTAGAATTCCAAGATGTTTTCCGGAAGGATCAGGCTAACTCTCTACCTCCTCATAGGTCTTATGACTGCCAGATAGACCTGATACCTGGATCTACTCCTCCTTGTAGTAGAATTTATGCCCTCACCGAGCTTGAGAATCTTCACCTCCGACAATACCTGGATCAATACCTAGCGAATGGGTTTATTCGTCCTTCCAAGTCCCCTGCTTCCTCAGCTTTGTTCTTCGTTCCAAAAAAAGAAGGGGACCTTAGAACTTGTATAGATTATCGCACCCTGAACCAGATCACTGTTAAGAATAGATATCCGTTACCTTTGATCCCTGAACTCCTGGACCAAGTCAGAAAAGCATGCATATATACAAAGCTGGATCTTAGAGGAGCCTACCACTTGGTACGAGTAAAAGAGGGCGATGAATGGAAGATGGCCTTCCGCACCAAGTATGGGCTATTTGAATATCAGGTCATGCCCTTCGGACTTTGCAATGCCCCGGCCGCCTTTCAATATTTTATGAACGATGTCCTCAGAGAGCTCATAGATGTGTGTGTTGTTGTTTACATTGACGACATCCTCGTTTATTCTTCATCGGAAACTGAACATCGGAAACACGTGAAAATGGTCCTCGAGAGATTGCGTCAACACAAACTTTTTGCTAAGTTGGAAAAATGTGTTTTCAACGTGACTGAAGTTGAATTCTTGGGATTCATATTATCACCTAGCGGAGTGCGTATGGATTCAAAGAAGGTCGATGCAATTCTCAAATGGCCATCGCCATCCTCCGTAAAAGGTGTTCAAAGCATGTTAGGCTTCGCTAACTTTTACCGCAGGTTTATCCCCGAATTCTCTCGAATAGTCCAGCCCATCACCGCCTTGTTAAAGAAAAACAAACGTTTTGAATGGTCTACCGAGGCGGAACAAGCTTTCCAGAATTTGAAGACTAGATTTATCTCTGCACCGATCTTAAAACATCCTCGCCCAGAACTCCCCTACATCGTTGAAACTGATGCTTCGAGCCTTGCCATGGGGGCAGTTCTATCACAAAAGGACCCAGTAACCAATCAGTTGCATCCCGTGGCATTTTGGTCCCGCAAATTCTTGCCTCCTGAAATCAATTACACTATTACTGATAAGGAACTTCTAGCTATTAAGTCCGCCTTTAAGGCTTGGCGGCATTATCTTCTGGGGGCCCGACACACCGTTACTGTGATTACAGATCACCAAAACCTGCAATATTTGAAAACCGCAAAAGCTCAATCCTCTAGGCAACTCCGTTGGGCACTATTCTTTGACGAGTTTGACTTCATAATTACCTATCGACCTGGTACAAAAAACGGTAAAGCTGATGCCCTTTCTCGGATGGGAGTGGAAGAACATTTGAGCAATCCTAAACCTGTACCTATCATTCCCGAACAAAGAATTCTAGGTGTAATCGCCACACAATCCATAGAGGAAGTTAAGGATAAAGCCAGGCTACTGGTAACTCCAGCAGACATACAGAATTGGCATCTGCAGGGAAAGGACTTTACGGTGAAGGACAACCTATTATATTTCCAAGAACGGTTATACCTGCCCAGCACAGATTTACAGAAAAAGGTATCAGAGACTTTATAATGTCCTGTGGAGTATGCGCCCAAAACAAGAGTCAAAAGGAAAAACCAGCCGGCCTCTTACGCCCTATTGACATCCCGCCTCACCCTTGGCATACGCTTTCTATGGACTTCATCACCGATCTACCTCCATGCTCCGGATACAATACGATCCTAGTAATCGTGAACCTATTCTCCAAGATGGCGCATTTCATTCCACTCAAAGGCTTACCAACAGCAGCAACTCTGGCCCGAGAATTTCTCGAAAACATCGTCCGACTGCACGGTTTTCCTTCAGTTCTAACTTCGGATCGAGGTAGTCAATTTATTTCTCATTTTTGGCGAAGTTGCTGTCGGTCGGCTCAAATTGATGTGAGACTTTCGACCAGCCACCACCCTCAAACCGACGGACAAACCGAGAGGACCAATCAAACTCTGGAACAGTATTTGCGCTGCATGCTACAAAAAACTGAAAAAACTTGGAAAGATATCCTTTGGATAGCCGAATATGCCTACAATAACTCTGTCCACTCGGGAACTGGGAAGACCCCGTTTTTTCTTTTATACGGTAGTCACCCTCGAACCTCGGAGTTGGATCCACTCCAAGATCTTGGAACACCAGCAGTAGACCACCTGAAATCTACAATCACCCAAGCCTTTAAGGAAGCCATTTCTCACCTTCAAAGGGCTAAAGAACAATACAAGAAAGGAGCAGACCAACATCGGAAGGAAGCCCCCCAATATCAAGTAGGAGATCAAGTCTGGTTATCCACCAAATATCTACCTCTAAAAGGACCACACACATTCAACCCAAGATACCTTGGTCCCTATTCCATCACTACCATAGTAAATCCAGTAGCGGTCAAGTTGGACTTGCCCCCTCACATGAAGATACATCCGGTCTTCCATGTCTCTCTATTAAAACCCGTGCAACCTCAAACCCGACTAACTACATCTCCAAAACCTATTCTAGTTGATGGAGAACTCGAGTTTGAAGTCAAAAGCATCCTGGATTCCAAGATCTCCAAATCTAAACTATTTTACCTGATTGACTGGAAAGGCTACGGTCCCCAAGAAAGATCCTGGGAACCTGCAGAATATGTCCACGCGCCTCGTCTAATCAAAAGATTTCATCGAACATTTCCTAACAAGCCCAAACCCCCGGAGAAGCCCGGTTTGGGAGGGGCCTTGAGGGGGGGTGCTGTCATGATCTCTGCTTCCAAAAGATCAGGACTTGCCCGACTCCCTTGGAAGCAGACCCATAACCCTGGTTCCGAGTGCCAGCCAGTCCCAATTGGGACCTTTTGGACCCTGTCCTGGCGCCAGTGGCACCAGGCTCATAAAGATGCCCAGTCCCAGCGCTGGAAGCGCCGGGCTCATAATGCTTGGGTGGACTTACCTGCAGCAGACCATGCTGCTTACTTACCTGCCAGTTGAACCCCTGATCCTCTTTTGTTTGGGACTACTTTTCCTGTTGGGTGGGGCAGGAGCCACTCCCTAGGTTCAGAACACTGGAACTCTTCTGGAAAGCAGGAACTCTTTTCTTACCTAGGCGTGGCTGTGGAAGGAGACATCTAAGCACTACAGGAGGCTATTTAAACCACACCCGATGGATGAATCTTGCTTTGCGTTATTCTGCATTCTCTGCAGCAGAACGCTCATCGTGTCTTCTGCTTCTGATCCTGGGCCTAAGGGAACAAAGGCTTACCATCCTGGAATCCAGTCTTCAGCAGCACCTGTAAAGACAAAGAAAGAACAGGTTAGCACTACGGTCTTCAGTGGCAGCGCATCTCTTACCTGGTCCATCGGCTGTCACCAACGCCTCGCGCTGCATTCCGGCATCTGAAAGACAAAGGCTTACCTACTCTTCGCATGCTCCGGAGGTCTTCGCACTGCATTCCGGCATCTGAAAGACAAAAGCTTACCAGCTCTTCGCACGCTCCGGAGGCCTTCGGCGCTGCATCCCGCATCTGAAAGACAAAAGAAGGTGCGTTTAAAGACATTGGGCAACTTTATTACTCACGTGCCATTACTCCTTCCCACGCCGAATCCAGTGGGTATTCCAGCACCCTTCAGCTTCTCTAAAGCTCCGAACTTGTACCTGCAAGATAAAAGGGACAGTTAGTGCGCATCGTGAAGCAGGCTACAAGCGCTTACTTACGTGCTTCCAGGCGCTTCTATTCCTCACGCGGGTTCGATCCTCAACTCTCATCAGCCCACCATCCGCCTTCGCCGGAACCCTGCAAAACAAGAGATATCATTACAAAAGACTTTTAAGACATTTGAAGTGCCCAGAAGTTACCGTTCGTGCAGTTAACGACGGACAGCAGTCCTCTGAGGTCAAGAGGCCTGCACCCTTATCCAGTGAAGAAACTGGTTACAGAACCCTGCCCCGAGGCAGATGGAGAGCTCGGCGTTCACTTACCTAAGGTGAGGGTGTTAACCTTTGGGGTTCTACAGGAGAAGAGAAAGGGAAGAGGAGAGAGGCACCCAATAACCCCAGTTCATTAATCCCATATTTTCTATCTGCAGACATCTTACTCTTCGAGTCAGACATACAGTGCACAGAGGTCCAGCCCAAAGAGCCAACCGTGTGTTGCACATCACCTTTGAAGATACGGCATTCACCCAGTCAAGACCGGCGCCTCTGCGGGAATCAGGTGAGCGTTACAGATACTGACCTTCGATCTGACCAACCTGGGAGGCGTGTCCATCGCATCATAATGTCCACGGGCCATCACGTTGACCGAGGCCCCTGTGTCCACGAGCCCCCGGGACCAGTGACTTGTTCACTTCCACCACACACCTCGGTTGGCATCTGTTCTTTGACTTGAGGTCCTCCACACTCAACACGAAAAAGATGTTCTCTTCCTCTTCTTCTTCCTCTTCTTCTGCGGGGGCTCCCTCCTCGCCCTGGTCAACCTGGGCCACGTTCGGGGGGGGGCAATTTTGACGGAGAAACCCGGACCGAACCAGGCGTCTGGGCACCATCACCGGTAGGGCCGCCTTGCACACAAGGGAATAGTGATCCGCTAGACAGCGCCTTCCGCAGGTTCTTCCCGCCGCAGGGCACTCAGCAGGGCAGGGTGGGGTAAGTCATATCCACACTTCTGGCACGACTCACCAGCTCTCCTGCCCCTGTCACGGAGGCCGGTTCCGGGTCTTCTGACAACTCTGCCACCCCGCCACATGGCACATACCTCCTCAGTCTTTACCGGCCGCGAGCCAGCTTCCATCCTGGAAGCCCGGGCCTCGGACACTTCATGGCAACGCCCCAGCTCAAGGATGCGGGCAAGTGTGGTACCTGGTTCCCTCAGCACCTGCCGTCGCAGTTTACCTAATGAACACGCCTGAATGAGCATAGTCCTGATCATGTCCTCTGCATCACCCCAGGCACATGCCAATGACAGGCGTCTGAGGCGGCTATAGAAGGTGTCCATTGTCTCGTCCTCCTTCTGCCGTGCTGACAGCATCACAAACCTCTCATAATCAGCATTAGGGAGGGGCAGAACGTGATCTTGAAGAGCAGTCTTTGCCGCCGCATAGGAGGCGTTAGCAGGTCGGAGGGACTCGAAAATTTCTTGCACTGCAGGTCCAGCCGCATACAGCAGGGTCGCAAGCTTGCTGTCATCATCCGTTTCCATCATGGCCTTGAAGTACATGTCCTAACGGTCCACCCACCTCTTCCACCTGGGCGCCAGGCTCGATAGCGGGCCTGAGACATCGAACTCCGGGATAGGCTGCAGCGCTGCTGGGGCCCGCATTTGCGCCATGACTGGAGGGGGCTGCTGCATAACCAGTTGTGTTACAGGTGGAGCTTGAGGCAGTTGCTGTGCTTGAGGCTGCGCCAGAGGTTGGGGCTGTACTACAGGTGGAGCTTGAGGCAGCTGCTGGGCTTGAAGCTGTGCTACAGGCTGGTGCTGAGCTTGATGCTGTGGCTGGGCTTGAGGCAGGTCCGCGGGCTGGCCACCATCCTGGTCGTCAGGCACATTCATGGGTTAGAGCACACATGCACCCCCAGCGTGATTTGGGACCGCAACTCACCCCACCACCACAGTCCAGTCCCCACGAGGGGCCTTGACTAACACCAGTCCAAATACCCACAGGAAACACAAGTCCAGACCTGATGATGATGATGATGGGTGGCAGAAGTCCAGAACAACAGTGGGCCTCACACACATAAACAACAGCTGGGCATGATGATGAAGATGACAATGGAGATAGGAGTCCTAAGCTGTAGAGTACTGTGTCCAAGCATGGCTGTCCCAATAATTGACCCAGAGAGGTATAAAGGCCAAGCAGGCCGTGGCATCTTTCCCCCTTTCCTCGCCTTCACTCGACGTAATTCACCCAAAAATAAAAAAAATGCAAAACTTGGGCATGTGTGTGCAGGTATAGCTGCCTGCTATCAGTATTTCCAAAAATTAGGCATGGATGCCCCTCACAGGTCCTACCGGAGCTCCACGAGTATCCCCTGCCAGGAATCCAAAATGGCCACCTGCCGTGTGGCATCTGCACGGCCTACGGCGTGAAACGAATCTTCAAAGTTCTCCGTTCCATGTCAAAAATTGAAGGAATCTTCACCGCCGGGCCCGGGCAATGCACCAACCTCGTCGCCACTGTTGGGGTCTCTCTGTGACCAATATGGCGTTCCCCGTGAGCCCCCAACCTCACAGACACACACGTCTGTTCAGTTCGGGCTCCCCGGTCGCACTGCCGCGTCCAGGAACACCCCCTTTATTTATAATGGACGCAGAGGCGTGCAACGTCACACCGCTGTGTGCACGTCCCTTAAGGGGGCAGCACCACAGTGGTTCAAATCGGATAGCTTAGTTAACTGAATGGGGTCTCTCTCAGTCTCTTTGCTTTGTCCGTCGCTGGCATCCATTTTCCGTGTGAATGGACAGACAATCACAGGGCATTGCCCCATTCTGCACCATCACAGTGTCTGGCAGCTCTTTTTACTTGCAGGATGTTGCAGATTTCTATCTCTTGAAACACGGTTCACCTGCTCTTGGTCCATCTCCACAGTAAATCGAGCACTAGCTAGCAATCAACAAGAAATCACCTGCTCTTGGCCCATCTCCACAGTAAATTGAGCCCTAGCTAGCAATCAACAAGAAATGCGTACAGGTGTGTTTTGTTATTGAAACACTGAGTTTGCAGCGGAAAAGCCAGAGACTCCACACTTTTCTCAGCGACCTGTAGAAGAGCGTGAAAACCCTGAGTCTCTGGGCTAAACCTGGAGGTTAGGCAGGTATGCAGCCTATGCGTGCTTCTCTTTCTGCACTGCTGCACAGGCTCACGCGGGTTTGGATGCCTCTAGGGCTGCCGAGCCTTCCTGCGCCCGGGGTGATAAATATGCCGCCACTGGAGCGGGTGGACGAATGCGACGGTAGGCCAGGTTTCAGGATGAAGAGGCTCTGGGTGAAGAGCAGCGCCCGTGATGGTGGAGGGCAGGAGCGCCATGGCATGAAGTTCCCTTGCCATGATTTCTGTAACTTTACTGCCTTTACAAGGTGAGGGGTTCTGGCTTGAATATTGCAGGGAGATGTGCCTAACTTTACAGCTCAATGCTGCCAAGCAGTGCATTGAACTGTACCTGCCAGAGTCTATCTGTTTACCACGAGATGTCTTTCTTGATTGGCTGTCTGCTGGTGGCACAAGGCGCTTTGGGCTTGGATGAACAATCACAATGAATTTGCTTTTACTTTACAAAAGCTCCAAATTAGATTTGCTGTTGTGTTTCTGCACACAGACAATGGTTGCAGATATTGGCCATCCAAGCTCTCGTTAAGAAGGGAGAAAGAAAGGCTTCTCTAACCAACAGTGGATTGATGCCCCCATCTATTTATTTCTCTCAAACAATCCATTGCTCACGGCTTGATCATTGCTTTCTCTTAAGTCATTGCTTTCACTTAAGGCATTGAACATCAGTCAACAAAAAAAAGTAAAAGCACAGAACGCCTCTCTCTAAGTGGCATCCATTAATTAACCTGCAACTGAAAGAGATTTGCATTAAAGTATAGCCTCAACCCCTTACCCCCCCTTTTCCACCCCATTCAAGCTGGGGAAGATTGTTTGCAGTATATGCATCAGTTTGAGATTTGGGTAATGTGAAAAGTGTACAGGACAAGTACTCTCTGTTCTCAAGTGAAGTTCAAGGTCAAAGCACCTCTAAAGAGGTTCTGTAAAGATGCCCCCCATAAAAAGCGAATAGTCTGGCATTCAAAGACTGTAATTTAGTATTGTAATGCTTTTTAATATTATTTTTTCACTGCTGGAAGTTACGGATTATATACTCGTGAGGCAGAGCTGTTGTATTGCTTTTATGCCATTTATTTTAAAGAACATATAGAGAGCTTGGTTACCCCAGTTGATTTTCCATTACCTTTTCAGTTCACGGTAGAGCAAAGTTGTGCCAGCCCTTGGGCGCGGGGGACAGTTTTCTAATTCCCTCCATGAGTCGTGCTATCCTCCATCTGCGTTTAGTTTATGTTCAACACTTTAGGGAAATCCCTACATGATTTAATAAATACAAATACAAATGTAAGTTTCATGGACTCAGACAGATTCTTTCATGTTCTAGTTATACTTCTGTCCCATTCTCTGTATATGTTGATGAGGTTCCCGGAGGGTTTTTATATTACCCCTTCAATGCGGTTCATTTTTTCCAAGCATTGCACCTCAGCAGTTAATTGGAAATAGTTTGCCTGTAAACTTTATAACTTATTTATTGTATGCTTGCCAGGGCTAGTTGTGAGCACTATGTCATTAATTAGAAAATATACTTTTTGATAATTGTTTGATGATCTGGGGTGTATGCTTTTTATGATGATGGTTGGGGGCCATTTTTATGTCTTTTTTTGTCTGTAATGATGGCACCTGTTCATTCTCGTTGGATGTTGTGGAGCTTGGATCTGTTTTCTTGCTTTTCCAGATTTTTTAGCAGCCTTGTGTAACAGAGGACTGGCGCGATAGCGGGTGTTTTCTGACCTGGGCGTGAAAGGAGTGCTGTTAATTGATTTGTTATTTGAAAGTGGGAGGTCACTTTATTCCCTTAGGGCAGTGGTCTTCAAACCTTTTTATGCTGAGCCCCCTCGAGAAAAAATATAGTTTGCATGCCCCCCATAAGCCACAAAAGCTTATATTTTCTATTCAAAACAGTCACCATAATCCTGGTTTAAAGAGCTTTGTGCTCACCCCCGGGGCATCCATCGGGCCCCCCTCCAAGCCCCCCAGTTTGAAGACCACTTCCTTAAGGCACGCTAGCCGTTCACCATACAGCGGCCCCCTTTTAGTGTGTGGGGCGATTCCTTCCCTTCCCCTTTCTGGTTCCACACAATGACTGTTCTACTGATCAGTCTGATCGCTTTCAAACCGTCGCCAAGTAGGGGATAAATGCTCCTACTGGCTGCCCCTTTCTGGCTTTAATGCTGTTGCTGCTCCATTGCCCCCACAATGTCCCACGTGAATAGGTCCTCCCTCAGATAGGTGCATTCAACCCTCTAAGTAATCATTTCGCTTATCTATGTGTTTGGCCGTGGCGCGTGTGTGAGAAAACCATTCTTCTGCAAAATGTACCCATGGCTTGGTTTACTTTACTTTTTTTGCAAGTTTTTTCCACTGCACGTGAGCGCTGCACTATTTCAGCTGTAGTCCATACGTTATGGCACAGTAGCAATGCCTATGGAGGCGGTGGGTGCTTCTGTTGACCATTCTGGAGGATAGTGCCTGGCTCATATTAGCAAATGCCCGCCTGCTAAGGTGTAATATTGATCTTTTTGTTCCCCCACTAAAGATCACTTTGGTAATGGGTTCTGTCCCAGCATACCCTCCTATTTCTGGTCCCTTTAATTTCCTTTACATTGTACAAGCTGGCACTCTCGAAGGTTGATATTTACATTTAAGAAACTGAAACAGGTGCTTGTCTTTTAAGGGACACACCCAAAATGACTGCAGCATTTTAAGTACAAGAACTCTCCATTTAAGAATGTATTGCCTCTCGAGAACACCCACCTCTAATTTTATTAGCGAACAGATGGAACTAGTTGAAGCTACAATGGGTGAAAGTCTTGGAGGAAGTTACCAAGCACCAAGAGATGCTTCGCTGACAAATAGGGACACTTCAGGTAAGAACATGTCCATAGCAAGCCAACTATAAATTAATGGTTTTGGGTACAGACAAGTTGACAAATACTCATAATACATTTTTTGTTGTTCTTGTAATAATTCAAATCATGGCACTCCTTAATGTGCTTTTCTTTGATTCCGACAATTATCTGTGAATTAGATCATGGGGCATTTGAGCCATTGACCATTCCTGGTGAAGTTAATTGTAAATGGCTGATAGAGGGTCTTGATTAAAGTTGAAGAGAAATACGTGAACAAAAGGATTTCAAAGCAATAGTGCTTTTCCAGTCCATGGTAAGAAATATTATTTTTCATTTATTTTTGGTTTATTCATCTATTTGATATTTGGGGGGAGGGTACATTTGATGTCCCTACGCGGAGGCATTCCCTTTTTTCACATATACAGATGAGTGCTACACAATGCCCACCACTCTTCTACAGCATCTCTATATCATCTAGAGTAACTCTCTAGAGTAAAGATGGCCTACATCATTTCTCTAATGGTATTGGGCATTTGTAGAGCGCCTTGTACCATAGGTATGCTGTCAAAGCGCTATGGGTTGAACGGGCTCAGGGACCGTAGACCAGGTCAAAGTATGTGTGCTGCTAGACCGAGTTGAGAGTAGATGCATGGGGAGCGCAAGAATAAGTAAAAATGAAACCAGGGGGGCGGATGGGGTCGCGCTTAAGGGGAGTCACTTAACCCAGTGTACAACTCAAGTAAAAAGTGTTGTATTGATAGTCACATTTTAACTTGCCTTTTTCATACTCGCAGCCAAGAAACAGTGTATTAAGACACAGACATTTTAAGAAATAATTAAAACCTCTGGTGATGATTCAGTGGGACTAATTCAGGCTTTACAAAGAAAGGAAGAGGAGGAAAAGCAGCTACTTGTGGAATCTGGCAATCGGGGAAGTGCTGGAAAACCTAAGAGAGGTGTGTGAACTACAAGAAGAAAATGCAGTAAAAAAAGCTAAAGAAAACAAAGAAAATTATAGTGTAAAAGCTGATGGGTGTAAACCGACTATTCTTAAACTTAGTAATGGCTGTTCACAGTTAGGGTCACAAAATCTGGAAAACCTAAGTCTTCTGGCAGGGATGGCTAGTGTTCTTCATTCCTCCTACATTCCTTCCTCAAAACCTGCTTCTGTTACGTCACCTGACAGTTGACAGGGACAGCAATACATCAGTAGATATCTGTGTAATGTTGCAGTTCCAAAAGATGTAGCAGTGCAACAACTGCAAAATATTGGACTATCAAGTAACAGTCAATTGTCTGCTACAAACGTTTTGTCGGACAGATCTAATTTAACAAGCACAACTCTATCACCACGTCTTCTCAACAGTGTGTCCTTGTTACAGTATGACTGTCATGCCTGTTTGGACAAAAACGTGACTTGTTGTATACCAACAGGAAACCCCTATATGCACTCCTAAGGGATCAAGTAATCCCAAGTGTTGTTTGGATAAACACACAAAGCGCTATGGACCCTGATCACTGGGTCACCTAAAATGTGTTATCAAATTTCAATCTTTAAATAGTTTTTAGTATCTAGCCAATGGCAGATGAAGAGTATCTGTATGATATGGCATTTATAACGCGCCTATACACACGTGTTTCAAGGCACGGCGAGGCAAGGGAGGGGAGACCGAGGGAAGAACAGACAGCGATCCTACTAGGCCAGGTGACATTGAGATTGTGCAAGTGCAGGAGGCGGGGGTGAAAGGGGAAAGGGGAGAGGGCAGTGCAGTACATAGCATAACAGTAAAATAATTAAAAAGTCCGGCCAGCTGGTGGCAAGTGCAAGGGTAAGAGCCAACATCAGGGGTCAAGTGCGAGTAGGGGCTGTAAGGATACAGAAACAGTCCCCAAGTGCAAGGGTTGCCACGGGGCAGTGCAGGTGTGCAACTGGCGGGGAGGGGACCTGGGCTCGAGATCAGAGGGTAGCCAAGTAACCAGTGCAGATTCAGCCAGGAGATCAGGAGAGGAGGAGAGAAAGGAGAAGCAAAGAGGAAGGTCTTAAGGTGTTTGCCGGAACCGGAGATGGTTCTCTTCAAGTTTCAGAGAGGCAGGGAGGCTATTCAGAGGGAGGCCCTAGCAGAAGAAAGAGATCTGCCACCAACTCGCTGCTTGGAGAAGCGACTGACCCTGGGGCAGTTGGAGGAGGATGAGCCAAGAGCTAGAGAGGGCAGATATTTAGGAAGAGGGAGTTGAAGGTATTCAGGTCCCAGGCCCCAGAAGGCCTTGTGGACAATGCAGAGGGTTTTGAACTTAATACTCGCCGCCACTGTGAGCCAGTGAAGAGATTTCGGTCCTGGAGAGATACGATCCCTGGGCTTGAGGCCAAGGACAAGTCTCGCTGTCCTGTTTTGATCAGTTTTAGAGGGCAGAGAGTAGAGGCAGGCAGTTTTAGAAAGAGGCTGTTGCAGTAGTCCAGCCTAGAGAAAACCAGAGCTCTGGAGACAGTGAGCTTCTGGTGGAAGGAGAGGAAAGGAAGAATACCTCTGAGGAGGTGAAGCTGATAGTGTGACTTCTTAGAGATGTCAGAGATGTGAGGTTAGAAGGTAAGTGTGGAGTCGAAGATGACCCCAAGGTTTTTATCCTCACTAGTGGGAGCAGGAAGAGGGCCAAGAGAGGCCGGCCTGAGAGTGACAGGAAAGGAGGGAGCAGGTGTGCCGATGCAGAGAATCTCAGTCTTACTGGCATTAAGGCAGAGATCATTGGTGGCACACCACTCCTGGATGGCGGACAGACAGTCAGAGATGAGAGAAGGAGAAGAAGTGGCGGAAGGGAGCCTGAAAATTAGTTGAGTGTCATCCGCATAGCACTGAAAGTTCGGGCAGAGAGCCGCAATGCGGTGGGCAAGAAGTGCCATGTATTGGTTGAACAGTCAGGGGGAGAGGCTAGACCCCTGGGGAACACCACAGGTAGAGATAGAGGAGAGGAAGGACCCAAGGTGGACCAGGGAGGGTCGCTCAGAGAGGAAAGACCCAGGTTATCACGGAGACGGTTGACCAGGATGGCATGGTTGACCGTGTCAAAGGCAGAAGAGAGATTAAGCAAGATGAGGACACAGGGGGTGTTGGAATCAAGGTGGGAGATCAGGTCTTCACAGATGTTCAGGAGAGCAGTTGCTGTGCTTCTGACAGCTCTGAAGCCAGACTGATGGTCATGGTGACGACCAACAGATTCGGTGTGAAGATTAAGCTGGGAGATGGCCAGCTTTTCCAGAAGTTTACCCAGGAAATTAGTGATGGAGATTGGACAATAGTTAGCTGGGCAGGAAGGCTCTGCAGAGAGTTTCTTAAGAAGAGGGTGCACAAGGGAGTGCTTCAGGCATACCTCTCAACCATTTGTCTCGCAAAGGCGGGTGAAATCACTCAATTTTGTTTCTGGCGGGTGAGACGCCCATTGGAATGAATGGGCGTGCAGGAGGCTTGGCGGGTGAGTCAGCCGTTTGCAAGGCGGGTGACACCCACCAAAAGCGGGTGAGTTGAGAGCCATGGCTTCAAGGGAGAGGGGAAGACTCCAGTGGCGAAGGAGTGGTTGCAGAAATCAGCCAGAGCAAGAGCCATGGTGTCAATGGGGTCCTTAATGGTTTTGGAGGAACAGCAGTGAACCTGTTTTGACGAGACTTTCATCAATCGCACTTGTCTAGAAACCTTGTCGGAGGAGAACAGGGGAAAGGCGGAGAAGGAGGGGGAGAGGTGGCCAAAGAAGGGCCAGAAGAAGAGCATAGGGTAGAGGGAGGAGTGGGAGAGGAAGAGGGAGAAGACAGGATGTCCTGAGTTTTAGAGATGAAATGACAAGCCAGGACCGTGCAGAGGGCCTGGGAGGGGAAAGGAGAGGTAGAGACTGCAGCAGGATTGGCCAGCTCCTTGCAGATTTTAAAGAGTTCGGCCGAGTTGTTAGATGCCACAGAGACGCGGGCTTGGATGTGGAACTGCACTCCTATTTGGTGTGTATAATTTCGGCTGATGATTCTGTGTATTGGATATTTCAAAACTATAGTAATTTTGTTTGAGGTCAGAGGAGAAAAAGGTCAACCCTGGCATATGGGTTGCAACAAATGAAACAAGCTAACAAAGTTCCCAGATGGGGGAACTCCCGTCCCCTGCACACTATCTTAAGCTCAAGAAAAAAAGCCAAACTTTTAAGTGGCAAGCTAACCCAAAACATGGGCAACAGTTACGGTCTTTAAAGGAATGGTTCGGTCAAAAATGTTTATTGCCCCTATGGGTCGGTCATGTGTTTTTAAGCCTAAGTCGCTCGATTTTAGAAAATATTCCTATGGACCTTACCCGAGTTTTCGTCCATTAAACGCATGCGAAAATAGGCACCAGGGAGGTGCCATTTTGTGATAATCCTATCATTTCCCCCATCGCCCTGGCTGACCTGCTTTTGCGGCACTAAATCATATCCCCCGCCCCTGAGCCTGACATTATCAAAACATTCATATTCCCCGCCTCTCTCCGTGACGTTACTGTGCTGCGTAGGCAAACGCGCCCAGTCGTCTTCTACGTGACTTCACACAGAACCCGGAAACCAGCACAGATCAACTCACAACACAGCGCGCCACAATTCGGAATATGAAACTGTACTTTAATATCAAACAGCAACACGGTACATTTGGTAAAGTACATTTATTTGACATTAAATGTTTATAGAATATTCTGCAATTGCCATATGAACTCCTGTAGTGATACACAAAATTGCAAATTTGCCAATCAGGGCTATAGTTTATTCAAAGTATGTGGCAAAAATGCTGACAGTAGTCTGTTGTAGCACTTCCATTACGCAGTATTGAGCTACAAGGAATATGCAGGCCTAGTAGGAGTGGTAGGTCACATTATGCATTGTAGATAGACAGGCAGGGCAAAGGCTCCAGCTCTGTAGCTAATAGACATTATTGGAGTGTTTGGAACATTATGGCACCTATATAGCGTTTAGATAGCCAATCTTAAGCGCTATGAACACTAAGCTATGAGTGCATGCCTTTTAGAGCTTGCTCACATGGGGTTAATTCATCTGGGCTTCTCTTAGAATATTCTGCCTTTCTAACTCTAGCCCTGCATGGTTTCGTAAACTAATCTTCTTTTCTCTGGGAAGGCACTGATAAGACATTCCTGAGCTTTCGCGCAGATGGGCTCCAAGTAGGGAGGGGCACAGAAAAGGAGCACAGTGGAAATTCACAGAGTTGGGTTTTTCCATGAGCAAGCCTATATTTTGCACAGGGAAGCTTCTAGAGCTGTGCGTCATGGACTGACAGCACGAGATTATAAAAATGCATGCCCACATGACTCAGGTGGGAGATCGATCTGTGGACTTGGTTCGAGCAAGATCAAGTGTCCGGAACCTGTTGCTCTGTCGGCACCCTGCAGCGCTGTCCTCTGAGCGGGGCTTGTTACAGCTAGCTTATGAGGGCCAGGGTCTCCCAGTGCTGATTGAAGGGGCGTAAGACTGTGTTTCTCTATGTTTCTCTATGTTTCTCTAAATTCTATGTTTCTCTATATTTTGCATTTCTCTAAGTTTTGTGCTTTGTAATCTTCTCTAACTTGAATCCCAAACTGTTGCTGAAATTCACTGTTTAGAATAAATACTAAAACTTTTTGAAGGTGTCATTTGTCACTAGCATGAGTTCACTGCTCGGCACAATAGAACCTGTATTTTGGGCTGAATTGGGTAATTTTTGCTCTAAGGGCTGGTCCCGAGGAAGATTTTCCCAATATCAAGACATTTGTGGCAGCTTGGGGATTTGTGCAGAGCAGTGCCTTGCTGTGAAATGACAAATTGTGTGAGAGAACACAGTGCAGAGTGAGGAGCAGGCTGTCGCATTTCCTTGGTGGTCTCACTGCAGCTCTGAGACACAAAAGACAGCAACGTTGTGTCGGCTTGCCGTGGCCGATAGCTTGTGTGGTTAAGACTCCCTTCAGTAAATCAGTCATGGCTGACTTATTGCTTGGGAATGGAGCCAGGGAGCACAAGGCGATAAACAAGCGGGAAATGGCTATGTTTAAAGCGCTCCGATGAATGGTCAAGAAAGATTTATGTTCAATTAGGAAAGAATTTTATCATGCGGTTTCCCCAAGTTTAAAGTTGTAATTTGAAATGCAAAGTGAGACGGAGTTCTCAACTCTATTCTGTCATGAGGGCAGGAAAATTGTCATGAGCACTGCTCCCGAGAAGCCAAGTCAAGCCCAGCATCCCCGGAAGCAGACTCATGACCCTCGTCCCCGGTTCCAGCAAACCCCTATTGGGGCCCTTTGGACCATGTCCTGGCGCCTCTGGCGCCAGGCTCATAAGGAACCTCAGTCCCGGCGCCAGGGGCGCCGGGCTCATAATTCTTGCAAAGGTGCTTGGGTGGACCTACCTGTAGCAGACCATGCTGCATCCTCACCTTTGCAAATGCTGGCAGGATGAAGTCCCCAGCCTTCTGCTGGGAGGAACTATTCCCTGAACTGGGACTACTTTCTTACCTGGGTGGGGCTGGTGCCACTCCTTAGCTCTGGAACACAGGAACTCTTTTACCTGGGCGAGGCTGAGGAAGAAGACACCCAATCACTCCAACACTATTTAAACCACACCCGATTGGGAAAACGTGCTTCGCGTTATTCTGCATCTGCAGCAGGACGCTCACCGAGTCAGCTCCAGCAGTCCAGTGACATCTCCAGCTTCAGCTCAGAAACCTGTGGAAGAAAGACACGAGAACTATACTTACCATCCAGGAATCCAGACACCGGCAGAACCTGCAAGCAAAAGAAACATAAGGTTAGCAAGTTGCAACACGTTCGCAGCCGCGCTCGCTTACCTGATCCATCTGTGCTTTCACGGATTCTTCGCGGCCTTCTCTTCAGCAGCCTAACGGCACCTGTAAAGACAAAGAACATTGTTAAGTAGGAATCGGGTGAAGGCGGCCGCATTTACTTTTCTTACCTGCTTTTGTGCGCGTATTACGATCTCTTCAACTGTAGCAGCCCGGCACCTGAAAACAAGAAAAGACATTATTTAAGTGCCATTAAAGACTGCAAGAAAGCCTAACACTTACGTGTTTCCCCACGTGCATCCGCGACTGGGAAAATGCCCGCAAGGTCCCGACACCTGCAAATAAGAAAAGAACATTGTTAGTGGTGCTATAATAAGGTCACAGATCATTATACTCACGTACTTCGCACGTGCAACGGCAACGGACGAACAACGCCCGCAACATCTCAAGACCTGAAAACAGAAAACAAGGGACTTTATTGAGGTGTCATTGAAATTCCCATACCTACGTACAACCGCACGTGTCGCGCTCTCAGTGACCACGCCCTCAGCATCCAGGCACCTGAAAAAGACAATGCAAAGACTTCATTAAAGGTACCCATCTCTTCAAGACTATAAACTCTTTATACCTACTGGCATCCGCTCGTGTAGTAACAGAGGCATCACCTTTTGGCATCTCAGCACCTGTGCCACTTCTAAGGCCACAAAAGACTTTAAGGACCTCCAGTGACGTAACTGGAACCCACGCACCCCTGCATAAGTTGCAGGATGGAGAGCCCAGCATTTATACGCCTAAGGTGAGAGCTCACCAGGACATTGAACTTTCGGAGAGTTGGCGATTAGTGAGGAGGAAGTCCAGCCAAACGGTCATTAACCCTTTTTTCTTCCGCCTGCAGAAACCTTACCCTGCAAGCCAGACGGTCAATAAGAGGAAGCCCAGTCCAGAGAGTCATCCAAGCTCTACGCTTCTCAATTGAAGAGACTATAACAGTTCAGCCGGGACCAGCGCCTCCGTGGGAATCAGGTGAGCGTTACAGAACGCGAAGCCCTCCAATAACCTCCAACCCAGGCGCTATGGAAACTTCCGACACTGATCAACTGGCCCAGTTACTAGGGGAATTAAGAGCTGAAGTACATGCTGCCCGCCAGGAAACGAATTCCCTGAGGAGTGAATTGATTATGTCCAAAGAACGAACTGATGACCTCGCCAGATAGTTATTACAAAAATAAGCGGGGCAAAGCCCTCTACCTAATTCAGGAGGGACCTATACCCCGGCGGCTTCAGCCAATCCTGTTCAAATCAATCTGCCCGGAAATGTGCCTTTGGCTCCGCCCGAACGCTTCTCTGGTGACCCTAAGAGGTTTGCGGTGTTCATAAATCAGTGCCGATTGCACTTTCTTTGTAGACCAGCTGCTTTCCCGACTGATCAGACTAAAGTAGCCTTTGTCCTTTCGTATCTTAGCGGCAGCGCCGCTGATTGGTCGATCCCTCTGGTTAGACAGGATGACCCGATTCTTCGCAATTTCCAGGCCTTCCAGGCCAATATGGAAAGACTTTTCGCAAGACATTCCCAGGGGCAGGCCCTGGACAACGAACTCCTTTCCCTACGGCAGGGCAATCAGGATCTTCTGGCTTATATTGCGTCATTTAACAGACTAATCATAGAAACCAGATGGCCCGAGGACAAGAGGATCACGCTTTTCCACAGGGGTTTGCGTGGCGAACTCAAAGACGTCCTAGCCCAGGTCGTGAATCCCCCTCAAGATTGTTCAGAGTACATTGATTTAGTGGTCCAATTGGATCACAGACTGCAAAACAGAAAGGCAGACCGCTCCAGGTTCGAAACTCGAGTATTCTCTAAGCCACTAACTCACACTAAAGGAGTTGAAGCCGTAGAACCTATGCAAATAGGGGTCGTAAAGGGTCCCCTAACCCAGAAAGAACACGACAGGAGACGTCAATTGCAGCTATGTCTCTATTGTGGAAATTCAGGACATTTCCTCCGAGATTGCCCGGTGAAACCTCCGAAGAAGACAGTGGGAGCTTCTGATAAGAATTCCGAAAAGCCCGAGCCGGGAAATGACCTCGCCCGACAAGTGTAGAGGTCCGCTTGCCGAGCGTAAAAACCAGTTCTTTGACCTCGCACTTCATAATGTCAATGGTCCTCATAAATCCAGAACGACCGGATCGTTTGCATGCCATTAAAGCATACATTGATAGCGGAGCGATTGGAAATTATGTAGACCGCGAGATGGCTTCCAGGATGAACCTACCCCTTTGTCCTAAGGTAATTAAAGACGTCATTGCCACAGTGGATGGTACGGAAATAGCCTCCGGACCGGTAACCCATACCACCACAGAAGTGACGTTATTAGGCCAAGATGGACATTGGGAGGTAATCGTGTTCGATGTGATCAAGGCCCCTCAGTTCCAAATAATTCTGGGGATCCCTTGGTTGGAGAAACACAATCCTCAAATTGATTGGCGAGGAAAGACGATACAGTTCCCAGAGTGTGCACCTACTTTTTATCCTCGACCCAGTATTGGCCTAGCGGTAGCAACATCCGAAGGACCGCAATTGCCTCCAGAGTATCAAGAATTCCAAGATGTCTTTCAGAAGGAAAGGCTAATACCCTGCCTCCCCACAGATCTTATGACTGTCAAATAGACCTGATAACCGGAGCCACTCCCCCTTGTAGTAGAATTTACGCCCTTACCGAGCCTGAAAATCTTCATTTGCGACGCTATCTGGACTAGTACCTGGCCAATGGATTTATCCGCCCATCAAAGTCTCCTGCATCCTCGGCTCTGTTCTTCGTACCTAAAAAAGAAGGTGACCTTAGAACCTGTATTGATTATCGTGCCCTGAACCAGATAACGGTAAAGAACAGATACCCCCTACCTCTGATCCCGGAACTCCTTGACCAAGTTAAGAACGCCTGCATTTATACAAAGCTAGATCTCCGGGGAGCACTACCACTTGGTACGGATTAAAGAAGGCGACGAATGGAAGACGGCATTTCGCACCAAGTATGGACTATTTGAATACCAAGTGATGCCCTTCGGACTATGCAATGCACCAGCCGCTTTTCAGTATTTTATGAATGATGCCCTCAGAGAACTCATAGATGTTTGCGTAGTCGTCTACATAGATGACATCCTTGTGTACTCATCTTCAGAAGCAGATCATCGGAAACATGTTAGAGCCGTCCTTGAAAAACTCCGCCAACATAAGCTTTTTGCTAAGTTTGAAAAATGTGTTTTTCACGTCACGGAGGTCGAATTTCTAGGCTTTATTCTGACACCCAAAGGAGTCCACATGGACTCGAGAAAGGTGGACGCTATCATCAAGTGGCCACCACCTACTTCCGTGAAAGGTGTCCAAAGCATGTTAGGTTTCGCCAACTTTTACCGCAGGTTTATTCCAGAGTTTTCACGAGTGGTGCAGCCCATCACCGCCCTCTTAAGAAAAAACAAACGTTTCGAGTGGTCAACAGAAGCAGAACAGGCCTTTCAAGAGCTAAAAGCCAAGTTCACCTCAGCACCCATACTGAAACACCCACGCCCAGACCTCCCTTACATCATTGAGACCGACGCCTCCAGTTTAGCAATGGGGGCGGTTCTATTACAGAGAGATCCGGAAACTAACCAATTGCACCCCGTGGCATTCTGGTCTCGCAAGTTCTCGGCGCCTGAAATTAACTACACCATCACAGATAAAGAACTTTTAGCAATTAAGTCCGCTTTCAAGGCCTGGCGGCACTATCTCCTTGGAGCCAAACACACTGTCACTGTAATCACCGATCATCGAAACCTACAATACCTGAAAACCGCCAAAGCTCAGTCCTCCAGACAGCTTTGCTGGGCACTTTTCTTTGCCAAATTTGACTTTGTAATTACTTATCGCCCCGGCAACAAAAATGGCAAAGTGGATGCCCTTTCCCGGATTGGAATGGGAGATAATATTGTCAATCCTGAACCTGTGGCAATAATCCCAGAACAGAGAATCCTGGGCCTGATTTCTTCACAATCCATCAAAGTTATCGAAGCAAAAGTTAAACAACTTGTGACCCCTTCGGACTTACAAAACTGGCAACTGAAGGGAAAGGACGTCATCATAAAAAAAGACCTGCCTTATTTTCAGGGTCGACTATTCCTACCACATGCCGATTTACAAAAACAGGTAATCTCTTGCTACCATGATTCCTTGATGGAGGGCAACCCAGGCATTGCCAAAACCTCGGAAAAAGTCAAGAGACACTTCTGGTGGCCGTCATGGAGAAAAGACATATAGGAGTTTGTGATGTCCTGTGGTGTGTGTGCCCAAAACAAAGGTCAGAAGGAAAGACCAGCGGGTCTCCTGCATCCGCTAGACATCCCGCCACATCCCTGGCATACCCTCTCCATGGACTTCATCACCGATTTACCCTCCTGTTCCGGATACAACACTATTCTAGTAATTATAGATTTGTTTTCTAAAATGGCCCACTTCGTTCCACTAAATGGCTTACCTTCAGCTTCAGATCTAGCACGGGAATTCCTTGAAAATATTGTAAGATTGCACTTCGGTTTTGATCTCAGATAGGGGGAGCCAGTTTATCTCTCACTTTTGGCGAAGTTGCTGTTGTTTAGCTCAAATCGATGTGAGACTTTCAACCAGCCATCATCCCCAGACCGACGGACAAACTGAGAGGACAAACCAAACTCTGGAACAATATTTACGTTGTATGCTACAGCAGTCGGAAAGTAATTGGAAAGATATCCTTTGGATAGCCGAATATGCTTACAACAACTCGATCCATTCAGGAACCGGAAAAAGTCCCTTTTACATTTTATATGGGATTCATCCTCGAACCTCCAATCTCGACCCGCCCCAAGATCTTGGAACACCTGCCGTGGATCAACTTCACAATGCTATCACTCAAGCTTTCAAAGAAGCGACAATCCACCTACAACAGGCTAAAGAACGGTACAAAAGGGGAGCAGACCAACACCGAAGAGACGCCCCTCAATACCAGGTCGGAGATCAAGTTTGGTTATCCACCAAACATTTATCACTTAAAGGACCTCACACCTTCAACCCAAAATATCTGGGACCATATCCAATTACAGCCATAATAAACCCAGTGGCTGTCAAATTGGGTTTTCCATCCCACATAAAAATACATCCGGTGTTTCACGTATCTCTACTAAAACCTATGCAACCTGGAACCAGACTGAAGAAACCTCAAGAGCCTATTCAAGTAAATGGAGACCCTGAATTTGAGGTTAAAAACATCCTGGACTCCAAGATCATCAAGTCAAAATTATACTATCTGATCGACTGGAAGGGTTACGGACCTCAAGAACGATCATGGGAACCCTCTGACCACGTCCATGCTCCTCGTCTACTCAGAAAATTCCATCGAACTTTTCCCAATAGGCCAAAACCTCCGGGGAAGACAAGTTTGGAAGGGGCCTTGAGAGGGGGTGCTGTCATGAGCACTGCTCCCGAGAAGCCAAGTCAAGCCCAGCATCCCAGGAAGCAGGCTCATGACCCTCGTCCCCAGCTCCAGCAAACCCCTATTGGGGCCCTTTGGACCATGTCCTGGTGCCTCTGGCGCCAGGCTCATAAGGAACCTCAGTCCCGGGGCCAGGGGCGCCGGGCTCATAATTCTTGCAAAGGTGCTTGGGTGGACCTACCTGTAGCAGACCATGCTGCATACTCACCTTTGCAAATGCTGGCAGGATGAAGTCCCCAGCCTTCTGCTGGGAGGAAGTATTCCCTGAACTGGGACTACTTTCTTACCTGGGTGGGGCTGGTGCCACTCCTTAGCTCTGGAACACAGGAACTCTTTTACCTGGGCGAGGCTGAGGAAGAAGACACCCAATCACTCCAACACTATTTAAACCACACCCGATTGGGAAAACGTGCTTCGCGTTATTCTGCATCTGCAGCAGGACGCTCACTGAGTCAGCTCCAGCATTCCAGTGACATCTGCAGCTTCAGCTCAGCAACCTGTGGAAGAAAGACACGAGAACTATACTTACCATCCAGGAATCCAGACACCGGCAGAACCTGTAAGCAAAAGAAACATAAGGTTAGCAAGTTGCAACACGTTCGCAGCCGCGTTTGCTTACCTGATCCATCTGTGCTTTCACGGATTCTTCGCGGCCTTCTCTTCAGCAGCCTAACGGCACCTGTAAAGACAAAGAACATTGTTAAGTAGGAATCGGATGAAGGCGGCCGCATTTACTTTTCTTACCTGCTTTTGTGCGCGTATTACGATCTCTTCAACCGCAGCAGCCCGGCACCTGAAAACAAGAAAAGACATTATTTAAGTGCCATTAAAGACTGCAAGAAAGCCTAACACTTACGTGTTTCCACACGTGCATCCGCGACTGGGAAAACGCCCGCAAGGTCCCGACACCTGCAAATAAGAAAAGAACATTGTTAGAGGTGCTATAATAAAGTCACAGATCATTATACTCAAGTACTTCGCACGTGCAACGGCAACGGACGAACAACGCCCGCAACATCTCAAGACCTGAAAACAGAAAACAAGGGACTTTATTGAGGTGTCATTGAAATTCCCATACCTACGTACAACCGCACGTGTCGCGCTCTCAGTGACCACGCCCTCAGCATCCAGGCACCTGAAAAAGACAATGGGCCTCATTCCGAGTATGGCGGTAAGGGATAGCGGCCACCGGTAACGAGACCGGTGGCGGTGATCCCTTACCGCCATACTCCGAGTTCCCTTTGCGCCCTCGCCCTTAACGCCTGCTTTGAGCAGGTGTTAAAGTCGAGGGCGCAAAGGGGCCTCCAAGCCAATAACGGTGAACGTAATGAACGGTCACCGTTATTTGCATCTTCCCCATTCCCATTGAGCCCTATGGGGGCTCATTTGGGAATGGGGAAGAGCCTTGGTGAATGGGGAATTACCGCCCCGCCAACCTTGGAATGGGGCGGTAATTCCGCCATCCACCAAGGCGCTGCCGGTCCGGGTACGGCGTCAACCAAGGCGTTAATAGCGCCATTGGTTAGCGCCGTACTCGGAATGAGGCCCAATGCAAAGATTTCATTAAAGGTGCCCATCTCTTCAAGACTATAAACTCTTTATACCTACTGGCATCCGCTCGTGCAGTAACGGCGGCATCACCTTTTGGCATCTCAGCACCTGTGCCACTTCTAAGGCCACAAAAGACTTTGAGGACCTCCAGTGACGTAACTGGAACCCACGCACCCCTGCATAAGTCGCAGGATGGAGAGCCCAGCATTTATACGCCTAAGGTGAGAGCTCACCAGGACATTGAACTTTCAGAGAGTTGGCGATTAGTGAGGAGGAAGTCCAGCCAAACGGTCATTAACCCTTTTTTCTTCCGCCTGCAGAAACCTGTCATGATGCCTGCCTCCAAGGAGCCAGGTCCGACCCAGCAAACCTAGAGGCAGGCATCATTCCCCCCAGGGAAGTGCCAGCGGGCCCAAGCTGGGGCCCTTTGGACACCGTCCTGGCGCCTTAGGCGCCAGGCTCATGTTGGACCCCTGTCCTGGCGCCTTAGGTGCCAGGCTCATAAAGCTAGACATGTGTTCAAGTGTTTTAATGTGCACTTACCTGATGCAGACCATGCTGCTACATCCAGGCCCTCTTGAGGCCTGAATGGAACTACTTTACCTGTGGGACTACTTTCCACCTGGGTGTGGTCGGGGAAGGATACATACCTGATCAGTGGAAGGATACATTAAAGCTATTTAAACCACGCCCGATCAGCAACTCACGCTTCGCGTTGTTCTGCTCCTCGCAGCTGGACGCTCACCGTGTCAGCTCCTGCATCTGGACTTCAGCCACGCCTGTCAGCATCCTGGGTCGCCTGCAAAGGGAGATAAGAAAGAATTGGAGAGAAAGAAGACCTTACCTGCAAAAGCTGCATCACGGAGACATCACACCGACGATCCTGAAAGGGAAGACATCATTTTAAAAGCATTTCGCTTCGATCGCTGCAGCGCTGCATTTCACTCACCTTTCCTGGGCGCCTCCATCTTCAGCAGCGATCATCCGGATCCGCACCCACTTCCCAGAGCCTAGAGAGAAAAGACAAGAAAACAAGGTGAGAGAAGGAAGGGAAATAGGAAAAGCTCAGTTTCCTTCTAAGACTTACCTGTTGGGTCATTCCCATTTCATTTCGGGTCCTGCCGGTTCCTGGCATTCCGGACCCCGGCCCCAATGGGGAAAAAAGACAAAGACATTGAATGAGCGAATGCAAAGACATTACCTGAACGCTCATCCGGAACTTACACTTCGGGTCGGCGCCATATCTCCGGCATTCCGAACCCCGGCCCCTAAGGGGAAAAAGACATAAGCATTAGCGCTTGCTGCAATAAGACAATGAACATTATTATTAAGCTTGAACTTTTGAACTTGCAACAGAACTCTTACAGTGCCTCACCTGAATAGTCAAGCTTATTTTGAACTCCCATCCAACCTCAATCCAGTGAAGTAACTGGGTTTCAACGCGCCCCTGCATCAGAAGCAGGATGGAGAACTCATCCTTCCAGACCCTAAGGTGAGACTTCACGGGGAATCGTGGAAGGGTATCGAGGAGGGTTGGAAGGGAGTGGGAGGCTTGAGCATTATTCCGTCAGTAGGTAATACTCCCTTTTCACGCACAGGGGAATATTCCTGCGAGCCAGAAAAGCCAGAGTAGAGGGGCCCTTCCTGTCCATCATCAGAGTCCTGCGCTTCACCATTGAAGAAGCATCAGCACTCGAAGCCAGACCTGCGCCTCCGTGGGAATCAGGTGAGCGTGACAGAACGCAAAGCCTACCCACAATTTCCCACCCGGGCGCTATGGAGACTTCCGAGACAGATCAGCTGGCCCAGTTTTGGGGGAATTACGGGCAGAAGTGCACTCAGCCACCAGGAGACTAACGCTCTCAAAAGAGAACTGATCCTATCCAAGGAAAGAACTGATGACCTGGCCAAAAGGTTATTGCAGGCCCAGGCAGGGCACACTCCTTTACCTAATTCCGGAGGTACTGCCACATCAATGGGTTTGAATAACCCGGTACAAATAAATCTACCTGGACACATGCCTTTGGCCCCGCCTGAACGTTTTGCGGGGGATCCCAAGAAATATGCCGTCTTTATGAACCAATGTCGTTTACACTTTCTATGCAGACCCGGGGCCTTCCCTAACGACCAGACCAAGGTAGGCTTTATACAATATTACCTCAGTGGCAGTGCTGCCCATTGGTCTATTCCATTAGTAAATCAGGATGATCCCATTCTCCAGGATTTTCAGGGCTTCCAGGCCAGCATGGAAAGATTGTTTGCTCGACACTCTCAAGGACAGGCCCTTGATAACGAACTGCTATCCTTACGACAAGGTAATCAGGATCTCCTGTCCTACGTTGCCACCTTTAATAAACTGGTTGTGGAAACTGGATGGCCATAAAGCAAAAGGATCACATTGTTTCATCGAGGCCTGCGCGGAGAGCTTAAGGATGTTCTAGCTCAGATAGTGGATCCACCCCAGGTCTGCGCAGACTACATAGACTTGGTGGTTCAACTTGACCACAGACTTCAAAATAGAAAAGCAGATCGGTTCAAGTACGAAACCCGAGTACCGATCAAAACCCACGCTAACTCCAAGAGTACCGATGTATCTGAACCTATGCAAATCGGCAGTGTTAAAGGACCATTAACGCAGAAGGAACGAGAGAGGAGGCGGCAAATGCAACTTTGTCTGTATTGCGGGACTTCCGGTCACTTTCTTCGAAATTGTCCGGTTAAACCACCTAAGAAGGTGGTTGGAGCCACTGATAACGATTTATTGACACCTGATTCGGGAAACGACCTAGCCCAACAAGCGTAGGGGTCTGCTTGCCGAGCTTGAAAACAAACTCTTTGACCTTGCATTTTGTCATGCCAATGGTGCTCGTGGACCCAAAACAGCCTCAGCAGTTGCATGCTGTAAAAGCATACATCGACAGTGGAGCTATTGGAAACTACATAGACCGTAAATTGGCTTCCAGGATTAAGCTCCCTCTCCGCCCGAAAGTAACCCAAGATGTCATTACTACAGTGGATGGAACCGAAATAGCCTCAGGGCCGGTAACGCATTCCACTGTTGAAATGACACTGGTGGGTCAGGATGGACATCGGGAAGCAATCGTGTTTGATGTGATCAAGGCCCCACAATTTCAAGTAATTCTTGGAATTCCTTGGTTAGAAACACATAATCCCAGAATCGACTGGCGAGCAAAGAAGATAAGTGTTACTGATTGTGAACCAACTTGTTATCCAAGAAATCCAGTTATGGGTCTAGCCTCAGCAACTTCCACCCCTGTACAGCTACCGTCAGAATACCAAGAATTCCAAGACGTTTTTCAGAAGGAACAGGCTAACACGTTACCTCCCAATCGGTCTTATGATTGCCAAATCGATCTGGTACCCAATGCTCAACTACCTTGTAGTAGGATTTATGCTCTTACGGAACCTGAGAACCTGCATTTGCGTCAGTATTTAGATCAGTACCTAGCCAATGGTTTTGTTCGCCCGTCCAAGTCTCCTGTCTCCTCAGCTCTGTTCTTCGTGCCGAAAAAAGAGGGCGACCTTAGAACATGTATAGACTATCGCGCCCTTAATCAAATAACGATTAAGAATCGTTATCCTCTGCCCCTGATCACTGAGTTTATCGACCAGGTGAAAGACGCTTGTGTGTACACCAAGTTAGATCTCCGAGGAGCTTATCACCTGGTGCGTATAAAAGAAGGCGACGAATGGAAGACTGCATTCCGCACCAAATTTGGGCTCTTCGAATATCAGGTGATGCCCTTCGGTTTGTGCAATGCACCTGCCGCCTTTCAGTACTTTATGAATGATGTTCTTTGGGAACTTATCGATGTCTGTGTCATTGTTTATATTGACGTCATCCTGGTGTACTCTTCTTCAGAATCCGATCACAGAAAACATGTTAGGGCAGTTCTTGAGAAATTGCGCCAGCACAGACTATTTGCAAAGCTCGAAAAATGCGTTTTTCATACCACAGAAGTTGAGTTTCTCGGATTCATCCTGACACCTCAAGGAGTCCGAATGGACTCGCGAAAGGTGGACGCCATCCTCAAATGGCCATCTCCTAGCTCGGTGAAGGGAGTTCAGAGCATGCTCGGCTTCGCCAATTTCTATCGAAGATTCATTCCGGAATTTTCCCGAACAGTCCAACCCATCACAGCTCTCCTAAAGAAAAACAAACGCTTTGAATGGACTCTTGAGGCAGAACAAGCCTTTCAGGACCTGAAAACCAAATTCACCTCTGCACCTGTATTGAAGCACCTGCACCCAGATCTCCCTTACATTGTGGAAACCGACGCATCCAGTTCGGCCATGAGAGCTGTCCTGTGGCAAAGAGACCCAGAAACTAACCAACTACACCCTTTGGCCGTTTGGTCCAGGAAATGTTCTCCTCCTGAAATCAACTACGCAATTACCGACAAGGAGTTACTGGCTATTAAATCTGCTTTCAAGGCTTGGCGTCACTACCTTCTCGGGGCAAGACACACCATCACCGTAATTACGGACCACAGAAATTTACAATATTTAAACACGGCCAAAGCTCAATCTTCACGACAACTCCGATGGGCTCTATTACTTGCGTAATTTGATTTCGTAATTACCTATCGCCCTGGCTGCAAGAATGGTAAAGCGGACGCCTTATCCCGGATTGGCATGGAAGAACCCAATTCGAGTTTAGAACCTGTGCCAATCATACCTGAACAAAGAATCTTAGGCCTAACTTCATTGCAAACTATTGAGGACATCCAAACGCAAGTAAAACAACTTCTAGACTCTTCAGCCTTACTGGAATGGAGTCAAAAGGGTCCTAATTACACCGTTAAGGATGATTTACCCTACTTCCAGGAGCGGTTGTTTCTGCCAAGTAAAGAATTGCAAGAACTTCTTATTGCCCATCATTATGAATCATTAATGGAAGGACACCCTGGTATCGCTAAAACGGAGGAAAAAATCAAACGCCACTTCTGGTGGCCTTCTTGGAGAAAAGACATAAAGTCTTTCGTATTGTCTTGCAGAATTTGCGCCCAAAACAAGGGTCAAAAGAAAAGGCCAGCCGGACTACTTCAACCCTTGGATATTCCACCGGCACCATGGCACACCTTGTCAATGGACTTTATAACTGACCTGCCTCCTTGTGCTGGTTACAACACTATCCTTGTAATTGTGGATCTATTCTCCAAAATGGCCCACTTTATCCCTTTAAAAGGTTTGCCTTCAGCTTCCACCTTGGCCAAGGAATTTCTGGAGAATATAGTTCGCATACATGGTTTTCCTTCCATATTAGTCTCGGATCGTGGAAGTCAATTTATCTCCCATTTTTGGAAGAAATGTTGCCAACTAGCACAAATAGATGTGCGGTTATCTACCAGCCACCACCCCCAGACCGACGGACAAACCGAGAGAACCAATCAGACTCTCGAGCAATATCTTCGGTGCATGTTACACCAATCCGAGTTAAATTGGAAAGACATCCTTTGGATCGCAGAAAATACATACAACAATTCAGTGCATTCTGGAACCGGACAAACTCCATTTTATACTTTGTATGGTCACCATCCTCGGACCTCTGACCTAGATCCACCTCTGACCCTGGAAATGCCCGCAGTAAATCATCTGAATTCCACAATAACCCGAGCCTTCAAAGAAGCTGCAACTCATTTACAGCAAGCCAAGAAAAAGTATAAAGAAAATGCTGATTTGCACCGAAGTAAAACTCCTCCTTACCAAGTAGGAGACCAGGTATGGCTAGCAACGAAACATTTACCCCTCAAGGGCCCGCGAACCTTCAATCCCAGATTCATAGGACCTTATCCCATCAAGGCTATAATCAATCCCGTGGCCTTTAAACTGGATTTACCGTCTAACATGCGTATTCATCCAGTTTTTCATGCATCACTTTTGAAGCCAGTACAACCAGGGACCCGACTGTCCAAGCCTCCAGACCCAGTTCAAATTGAAGGGGAATTAGAATTCAAAGTTAAAGACATTTTAGACTCCAAGGTGTTAAAGTCAAAACTCTTCTATCTTGTTGACTGGAAGGGATATGGACCTCAGGAGAGATCGTGGGAGCCTAGTAACCATGTTCACGCACCTCGATTAATACAAAGGTTCCACCGGAGATTTCCGAACAAGCCAAAACCCCCGGAGGGAACAACCTTGGGAGGGGCCTTGAGTGGGGGTACTGTCATGATGCCTGCCTCCAAGGAGCCAGGTCCGACCCAGCAACCCCAGAGGCAGGCATCATTCCCCCCAGGGAAGTGCCAGCGGGCCCAAGCGGGGGCCCTTTGGACACAGTCCTGGCGCCTTAGGCGCCAGGCTCATGTTGGACCCCTGTCCTGGCGCCTTAGGCGCCAGGCTCATAAAGCTAGACATGTGTTCAAGTGTTTTAATGTGCACTTACCTGATGCAGACCATGCTGCTACATCCAGGCCCTCTTGAGGCCTGAATGGAACTATTTTACCTGTGGAACTACTTTCCACCTGGGTGTGGTCGGGGAAGGATACATACCTGATCGGTGGAAGGATACATGCCTGGAACTTCTTCCAAAGCTATTTAAACCACGCCCGATCAGCAACTCACGCTTCGCGTTGTTCTGCTCCTCGCAGCTGGACGCTCACCGTGGCAGCTCCTGCATCTGGACTTCAGCCACGCCTGTCAGCATCCTGGGTCGCCTGCAAAGGGAGATAAGAGAGAATTGGAGAGAAAGAAGACCTTACCTGCTAAAGCTGCATCACAGAGACATCACACTGACGATCCTGAAAGGGAAGACATAATTTTAAAAGCATTTCGCTTCGATCGCTGCAGCGCTGCATTTCACTCACCTTTCCTGGGCGCCTCCATCTTTAGCAGCGATCATCCGGATCCGCACCCACTTCCCAGAGCCTAGAGAGAAAAGACAAGAAAACAAGGTGAGAGAAGAAAGGGAAATAGGAAAAGCTCAGTTTCCTTCTAAGACTTACCTGTTGGGTCATTCCCATTTCATTTCGGGTCCTGCCGCTTCCTGGCATTCCGGACCCCGGCCCCAATGGGGAAAAAAGACAAAGACATTGAATGAGCGAATGCAAAGACATTACCTGAACGCTCATCCGGAACTTACACTTCGGGTCGGCGCCATATCTCCGGCATTCCGAACCCCGGCCCCTAAGGGGAAAAAGACATAAGCATTAGCGCTTGCTGCAATAAGACAATGAACATTATTATTAAGCTTGAACTTTTGAACTTGCAACAGAACTCTTACAGCACCTCACCTGAATAGTCAAGCTTATTTTGAACTCCCATCAAACCTCAATCCAGTGAAGTAACTGGGTTTCAACGCGCCCCTGCATCAGAAGCAGGATGGAGAACTCATCCTTCCAGACCCTAAGGTGAGACTTCACTGGGAATCGTGGAAGGGTATCGAGGAGGGTTGGAAGGGAGTGGGAGGCTTTAGCATTATTCCGTCAGTAGGTAATACTCCCTTTTCACGCACAGGGGAATATTCCTGCGAGCCAGAAAAGCCAGAGTAGAGGGGCCCTTCCTGTCCATCATCAGAGTCCTGCGCTTCACCATTGAAGAAGCATCAGCACTCGAAGCCAGACCTGCGCCTCCGTGGGAATCAGGTGAGCGTGACAAAACCTTACCCTGCAAGCCAGACGGTCAATAAGAGGAAGCCCAGTCCAGAGAGTCATCCGAGCTCTACGCTTCTCAATTGAAGAGACTATAACAGTTCAGCCAGGACCAGCGCCTCCGTGGGAATCAGGTGAGAGTTACAAAAATAGTTGCGAGGATTTCACATGCAAATTGTGAACAGTAATTCAACCATTGATTCAGCCCCAGTGTGCTAGCGAGTGGGGGGCTGTAATGTAAGGAGGCCAAGGTTTGCTTTTTTAAATGTATGATTTTGAAGTGTTGACATTCCTGAAGATAACTTGGGAATGAGCCGTATTTAGGAGAAAGAGTAACATCTGTGTTGAGAGCCTAAAGGGTTTGTTTTCCTTTTGGCAACTGTAAATTCCATGTGCTGGTGGTGCATTCTGTTTAAAGGAAACACACTAAAATGGCTACGTTGCATTTTAGCTGTGCCATGCTTACAATGGGTGAGAGACTCACTTAAAAAAGAAAGTGAGTGAATGGTATTTGGATTTTTGATTTTTGTGTATTGATTTGGAATTGCAGAATCAGTTTGCAATGGTTGGGGGAAAAAACAATTTATATTTTTCTAAATTGCCCCTAAATTGCCCCTGGAGTATTTTTGACTGTTCCCACGCTATGCCATGGATTTGTACTGTTGCGTTATAAGTGATGTATGTTTTGGAAATAGTGACCTGTTGACTGTGATACATGGTGAAAAATGTTGTTGACACATTAACAGCCCACAAGCAATATAGAGTGTGGGTTGCTCTTGCAGGAAGAAAAACGTGCAGGGAGCTGCACTACACATGACATGTTTTAAATGCACTGAAATAATTGGTTTTAATTTGGCAATGGTACAACAGAATGAAAAATCTGTGTGTGATAAGACAGCACAAAGATTTAGTGGGTTGCGGGTTATTTTTAAAGATCGCACATTGCATTGGAGTGAGTTTGTGAAGCCAAACTACAAGGTTACGAGGAAAAAGAAAAAAAAAATGTATGCCTTTAAATGGGACATTGATCAGTTTAAAACAGGCTAAAAGACGCTTTGACATTATGTAAAAATTACATGGAGTAGAATCTGATGACAAGAAAAAAGTGCCTCTTTGAAAATAAGAGTCTTGCTGTGCAGAGCTTGTGCCTTGAAGATAACTTGCACTGTCTTGGGCGAGGTGCGTGAAAAAAAAACTGTTGGAGGAAGGCAGGGAACAGTTAATCTGGATGAACTGTCTGAAAAGAGTGCCTTCCATTGAAGCCGCCACAGTTTAAGAGTTATAGGCAAAGAGATAAGCTTGCTGTGTGTGTATGGCGCTGCCATGTGCACATGAAAGATAAACAATGACATTCCTGCATTCCATCCCCTGTGAGAGACACCGTCAGTGTGAGCAAAAACTGAGGAGGGGGGTTGCAAAGACAGAATGCTGAAACAGAACTGAAGGCAATAATTGCTGTGAGTGAGAAGATGAAAAAGAGCGCAATCTACCTTACACATGCTGATGTACGCATGCTTTCTAACACTGGCATGCAATAACAGAGCTGAACAGAAGTAAAGAATTAGCCCAATATCAACACTGGAAGGAAAACAAATGCTGCATGCAGAATGGCAGACGGGCACATCACATCTGAACATTTGGGGAACCTGTGCATCTGTGAATGGGCTAAGAAAAGACAGCTGCCCATTTCAAGAGACATTGCCGTGCAAGCTGCATCCCAGTGCTCCATGTGATGTGAACTGAAGTAAAGCGCTGTGCACTGGAGAAGAAACCTCTAGGCGCTTTGAGAAGTGAAAATACACAGCTGGCAAAAATGCAAGCTACATTGCCAGGGCTGGAGTAATTGACAAAGACATTATGGTGTTCCAGATGGAAGCAAACTGACAAAGGTATCCGTTTTGCAAGAGACAACATGCAGAGCGGGGCTTTGGAGTATAACATGAACACTGCACATTAGCCATGATCCAGAAGCCTCACGGCTTAGTGCAAGAATGAATGATTTGTTGAAGCAAATAAAGAAACTGACTTAGACTATCGCGCTCAAAGGGGCGGCCCAAGAAATCAGCAGACACCCTTTGGGAAAATGACAAGTGGAAAACCAGAGACTTGAAAGACACTAGCTGTATGGAGAAAAATAAACAAAGCTGCTTGTGCAACTGCGGGCGGCATTGGACCGAAGGACTTTACCTTTGAAATATGGAGTGATGCCAGCAGGGCAACCTAAATCAAGATCATGAAACACTGGAAGCAAGTTGGCGCCTGGCATTCGTGATCGCTCTGGTGACAAAGAAAAGCATTGATCCATTGAGAAGTGCAACCTGGGTACTTATTATATGGCTTTTGTAAAATCACAGATCACTCTGAAGTACCATTGACCAACTATGATTGCATTGCACAAATGAGTTTGTGATTAGGCAGTTACACCCCGTATGGTTGAGTGTAAATAAGCCCCCAGTAACATGCAGAAGGGTGACCAATAAATGTGGTAGCAATGATAAAGTGTGTAGTTACCTGATGAGACTTCTGAAGGTGGGGGTGGTGTTAAGGGAAGGGGTGGATAACGGTGATATTGTAGTTTTGATGACATCCTAATGTGAAGAACTATGACATTGTACTTTTGATAAAATCCTAACATTTCTGTTTGTATTTTGCCCAGGCAAAAAACCAAGACAGTTGCGTGCCATGATTGGGGTAGATGTGTGCAATTTGCGGGTGACACTGATCAGTCAAGCAGACGCATTCTCAGAGAAAGCGAGTCACTGCGAGATGATATTTGAACTTTGAACCTGTCCTGCACCCCACTCAATGCTGCTAACATGCATGACGTATGAGGACATTTGTTCTGCAACCTGCGAGAGGTGTCCAACAGAGTAATAACTTTTTGCTGAACTGGCACAGTGCAGACTTGGCTAGTTATCAAACATTTGATGCTGCACATTCAAATGATTCAGTTGCTGGAAATAACCTGGTTGATATGTTTTGCCTTTCTTGTTTAAAGGACTGTGGACAATGGGTTGTGGACTGTGACATCATGCACCACAAACAGCTGTGTGACACAGCACTTGAATGCTAACACATTGAAAAATGGTTTTTAAATGCATTTTTGAGATGAATCTGAAAAAACGAAATGTTTTGCTCTTCCAACTGAATTGCTTTTACCAGAGATATTTTGCCTTTTCTAAAACTACTATGTTGCACGTAGGCAGGAAAATGATTTATGAATTGTGTGGGCAGCAGGATTATGCAAGCAGGAGCGTAATTTATTTTGAGATAAAATGAGTGCGCACACCAAAGTCAGCTGTGCGTTGGTTAAGGTTCTTAATTTGTAGTAATGCTGCCAAGTGTGTGAGCTCTAATTGAGATGGTAACCTTTGAAACACTGGATACCTTTACAGCCAGCCTTAAGGCGGGTAAATGAAACCATGACTGACTTGATGTTTGATTTTATGACACAGTGTGTGACACGGTTTTTGTTAAACCAACCAGTTTCATGTTTTTGTGGGGACAGCTGTCTCCAGCACACTAATGCAAAGAGTCACCTTTTGATTGTAGACATGTAGAATAATTCCTTGGAAAAGCGCTACAAATGAGTATCCACATGGAATTGCTGGCGTACTGGCCTGGCACATTGTCGGGCATCTTTTGTCACTGACTCATATGACTGGTGCCTATGAAATCCTAGGCCCAAATGTTTCAGTGAATGGATCCAACGATTTGTTTTTTCTGACCAAGAACTGCAGCGAGTGTTCTCGCCAAGATTTTATGGACTTTAATTTGACTAAATGCATTTCACACAATGGTGTGATGAAACAGCCACTGCCGAATGGTAGTATGGTGTTTGTAGCTAAAACTAATATTGTATATGGTAGGCATCCCACTTGAAGAAGGGTATTCTCCAAGTCACACAAGGTAGAAACTGTGAACATGTTAGATTTTCCAGTAGTAAGGCAACATTTAAATTGTAGGCTGGTAATGCACACCTCTATTATTACAGTGATACACTTAGACATAGATTTATCACGAGGCAATGTTTCCTTAGTACTACCAAGCTGCTACAAATGGAGTCCATTTCTATGGCCCATCACCAAGGTGCGCGTAGCTTGGGAGCTAGATTCATTAATTGCGGGAGCAGCGGGGAGTAACAGGAGCTTTATACGCTTTTGACATAGGAACTGTGCGTAATAAGCTAGCCACTATGGGTTCTGATGCCAGCTCTGCTATAAAACCTCTGCTCTAGTGGGGTCCATTGATATGCCCCACTCTGCTGCAAGTATTGGCCACCACCTCAGATGGCAGAATTTTAGGTATGAAGAAATGTTTTCTGCCATAGGGCAGGTCAACAAAACTGCTAAATACACACGATGCATTTTATGGCAAACATTGTTAAATCAGCAGGTGTTAGCTTTTCGCTCCGAGTGGGGGCGACCATCCTCAACCCACTAGCACACAGAGCTACAGTTACTAGCAACCATATGGATCAAATCGCTTGCTTTTGATTGCATGAATAACACATGCCATGCTTTAATGCAAATGAGTAGAATTGTTTTTATTTTGATAACCTGGTGCCCATGGGTTCACCTTGCTCATGAAATTAGATGATTTTTGGTTGGGTTCCACATACATGAGGGAAGTGTCTAATCACACAGCCCATAGTCACGTTTCAATGCCCTGGGATCAGGGGGAGGGTAAGCCCTTAGAGTGAAAGGCTGCCAGGTTTAGAATTGGTAACCATACATAAATGCAATAGTGCATTGTAGATTAGACTACACCGGATTGCCTTGACATTCTAACTGCATGCTGCTTTTTAACTGACAATCAGTTATACAATCATTATTTAGGTATTTTTGTGTAGGCCAGGTTTTGGCTAGAGTAAATGTCCATGTTCACTTTGTGTAGGACTTTTTTTTTGTGTAGGCCAGGTTTTGGCAAGGGTATATGTCACTTTGTGTACATTTTTGTTTAGGTAGTGTTTTTACTAACCTTGCATGCCACGCTGACTAACCGCTAGAAGATAGTTTGCTTAAACCTCTTGCAAAGCCCCAAGGTCTTTATCACTGCACTACATACTATGTTGATGGGATATGTTGATGGCCAGCATTGTCGCACACACTTTGAATAGGGGTGGAGTGTAGTGATACACAAAATTGCAAATTTGCCAATCAGGGCTTTGGATGACAGCATTAGCTGCTGAAAGCCAATAGTTTATTCAAAGTATGTGCCAGAAATGCTGACAGTAGTCTGTTGTAGCACTTCCATTACGCAGTAGTGAGCTACAAGGAATATGCAGGCCTAGTAGGAGTGGTAGGTCACATTATGCATTGTAGATAGACAGGCAGGGCGAAGGCCCCAGCTCTGTAGCTAATAGACATTATTGGAGTGTTTGGAACATTATGGCACCTATATAGCGCTTAGATAGCCAATATTAAGCGCTATGAACACTAAGCTATGAGTGCATGCCTTTTAGAGCTTGCTCACATGGGGTTAATTCATCTGGGCTTCTCTTAGAATATTTTGCCTTTCTAACTGTAGCCCTGCATGGTTTCGTAAACTAATCTTCTTTTCTCTGGGAAGGCACTGAAAGACATTCCTGAGCTTTCGCGCAGATGGGCTCCAAGTAGGGAGGGGCACAGGAAAGGAGCACAGTGGAAATTCACAGAGTTTGGTTTTTCCATGAGCAAGCCTATATTTTGCACAGGGAAGCTTCTAGAACTGTGCGTCATGGACTGACAGCACGAGATTATAAAAATGCATGCCCACATGACTCAGGTGGGAGATCGATCTGTGGACTTGGTTCGAGCAAGATCAAGTGTCCGGAACCTGTTGCTCTGTCGGCACCCTGCAGCGCTGTCCTCTGAGCGGGGCTTCTTACAGCTAGCTTATGAGGGCCAGGGTCTCCCAGTGCTGATTGAAGGGGCGTAAGACTGTGTTTCTCTATGTTTCTCTATGTTTCTCTAAGTTCAATGTTTCTCTATATTTTGCATTTCTCTAAGTTTTGTGCTTTGTAATCTTCTCTAACTTGAATCCCAAAATGTTGCTGAAATTCACTGTTTAGAATAAATACTAAAACTTTTTGAAGGTGTCATTTGTCACTAGCATGAGTTCACTGCTCGGCACAATAGAACCTGTATTTTGGGCTGAATTGGGTAATTTTTGCTCTAAGGGCTGGTCCTGAGGAAGATTTTCCCAATATCAAGACAACTCGGAAAGTCATTTATTTTCTTTTATCTCTATCCGCAAATCCGTAAAATTTTATCGTGAGTTACGCGCTGTTCCTTTGTGGTACACAGGGTGTTGGTTTTCGTTCAAAGAAGCACTTTTGTCGCACGTTGAACCACAAGGCTGTTCCATCAAGTAGGCACTAGGCCAGCGTAAAGGTTGATATGTTCCTTCTAGCCGCTAGTACCGCGTAAGGGCATATGGGCCCTTGGCGATCATCCCATAAGATCATCAGAATGGTGCAGTTGTTTACATTAAGCTGCAGCTGGCGGCTGAAGAAACCATCTGCCGCTGTCTGAAACTGGTGGCAGGGGCAAAAGGGAAGGATATACCTATTTTGAAAACATAAAATGTATAATTAGTCTCGCCAGCCGATCTTTATTAATATTATTCATTTTATTTATTACGGCTGAGCTGAAACTTTTTGCTTTCAAGGATAGTGCAAGGAGTATGTTCGGCTCTAAAATCAATGCGAAAACTAACAAAATAAATCGAGGTTAGTACACAATGAGAAACGACTTTTTGTCCACATGCGTGTGGAATGTGGACCTGCATGCCCATGTGCCCGCTACAAGGACGATCCCACAAACCTTTTCAAAGCTCTTCATTCATTCATTTATTCATGCATCCATTCATTAATTCTTCATTCCGGTATAAAAGCGTCTAAAGAGTTACTTACATTATATTTGCAATTTCCATTGTGTCTCTGCGTAATGCAGTCCGTAAATCCCACTGTGCTCTTGACAACGATTTTTCGTATACTGAACTAACATGAAACTCGGTCTAGTTTAAGAATTTTCTGCCTTATCGTCTCTTACGTTATTGCACCCCCCAAACCCTCTTCAAATGAAGTTCTTTCTGCATTGTCCCTGTCTCTCAAGGTCAAAAAATAGAACCTTATACTGCCAGTGCGAGTTGTGGACCTCTTCAGGGCGCGAGCTGAAAATTAAAGCCGCTGACCTTCACTAGAAATGAGCATACATTCTTTCTTTGCAACATCCCGTAGTAAAGCCATCTGTGAGAACTTGAAGTTTCGAATCCATCTATGTAGTGCGCCTCAATGTGCAAATGCGAACTGGCTTCTCTCCCATCTGCAACGGCTCGCTTGGCGCGTTCTAAGGCCCCAATTTTGTCCTCTTGTCTGTGAGCTTTGAAGCCCCAAAGAACCATAACTATTGAGACTTTTAATTTTTTGGGGAAGGTCAGGGAAAGTATAAAGTACCCGAGGAGTTGAGTTGAAAGTGAGATTTATTGTTTGTATGTTTTATTATTTGCAATACGCATGTCATGTTGCCTACCTCTAAGGAGCCAGGCCGGGCCCAGCAACCTCAGAGGCAGACATCATTTTCCCCAGGGAAGTCTCAGCGGGCCCAAGTCGGGGCCCTTTGGACTCAGTCCTGGCGCCTTAGGCGCCAGGCTCATAGCGGACCCCAGTCCTGGCGCCTTAGGCGCCAGGCTCATAGAAGAGGATATGTATTTAAGTGCTTGGGTGCACACTTACCTGATGCAGACCTTGCTGCTTCATCCAGGCCCTCTTGAAGCCTGAATGGGACTACTTAACCTGTAGGACTACTTCACCACCCGGGTGTGGTCGGGGAAGGATACATACCTGATTGGTGGAAGGATACATACCAGGAACTTCTTCCAAGGCTATTTAAACCCCACCCGAACAGCCACACATGCTTCGCGTTGTTCTGCACCTAGCAGCTGGACGCTCACCGTGTCAGCTCCAGCATCCTGACTTCAGCCACGCCTGCCAGCACCCTGTAACACCTGCAAGGGGAGAAAGGAAGAGAATAGGAGAAGAAAAGCCCTTACCTGCCAAATCTGCATCCCGGAGTCATTTCTCCAACGGCCCTGAAAAGGAAGACATCATTTTAAAGGCATTTCGCTTCGATCGCTGCAGCGCTGCATTTTACTCACCTTTGCAAGGCGCTTCCATCTTCAGCAGCGATCTTCCGGATTCAGCTAGGCCCCGGCGCCTAGAGGAAAAAAGACAAGAACAAAGGTGAGAGGGAGAAAAGGAATAAGGAAAGCTCAGTTTCCTTTTAAGTCTTACCTGTTGGATTATTCCCACTGCATTTCAGGTCCTGCCGCTTCCTGACATCTCCGGACCCCGGCCCCTATGGGGAAAAAAGACAAAGACATTGAATGAGCGAATGCAAAGACATTACCTGTGCGCTCATCCAGAACTGTTTCACTTCGGGTCGGCGCCATATCTCCGGCACTCCGAACCCCGGCCCCTAAGGGGAAAAAGACATAAGCATTAGCGCTTGCTGCAATTAGACAACGAACATTATTATTAAGCTTGAACTTTTGAACAGAACTTTTACAGCGCCTTACCTGAACAGTCAAGCTTACCTGAACTCCCATCAATCCTCAATCCAGTGAAGTAACTGGGTTTCAACGCGCCCCTGCATCAGAAGCAGGATGGAGAGCTCATCCTTCCAAACCCTAAGGTGAGGCTTCACGGGGAATCGTGGAGGAGGTATCGTGGAGGGTTGGAAAGGAGTGGGAGGCTTGAGCATTGTTCCACAGTTGGTAATACTCCCTTTTCACGCACAGGAGGGTATCCAACGAGCCAGGGAAGCCAGAATAGAGGGGCCCTTCCTGTCCATCTTCAGAGTTCTGCGCCTTCGACGCCGCGCCTCCGTGGGAACCAGGTGAGCGTTACAGAACGCGGAGCCTTACCACAATTTCCCACCTGGGCGCTATGTAGACTTCCGAGACAGATCAGCGGGCCCATCTTTTAGGGGAATTACGGGCAGAAGTGCACTCAGCCCGCCAGGAGACTAATGCTCTCAGAAGGGAACCAATCCTATCCAAGGAAAGAACTGATGATCTGGCCAAAAGGTTATTGCAGGGCCAGGCAGAGCACACTCCTTTACCTGTTTCCGGAGATATTTCTACAACAATGGATTCGAATAACCCGGTACAAATCAATCTACCTGGACACATGCCTTTGGCCCCGCCGGAACGTTTTTGCGGGGGATCCCAAGAAATATGCCGTTTTTATGAACCAATGCCGTTTACACTTTTTATGCAGGCCTGGGGCCTTCCCCAACGACCAGACCAAAGTAGCCTTTGTACTATCTTACCTCAGTGGCTGTGCTGCCGATTGGTCTATTCCATTGGTAAATCAGGATGATCTCATTCTCCGGGATTTCCAGGGCTTCCAGGCCAGCATGGAAAGATTGTTCGCTCGACACTCGCAGGGACAGGCCCTTGACAACGAACTGCTATCCTTACGACAAGGTAATCAGGATCTTTTGTCCTATATCGCCACCTTTAATAGACTAGTTGTGGAAACCGGATGGCCTGAAAATAAAAGGATCACATTGTTTCATCGAGGCCTGCGCGGAGAGCTTAAAGGTGTTATAGCTCAGATAGTAGATCCACCCCAGGCCTGTGCAGACTACATAGACTTAGTGGTTCAACTTGATCACAGACTTCAAAATAGAAAAGCAGATCGGCTCAAGTATGAAACCAGACTACCTATCAAGACCCACGTTAACTCCAAGAGTACTGACGTTTCCGGACCTATGCAAATTGGCAGTGTTAAAGGACCATTAACGCAGAAGGAACGAGAGAGAAGGCGACAAATGCAACTTTGTCTGTATTGCGGACCTTCCGGTCACTTTCTTCAAAGTTGTCCAGTTAAACCACCCAAGAAGGTGGTTGGAGCCACTGATAACGAGTTATTGACACCTGGTTCGGGAGACGACCTAGCCCGACAAGCGTAGGGGTCCGCTTGCCGAGCTTGAAAACAAACTCTTTGACCTCGCATTTTGTCATGCCAATGGTGCTTGTGAACCCAAAACAGCCTCAGCAGTTGCATGCTATAAAAGCATACATAGACAGTGGAGCTATTGGAAATTACATAGACCGTGAATTGGCTTCCAGGATTAAGCTTCCCCTCCGCCCGAAAGTAACCCAAGATGTAATTACTACAGTTGATGGAACCGAAATAGCCTCAGGGCCTGTAACGCATTCCACAGTTGAAATCACTCTGGTGGGTCAGGACGGACATCGGGAAGCAATCGTGTTTGATGTGATCAAGGCCCCACAATTTCAAGTACTTCTTGGAATCCCTTGGTTAGAAACACATAATCCGAGAATAGACTGGCGAGCAAAGAAGATAACTTTTCCTGATTGTGAACCAACCTGTTACCCAAGGAATCCAGCTATGGGTCTAGCCTCTGTAACTTCCACCCCTGTACAGCTACCATCTGAATACCAAGAATTCCAAGACGTTTTTCAGAAAGAGCAGGCTAACACCTTACCTCCCCATCGATCTTACGATTGCCAAATCGACTTGGTACCCAATGCACAACTACCTTGTAGTAGGATTTATGCTCTTACTGAACCTGAGAACCTGCATTTGCGCCAGTATTTGGATCAATACCTGGCCAATGGTTTCATTCGCCCATCAAAGTCACCAGTCTCTTCCGTTTTGTTCTTCGTACCTAAAAAGGAAGGAGACCTTAGGGCCTGTATTGACTACCGCGCCCTAAATCAGATAACGATTAAGAATCGGTACCCTTTGCCCCTGATACCTGAGCTTATCGACCAAGTAAAAGATGCTCGTGTGTACACCAAGCTAGATCTCCGAGGAGCTTACCACCTGGTACGTATAAAAGAGGGCGACGAGTGGAAGACTGCATTCCGCACCAAATTTGGGCTCTTTGAATATCAAGTAATGCCCTTCGGTTTGTGCAACACACCTGCCGCCTTTCAGTACTTCATGAATGATGTTGTTCGGGAACTTATCGATGTTTGTGTCATCGTTTATATTGACGACATCCTGGTGTATTCCTCCTCAGAATCTGATCACAGAAACCATGTTAGGGCAGTTCTTGAGAAATTGCGCCAGCACAAATTATTTGCCAAGCTCGAAAAATGCGTTTTTCATACCACAGAAGTGGAGTTTCTCGGATTCATCCTGACACCTCAAGGAATCTGAATGGACTCTTGAGGCTGAACAAGCCTTTCAGGACCTGAAAACCAAATTCACCTCTGCACCTGTATTGAAGCACCCGCGCCCAGATCTCCCTTACATCGTGGAAACCGATGCATCCAGTTCGGCCATGGGAGCTGTCCTGTCGCAAAGAGACCCAGAAACTAACCAACTACACCCTGTAGCCTTTTGGTCCAGAAAATTCTCTCCACCTGAACTCAATTACGCAATTACCGACAAAGAACTACTGGCTATTAAATCAGCTTTCAAGGCTTGGCGTCACTATCTTCTCGGTGCAAGACACACCATCACCGTAATTACGGACCACAGAAATTTGCAGTATTTAAAGACGGCCAAAGCTCAATCTTCGCGACAACTCCGATGGGCTTTATTCTTTGCGGAATTTGATTTTGTAATTGCCTATCGCCCTGGCTGCAAGAATGGTAAGGCAGATGCCTTATCCCGGATAGGCATGGAAGAACCCAATTCGAGTTTAGAACCTGTGCCAATCATACCGGAACAAAGAATTCTGGGCTTGACTTCATTGCAAACCATTGAGGACATCCAAGCTCAAGTAAAACAGCTTTTTGACTCTTCTGCCTTACTGGAATGGAGTCAAAAGGGTTCCCACTACACCGTTAAGGATGATTTACCCTACCTCCAAGAGCGGTTATTTCTGCCAAGTAAAGAATGGCAGGAACTTGTCATTACCCGTCATCATGAATCATTAATGGAAGGACACCCCGGTATAGCGAAACCAGAAGAAAAGATCAAACGCCACTTCTGGTGGCCTTCTTGGAGAAAAGACATAAAGTCATTTGTGTTGTCTTGCGGAATCTGTGCCCAAAATAAGAGTCAAAAGAAAAGGCCAGCCGGCCTACTTCAACCTTTGGACATTCCACCAGCACCTTGGCACACCTTGTCAATGGACTTTATAACTGACCTGCCTCCTTGTGGTGGTTACAACACGATTCTCGTAATAGTGGATCTATTCTCCAAAATGGCCCATTTTATCCCTTTAAAAGGATTGCCGTCAGCTTCCACCTTGGCCAAGGAATTTATGGAAAATATAGTGCGGTTACATGGTTTCCCTTCCATATTAGTCTCAGACCGTGGAAGTCAATTTATCTCCCACTTTTAGAAGAAATGTTGCCAACTAGCACAAATAGACGTGCGGTTATCCAGCAGCCACCACCCCCAGACCGACGGACAAACCAAGAGAACCAATCAGACTCTCGAGCAATATCTTCGGTGCATGTTACACCAATCCGAGTTGAATTGGAAGGACATCCTTTGGATTGCAGAATATGCATACAACAATTCAGTGCATTCTGGAACCGGACAGACTCCTTTTTATACCCTGTATGGTCACCATCCTCGGACCTCTGACCTAGATCCACCTCTGACCTGGAGATGCCTGCAGTAAATCACCTACATTCCACAATAACCCAAGCCTTCAAAGAAGCTACAACCCACTTACAGCAAGCCAAGAAAAAGTATAAAGAAAACGCTGATTTGCACCGAAGCAAAACTCCTCCTTACCAAGTAGGAGATCAGGTATGGCTAGCAACTAAACATCTACCCCTCAAGGGTCAGCGAACTTTTAATCCCAGATTCATTGGGCCTTACCCCATCAAAGCTATTATCAACCCAGTGGCCTTTTGTCAAGCTCTCTCTTGCGTTCCGTCAATTTCACTCCACCTTCCTGAGTACCCCTCGTGCCCTTCTCCTCACCTGTAGTATCCTGGTCTGACGCAACTCCGAATCTCCGGATACTCAATGCTTCTTCCCTGGATAGTCGATGTGGTTTGCCTCGAGAGGAAGCCACCCTGCCCCTCTAACTCGGGGCCAAGGGGGCCCCCGTACCGGGGCAGACCGGTTTAGGGGAAAAAGCCAGCGGGCATAAAAAACCCCTCGTAGCGGAACCAGGTAGCCGGATAGCTGACACAAGATACTGAATGCAGACCAGCAGGACAACCGGAAAAGGACTGACTACTCGGAGGAGTGTGAGAAGACAGTCGAGGTAAGGGAAAACCAGGAAGCGCTACCATAGATAGCAAGGTAAGCCAAGAGAGTGCAATCTCGTAGAAAGGAGAAAGAAAAGAGCGGCAGGGCGCCGCGGAGGAAAGACCAAAAGCGTCTCAACCCGAAAGCCTGACGCGAAAGGTTGCAACGCATCTGCTTCCGGGTTGGAGCCGGCTAAAAGGAAATCGTCGGTCTGGAGACTAGACCGCTGCGGACAGAAACGTAATGCGTAACGGCAAAGTCAATGGCCGCTCCATCGCCAGCGTTTCCACAATCGCCAGGGACAGCGGTGTGTGACAGTATATCCCCCTCCCAGTCCGAACCCTCCAGGTTTCCCTGGATGTGTCCGGTGAAAACGCCCGATGAGTCTAGATGCATGTATGTACGACCTGGGCTCCCAGGAGTCCTCAGAACTAGGATAGCCCTTCCATGACACCAGGTATTCTAGCCTGCCCTTATGGTATCTAGAATCAAGGATGGCAGACACCTCATACTCTTCTGGTCCCGATTCGAAATTGCTCAAATGCCCAGTAGTCTTGCCCATCGGGGTGTTCGGATCAACAGGGCTGAGAAGGGATGAGTGAAAAACCGGATGTACCCGGCCCAAGGACTTAGGCAGTTGCAATCTAAATGCCACTGGATTAATCTTCCGGATAATCTTGAAGGGTCCTATATATCTGGGGGTCAGTTTGGTCGGATGTACCCACCTAGGCAAGTATCTAGTTGACAGCCAGACCCAATCGCCCTCCTTCCATTCCGGACAGGGCAATCGAGCCCGATCGGAGTGGTCTTTATATCTGCGCCTGGCCAAAGCTAAACTCTGTAATGCAGTGTCGTGGGCTTTGGTGATTTGATCAAGAGTGGATTCGATGGTGGGTATGTTAGTATGAGAAGGAAAAACTGGAAGTATGCTGCGAGGGTGATGTCCATAGGAACTAAAAAATGGACTCAGTCCTGTGGCCGAATGTACCGTGTTGTTATATGCAAATTCAGCAGTGGACAGAAGGTTAACCCAATCGTCCTGATTCTTGTTTACATAACACCTGAGGTATTGTTCCAGAGTGGCATTAAGCCGCTCTGTTTGACCGTTGGTCTGAGGGTGAAAACCTGATGATAAAGCCCTCTCGATTCCCAACCGTGTACACAGGGCGCTCCAGAACCTTGAAGTATATTGACTTCCTCGGTCTGAGATAATCTTATCGGGAAGACCGTGGAGCCTAAAAATATCCCTGAGAAACACCTCAGCCATCTCGGAGGCTGACGGCACACCCTGTAGTGCGGAAAAATGTGCTAACTTGGTAAATGTATCAATGGTTACCATAACGCAAGTCTTCCCCTGAGATTTGGGCAAATCTACAATGAAATCAGTGGAAATCTGGGACCATGGTTGGTTTGGCAAGTCTGGCTGCGTAAGCAACCCATAGGGCTTATGTGTGGAGTTCTTGTTTTGGGCGCAGACTACACACGTTTTACAGTGTTGCTTAACATCATGCGAGAGTCGAGGCCAAAAGAAAGATCGAGAGATTAGCTCAAGGGTGCCTCGAACTCCCCTGTGTCCAGCAGTAACATGATTATGACCCCATTCTAAGACTTTAGATTGTAAGGACCTAGAGGGAACGTACAAACGTTGTCCTACCAATAGAAGTCCTTCAGACCAATGGATCTTGGATTGCAAGCCACTGGGTACCGTGATTGCCAAATCGGGTTTGGTTATCGATCTTATCTCCTGCAGAAATGCCGAAACCATTCCCACAATCTTGTTTCGAGGAAACATCGGTTGGCTAACTGAGGGGGAATGAGAGTCCGCAGACCGGCTTCTAGACAGAGCATCCGCCAAGCTGTTTTGGGTGCCAGGAATGTACGTGATGATGAAGTCATACTGACTAAAGAAATGTGCCCAGCGGGCTTGCCTTGAATTGACACATTCCATGTTACGGAGAATCTTCAGGTTCTTATGGTCTGTACGTAATGTAAACGGATGTCTACCGCCTTGTAACAGGTGTCTCCACTCCTCGCAGGCCACCTTGAGAGCTAAAAGTTCTTTTTCTATCACTGAATAGTTCAGTTGGCTGGAGGAAAGAGTCTTCGAAAGATATGCTATAGGATGTTCCTTCCCGTCCTTCTGCTGGAGTAGTACAGCACCCAAAGCGCTTGCTGAGGCGTCAGCCTCTACCATAAAAGGTTGGGTTTGATCCGGTTGAGTCAGGATGGGTGCAGAACAGAATCTCTTCTTGAGGTCAACAAAAGCTTGATCCGCTGATTCTGACCAGAAAAACGGTTTAGCGTCCTTCTTAAGTAATGAGGTTATTGGTAACACAATCAGTGAAAAATGACTGATGAATTTTCTGTAGAAATTGGCCAGGCCCAGAAACCGTTGGACCTCTTTCAACGAGGTGGGGATGGGCCAGTCCAAGATGGCAGATACCTTCCTTGGATCCATAATGATACCATCAGGGGAAAGAATGTATCCCAAATACGGAACGGATGACTTCTTGAAGACGCACTTCTCTGGTTTAACTAATAGATGTTGTAGTTGCAAGCGATGCAAAACCGTCTGGAGATGTATCGTATGTTCAGATGGGGATTTTGAGAAAACCAGAATGTCATCCAAGTAAACTATGACACTGAGGTATAGCAGGTCGGAGAACAGACGATCCATAAAGCGCTGGAATATGGCAGGAGCGTTAACCAAGCCAAAAGGCATCACTCGGTACTCAAAGAGACCAAACGGAGTACGAAATGCGGTCTTCCATTCGTCTCCATCCTTTATACGTAGAAGGTGATATGCACTCCGGAGGTCCAGCTTAGAGAAGATAGTAGCACCCTGGACCGCTTCCACTATATCTGTTATAAGAGGCATAGGGTATCGGTCCCGAACTGTAACTTTATTTAGCCCTCTATAGTCGATGCAGGGCCTTAACTCAGTAGAATCCCTCTTAGGTATGAAGAACAGCGAAGCTCCAGCCGGTGATTTGGAGGGACGAATGAGGCCGTTGGTCAAATGAGAGTCCAAATATCTGCGAAGCGCCCTTTTTTCTAGTAGAGAGAGAGAAAACATGCGGCTGAACGGCACCAGGGCATCGGGCACCAACTCAATAGCGCAATCCTCCGGCCTATGTGGAGGTAGATCTAGGATTGGATCATCCTTGAAGACTTCCTTGAATTCTGCCAATTCCGGAGGCACCCTACTGATCTCATGTACTCCTTCCTTTTGTGGAGTAAGGACTTGCACCATTTCCTCTGAAGCATGGGATAAACAATACTGTTTGCAGTATGGGGAGGAAAAAGCCAAGGTGTTTTGTGCCCAATCGATGTGCGGGTTATGCCTCCTCAACCAAGGAATTCCCAGGATCACAGGAAAATGTGCTGCTCGTATCAAATCAAATTGTAACTCTTCCGAATGCTGGAACACCCGGACCTTCATGGTTTCAGTGGAATGGGTAATCGGTCCTGACGAGAGTGGTGAACCGTCAACTCCCTCTACTTTCTGACATTCCTTTCGTTGTAACAGAGGGAGACCTTGTTGGTGTGCCCACATGGTATCCATGAATATGCCTGCGGCACCACAATCTACCAGAGCCATGGTTGTAAGAACCTCTGTAGGAGTCTCCAGCTGGATGGGAACTGCCATGAGACGAGAGTCCATCGAGACGGCTTGTGAGGCTACCGTTACAGTGACATAGGGACTAGCACTCTGACCTCGGATACTCGTCCCCTTTAGTTCCGAGGTTGATCGTTTCCCGACCGCTTAGGTGGAACTTCTGGACAGTTTCGTAGTAAATGAGTGCCTGATGCACAATACATACAAAGGCCAGCATTCCTCCGACGTCTTCTTTCTTCAGGAGTCAAGGAAGATCTAGCAGATCCCACTTGCATTGGTTCTTCCTTGTTCTCGGAGTCAGGTAGGGAGGGCAATGAGTGGGTACTCGGTAGAAACGATGCCGGGGCTCTTTGCTTCTTTCTTTCCGCCTTGCGTTCACTAAGGCGATAGTCAATTTGAGTAACAATGGAGAACAAATCAGACAGGGTGGTGGGGCGAGCTATCCTTGCCAGTTCGTCCTTTAATTCGTCCTTCAAACCTCGACGAAATATGGTGTATTGAGCCCGTTCTGGCCATCCAGCTTCTGTAGCCAAACGTTTAAATGTGGATATATAAGTCTGTATATCTCTAGTTCCTTGGTTAACATCCAGGAGTTCTTCCGCAGCAACATGGGTAATCTCTGGTTGCTCGAAAGCCTGGCGCAATAAGGACAGAAACCCCTCATAATCTCTTATGACGGGGTTATTGTTAGTCACCAACGGGGCAGCCCAGGCTAATGCATTCCCCGTTAGGTTGGATACCATAAATCCCACCTTAGTATGATCATTTTGGAACAACAGAGGTCTAAAGGTGAAGTAAATAGTACAAGCTTCCAAAAATTCCTTTAGTCGTTTCGGAGTACCATCGTACTTGCCAGTGGATAAAGCCATGGGAGGTAAGTCAGAATCCCTTGTATCCCTAGTAGAGACCATCTGTCTCAATACGGCATTATCCGCTTTCACATTCTGGAGTTCCACATTCAGGGCCTGGACAGCGGCCACTAATTCCTGTATCTGTTCTGAAGTGGCCATCCTTTTATCATGGCGTTGCAAACTGTCAGGCTCTCTCTTGCGTTCCGTCAATTTCACTCCACCTTCCTGAGTACCCCTCGTGCCCTTCTCCTCACCTGTAGTATCCTGGTCTGACGCAACTCCGAATCTCCGGATACTCAATGCTTCTTCCCTGGATAGTCGATGTGGTTTGCCTCGAGAGGAAGCCACCCTGCCCCTCTAACTCGGGGCCAAGGGGGCCCCCGTACCGGGGCAGACCGGTTTAGGGGAAAAAGCCAGCGGGCATAAAAAACCCCTCGTAGCGGAACCAGGTAGCCGGATAGCTGACACAAGATACTGAATGCAGACCAGCAGGACAACCGGAAAAGGACTGACTACTCGGAGGAGTGTGAGAAGACAGTCGAGGTAAGGGAAAACCAGGAAGCGCTACCATAGATAGCAAGGTAAGCCAAGAGAGTGCAATCTCGTAGAAAGGAGAAAGAAAAGAGCGGCAGGGCGCCGCGGAGGAAAGACCAAAAGCGTCTCAACCCGAAAGCCTGACGCGAAAGGTTGCAACGCATCTGCTTCCGGGTTGGAGCCGGCTAAAAGGAAATCGTCGGTCTGGAGACTAGACCGCTGCGGACAGAAACGTAATGCGTAACGGCAAAGTCAATGGCCGCTCCATCGCCAGCGTTTCCACAATCGCCAGGGACAGCGGTGTGTGACACCTTTAAACTCGATCTACCATCCAACATGCGGATTCATCCCGTTTTTCACGCATCTCTTCTAAAACCAGTACAACCTGGAACCAGACTGTCTGAGCCCCCAGGCCCTGTCCAAATTGATGGAGAATTAGAATTCGAAGTGAAAGACATTTTAGATTCCAAGATAGTTAAGTCGAAACTCTTCTATCTTGTTGATTGGAAAGGATATGGACCTCAGGAAAGATCTTGGGAACCCAGTAACTATGTTCACGCACCACGATTAATTCAAAGATTCCATCGAACATTCCCACACAAACCAAAACCCCCCGAGGAAAAGACCTTGGGAGGGGCCTTGAGGGGGGCTACTGTCATGATGCCTACCTCTAAGGAGCCAGGCCGGGCCCAGCAACCTCAGAGGCAGACATCATTTTCCCCAGGGAAGTCTCAGCGGGCCCAAGTCGGGGCCCTTTGGACTCAGTCCTGGCGCCTTAGGCGCCAGGCTCATAGCGGACCCCAGTCCTGGCGCCTTAGGCGCCAGGCTCATAGAAGAGGATATGTATTTAAGTGCTTGGGTGCACACTTACCTGATGCAGACCTTGCTGCTTCATCCAGGCCCTCTTGAGGCCTGAATGGGACTACTTAACCTGTAGGACTACTTCACCACCCGGGTGTGGTCGGGGAAGGATACATACCTGATTGGTGGAAGGATACATACCAGGAACTTCTTCCAAGGCTATTTAAACCCCACCCGAACAGCCACACATGCTTCGCGTTGTTCTGCACCTAGCAGCTGGACGCTCACCGTGTCAGCTCCAGCATCCTGACTTCAGCCACGCCTGCCAGCACCCTGGAACACCTGCAAGGGGAGAAAGGAAGAGAATAGGAGAAGAAAAGCCCTTACCTGCCAAATCTGCATCCCGGAGTCATTTCTCCAACGGCCCTGAAAAGGAAGACATCATTTTAAAGGCATTTCGTTTCGATCGCTGCAGCGCTGCATTTTACTCACCTTTGCAAGGCGCTTCCATCTTCAGCAGCGATCTTCCGGATTCAGCTACGCCCCGGCGCCTAGAGGAAAAAAGACAAGAACAAAGGTGAGAGGGAGAAAAGGAATAAGGAAAGCTCAGTTTCCTTTTAAGTCTTACCTGTTGGATTATTCCCACTGCATTTCGGGTCCTGCCGCTTCCTGGCATCTCCGGACCCCGGCCCCTATGGGGAAAAAAGACAAAGACATTGAATGAGCGAATGCAAAGACATTACCTGAGCGCTCATCCAGAACTGTTTCACTTCGGGTCGGCGCCATATCTCTGGCACTCCGAACCCCGGCCCTTAAGGGGAAAAAGACATAAGCATTAGCGCTTGCTGCAATTAGACAACGAACATTATTATTAAGCTTGAACTTTTGAACAGAACTTTTACAGCGCCTTACCTGAACAGTCAAGCTTACCTGAACTCCCATCAATCCTCAATCCAGTGAAGTAACTGGGTTTCAACGCGCCCCTGCATCAGAAGCAGGATGGAGAGCTCATCCTTTCAAACCCTAAGGTGAGGCTTCACGGGGAATCGTGGAGGAGGTATCGTGGAGGGTTGGAAGGGAGTGGGAGGCTTGAGCATTGTTCCACAGTTGGTAATACTCCCTTTTCACGCACAGGAGGGTATCCAACGAGCCAGGGAAGCCAGAATAGAGGGGCCCTTCCTGTCCATCTTCAGAGTTCTGCGCCTTCGACGCCGCGCCTCCGTGGGAACCAGGTGAGCGTTACAACGCAAGCCTCCCCTCGGTTAACAGTGCCCAGCATTTATAAGAGATTGCGAAAATTAGTTACATCAACAAAAATATATACATACACATATAGACAAGGTCAGCAATATGAGGTGAATAGAGGGAGAATTCAAAGATGACACCCAGGTAGTTTTGCACCCAGGATGGTGAAGGTAGGGGTTAGGGTTAGCATACTTTGTATGTACACTGTACAATACAATGTATTTACAAAAAGACAATCTTATTACAATTAATTAAACCGGGATTTGTACTTCACAACCAGCTCTCCTTTGGGTGGACATGGTACAGTGGCAATGTTGGGCGGCAATGGATCAGTGCTCTGCACAGAAACGTTCAAAATTCCATATCTGTGCTTCTCTAATACAGCAATAAGGCTTTTGACAAAGTCGAACTCCATTTCCTCATAGACTGGTTTGATCACCCATTGCTTACTTCTTTTTGAAAAGGCCTCAGTGTAGCGAGGCATCCTTACATTACCCTTAGTCCTAGATTGTTCACGGCCGAGATTCTGTTTATGGGCCAAGACGGCAAGTAGAGTCCTATGTCTCATGCCCTGTATGCTGAAATGGAAGCGCTTTGGCCTGTACTTTAGGCACATATTGTGGAACACCTCCAAACCTCCCGTGTCACAGAATTCTGTCTGTCCCCTCAAATCTCTTGGTAGAGTTTTATTGAAAACAATCTTCTCAATGGCTTTGTGTGTCGGTGAAGATGGATTCAACCACTTCTTCTTCCGTGCCTCCACTGGGGATAAAGGGCCATGTTCACATTGGTGGAAATGTAGGTTTTCTGACCAGCGATGCACGTTGGTACAGTGGTGCATCAGTGACTGCCATTTTTCAAGTAGTATTTCCACTGACCCTTCACAAGTTTTGGAGCTCCACCAAAGATGGTTGCTGATAGACTGGGACCACTCTGAAATACTTTCCAAACCTTTTTTTTCCCTGCAGATGAGATTTTCTTATTGATTGATTTAGCAAGATGCCATATGTCAAATTGATGTTTAATATGTGGGAACTGCTCTCTCATTGTCTTGGCAATTGAAACGTGTCTGTCTGTGGCTATGAGGTCGATGTGCATTCACCTCGATTGTAGATATTGTACTGATTTTATAAATCCTAGTTTCTTCATGGCCACTGAGGATGTACATTGTGTTACCTGCACGACCACCGAACTCACAATTTTCTTACTATCCATGTCCTGAAAGTGGTAGGTGCAGTACTTGACAGAAAATCCAGGGCTGTCGCACTGTCCATCGCCAGCTAGCCTGAATCGTTTGCCTTCGAATGTACTTGCTAGAGACAATTGTTCAATTTTCCAAGCATCACTAATGTCCGGAAACAGATAATCATGTTGGTATTTGTAGTACTGCGTTTTTTAAATGAAAGGGAGTCCCACAAACTGAAAGAAAGACTCTGACTTTCTAAAACTGGAGCCACTAAAAAGTGATGCAGCTGCACACAGTAGATTGCCTGCTGGCAGTTTCCCCAGCATCGGTTGTGCAGACCATGAGAACATATGATGTAATCTACAGGCGGCATGCATTGTGACGTTACTGCCTTGTTTTTGACGAGTCACATGAATCAATGGCTTCTATCAAGGATTGGTGACTGGCCTGCAGATTTGCCCACTAGGTCTGTAATGTCCTCCTCCTCACTTGATAGGAAAGGTTCCCCCGAAATACCGTTCTCCTCCTCACCTGATGTAGAAGAGTAGTGGGTTCTCCTTCGACGTGGTTTCTCCCTTTGAGACTTCTTCTTGGAGAGCAGATACGGTCTGCCTCGAAAAGAAGCCACCGTGAATCTCAACAGAGGAAACCTCACGATGACCCCCTCCCGTGACAGCCAGTTGTTATCGGGGGAAAAAGCCTCCGAGGCCCAAAAAACCCCCACAAGTTGATAGAAGACTCCTGAAGCAGGTCCGTTGAAGCGTGGAGCACTAAACGCAGTATCCAGTGAAATCGGCTCCAGGCAGAAGCGGTGGAATCACAAGAAGGTAAACGAAGCAGCGTGAATGGGCTTCACAGAGGAGAGAGCTCCTGAAAACATTGATAGGAGGAAACGACCAGCAGGGAGTACTTCCGATAGAGTAGGAAGCGAGGAAAAGGGGAGAGAGCAAGCGGGAGAGAGCGTAGCAGGAATTGGGGTTGGAAGATCGCTAAGAGGGGACAAAGCTACAGAGCGCACGCAACGAACGGGAAAGCAAGTTGCAACGCGCCAGCCCGCTGAGATTCGGATGGAGAAATACACGGCGGGCGGCCATGTTGGAAAACACTAGACTGCACCGTACGTTGAAGCGAAAACGTAACGGAACCGTCTAATGGCGACGGAACTTCCACCTTCGCCAAATCCTCCAAGCGCCAATGGTCGTGACAGTATGCCCCCTTCGAAGGCCCCTTCCTCCAGGCTTACCCGGGAGGAGACGGTGGAATCGTAGAATCAATCGGGGGGCAAAAACCTGTGCAGCCGGTTCCCAAGTATCCTCGGAAGAGGGGTAGCCTTTCCAATGTATGAGGTACTCCAGGCGTCCTTGATGGTACCGAGAGTCTCGAATCTGGGAGACCTCATATTCCTCCGAGGTAGAAGTAGGTCGAATCACTAACTTGGGAGCAGCTTGTTTCCTGGCATCAGGGACAAAGGGTCGAAGGAGGGAGGAATGGAACACCGGATGTATCCGTCGGAGAGTCTTTGGCAACTCTAAACGGTAGGCAACAGGGTTGATCTTTGTCTCTATCTTGAAAGGTCCAATGAAACGAGGGGACAACTTAGAAGGACGGACCCAACGGGGTAGGAACTTGGTGGACAACATGACCTCTGTACCCTTGTCCCAAGAAGGCACTTGTCGTCGATGTCTATCGGATTGTTCCTTATACCGTCGGCTAGTCTCACTTAGACTACGTTCCGCTGTGTCATGAGCTTCATTCAGGCGATTGAGAGTGGTCTCTAAAGACGGGATGTTGGTCTCATTCCAGGCTGTTGGTATGATGGATTTAGGATGGAACCCATAAGTGCAAAAAAAAGGGCTGATGCCCGTTGCGGAATGCACAGCATTATTATATGCAAACTCAGCTGTTGGAAGTAGAGAGACCCAGTTGTCTTGTTGTTGATTTGTGAAACACCGTAAATACTGTTCCAGTGAACCATTGAGTCTTTCAGTCTGGCCATTAGTTTGAGGGTGATACCCAGAAGAGAGAGCCCTCTCCATGCCCAAGAGCTTACATAGGGCCGTCCAGAACTTGGAGGTGTATTGAGTACCACGATCGGATACGATCTTCTGGGGTAAGCCGTGTAATCTAAAGATATCCCTGAGGAATACTTCAGCCATAAATGAGGCTGTAGGCAGCTGGGATAAGGGAGAGAAATGAGCGAGTTTGGAGTAGGTGTCGACAGTAACCATGATACAAGTACAACCCTGGGAACTAGGTAGTTCTACGATGAAGTCAGTAGAGATAGAATTCCAAGGACCCGACGGAACAGGTTCTTGTTGTAACAATCCCAGTGGTTTTTGAGTGGAATACTTGTTCTGTTGGCACACTAAACAAGATTGTACATAGGTCTTGGTATCTGTCCTCATGTTGGGCCAATGAAAAGAACGTTTTAACAGTTCCAATGTTCCTCTAATTCCTCGATGTCCGGCGGTCCTGGCGTCGTGACACCACTGAAGAGCCTGTTGGCGATGTTTCTGCGCGGGCAAGAACAGTCTTCCCTGGATGAAGTATAGACCATCTTTCCTACAGACAGGCAGCTTATTGACGTCTAGAGCAGGAACATCTGAAGAGGTTTCCCTTACCTCCTGCATAAAAGAGGACACCGTTGAGACAATTCGGGTATGTGGGAACATTAACTCCTTTCTGTAGGTAGGGTTCAGGTCGTCTTTGCGGGACAAAGCATCAGCAATCTGATTTTGAGTACCCGGGATGTAGGAAATAGTAAAATGAAATTGAGCAAAGAAATGAGCCCACCTGGCCTGTCTAGTGTTGTAACATTCTTGTTGTCTGAGGACCTGTAAATTTTTATGATCGGTGCGTATTTGGAAAGGATGAAAGCTTCCTTGGAGTAGATGTCTCCACTCGAGGCAAGCCAGCTTCATGGCCAAGAGCTCCCGCTCGATGACTGAATAGTTCCGTTGGCTCGCAGTTAGTGTCTTTGAGAAGTAGGCCACAGGGTGTTCCTGGCCCTGGTCCAATTGCAGAAGAACAGCTCCTACGGCTGCCGCTGAAGCGTCGGTCTCCAGAATGAAAGGACTCAGCTGATCGGGCTGTCTAAGTATAGGTGCAGAACAGAAACTTCGTTTCAGGTGGAGAAAACTATCCTCAGCGGCTGTTGACCAGATAAAAGGTTCAGAAGATTTCTTTAGCAGCGAGGTTATGGGTAGAGTGAGTTGTGAGAAGTTTGGTATAAACTTTCTGTAAAAATTGGCTAGTCCCAAAAACCGTTGTATCTCTTTGACAGAGGTGGGAGACGGCCAACCAAGAATGGATTCAACCTTTTTGGGGTCCATAGTAATCCCTTGCTCGGATAGAATGAATCCTAAATAGGATACAGAAGACTGGGCAAAGGTACATTTCTCCGGCTTTACTAGAAGGTGATGTTGTTTAAGCCTACTTAGGACCTCTCCAACATGAAGAATGTGGTCTTTTAAATTGCGAGAGTACACCAGAATGTCATCCAAGTAGATCACAGTGTTTTGACCCAAAAGATCTGAAAATAGGCGGTCCATGAACCTCTGAAATATGGAGGGTGCATTTACTAGGCCAAACGGCATTACTTGGTATTCGTAAAGGCCGTAGGGAGTGCGAAAAGCCGTCTTCCATTCATCACCCGCTCTTATCCGGAGTAGATGGTAGGCGTTTCGTAGGTCGAGCTTGGTGAATACTACAGAGCCCTGAACGGCTTCCAGGATCTCATGGATGATAGGCATCGGGTAACGGTCTTTGATGGTCACTTTGTTGAGACCCCTGTAGTCTATACACGGTCTCAACTCCTTGCTCTCGCGTTTAGGAATGAAAAACAAAGAGGCGCCTGCGGGAGATTTAGAAGAACGAATCAGTCCATTGGCGAGATTGTCGTCAAGGTAGCGCCTGAGAACTGCCTTTTCTGACAATGAGAGGGGATACATCCTGCCGAAAGGAACCAATGCCTGAGGAACCAGATCAATACCACAGTCTTCGGGTCTATGCGGAGGTAGTTCAATGGGTACCTGTTCTTCAAATACTTCAGTAAATTTGGAATAGCAACTGGGTATACAATTTACGGTATTCTGTTCCGTAGCACATACCGTCTTGACCAATTCATGTTGGGGTTCAGGTAAACACTCCTTCAAACAGTACTTGGAATGAAAGCTTAACAGGTTGTTTGTCCAATCCACAGTTGGGTTGTGCTTCCGGAGCCAACCGATACCCAAGATGACAGGGAAATGAGCTGCTCGGATTATGTCAAATGATAACCGCTCCTTGTGTTGCTGAATAGATACTTGTATAACTTCGGTGGTATGAGTTATGAGTCCGGAACATAGGGGTGTTCCATCCACTCCTTCCACCTTTTGATCCTCCTTTTTTGCAATTCTAAATAGACCCACCTTATCCGCCCACAAGGTGTCCAAAAAGTTTCCTGCGGCTCCGCAATCCAACAACGCTTGCGTGTCGATTTCCTTGTCTCTGAAACGGAGCGTGATGCCTATCACCATCAGGCGGAGGTCCTCTGGCGTTCTGGCAGAGGTCACGGAAAGTGTGGTGTAAGAACAGGGAAGCACCCCTCGGTAGTCCGTCCTACCAACTACCGAGGGCGCTCGTTTCCCGACCTTCGGGGGGGCACAGAAGGGCAGTCCCTCAACAGGTGGGCAGCAGAACCGCAATACAGACAAAGATTTTCGTCACGTCTCTTCCTCTTCTCTTCGGCGGTCAAGGGAGGTCTAGTGGTTCCGACTTGCATGGGTTCGTCTCGGGTCTTTCGAGTAGCAGGTGAGGAGGTGGAGGTGTGAGAGTCTGAGAACAAGTTTGGGCCACGGCTCTTCTTTCTTTCGTTTTTCCGTTCGGTTAGGCGGAAGTCTATTCTTAGTACTGCTGCTAATAGATCCGAGAAAGAGTCAGGACGAGAAATCCTGGCAAGTTCGTCCTTAAGTTCTTCCCGTAAACCTCTGCGGAAAATCGTGTACTGAGCCTGTTCTTGCCACCCAGCTTCCGCAGCCAAGGTCTTGAATGTTGCTATGTAAGATAGTAAATCTGAGGTCCCTTGCCGCACATCCAGTAAATCCTCACTAGCAATGTGGGCACATTCCGTCCGCAAAAAGGTCTGTTTAAGGAGATCCTTAAAGGCAGTATAATCCTGTAACACAGGATCTGACTGGGATACCAATGGTGTTGCCCATGCCAAGGCGTTCCCAGTTAGGTGTGTGATCATGAAACCCACCTTAGCATGATCCGTGGAAAACGCATAGGGTCTAAAGGTGAAATGTATATTGCAGGCATCAAGGAATTCTTTTACCCTTCTCTCAGTGCCATCAAACTTTCCTGACACTAAAGGCAAAGGGGGTAGATCAGTAGCCTGTTGTTCTCTAGTTGCTACTCTCTGTTGGAGTGCTGCGTTGTCGGCCTTGAGTGTTTGGACCTCGACATTAAGGTTCTGAACTGCGGCCACCAGCTCCTGTAACTGCTGTGGCGTGGCCATGTCTTCTTCTTTTAGGCGTTGCAAGCTATCAAGGATTGGTGACTGGCCTGCAGATTTGCCCACTAGGTCTGTAATGTCCTCCTCCTCACTTGATAGGAAAGGTTCCCCCGAAATACCGTTCTCCTCCTCACCTGATGTAGAAGAGTAGTGGGTTCTCCTTCGACGTGGTTTCTCCCTTTGAGACTTCTTCTTGGAGAGCAGATACGGTCTGCCTCGAAAAGAAGCCACCGTGAATCTCAACAGAGGAAACCTCACGATGACCCCCTCCCGTGACAGCCAGTTGTTATCGGGGGAAAAAGCCTCCGAGGCCCAAAAAACCCCCACAAGTTGATAGAAGACTCCTGAAGCAGGTCCGTTGAAGCGTGGAGCACTAAACGCAGTATCCAGTGAAATCGGCTCCAGGCAGAAGCGGTGGAATCACAAGAAGGTAAACGAAGCAGCGTGAATGGGCTTCACAGAGGAGAGAGCTCCTGAAAACATTGATAGGAGGAAACGACCAGCAGGGAGTACTTCCGATAGAGTAGGAAGCGAGGAAAAGGGGAGAGAGCAAGCGGGAGAGAGCGTAGCAGGAATTGGGGTTGGAAGATCGCTAAGAGGGGACAAAGCTACAGAGCGCACGCAACGAACGGGAAAGCAAGTTGCAACGCGCCAGCCCGCTGAGATTCGGATGGAGAAATACACGGCGGGCGGCCATGTTGGAAAACACTAGACTGCACCGTACGTTGAAGCGAAAACGTAACGGAACCGTCTAATGGCGACGGAACTTCCACCTTCGCCAAATCCTCCAAGCGCCAATGGTCGTGACAGCTTCCCACATACTTTCCCTCTGACGGAATGCCCATATTTCAGCATACTTATAATATCCATCAAACAACTGTCGAATACTGTATATTTGCCCACTTTCATTAGACTGTCATCCTGCGTCAAAGTTGTTTCGGCCTGTGACGTTGAGGACATATCACCACATTTGAAAGAAATATTGCTGCTATCAAGTTCTGATGTGTCTGTGAATGCTGCTGCTGGTTCATTCTGTGTCATTTCAACATCTGCTACCTCAACATTGATGGGAGAACACAACAATGTCGACATCTTTTTTGGTGGAAATTTTTTGGCGGGTGTAGATTGTGTGAATTGATCTGCGATTACTTCAGAGCTATCTTCAATACATCCAGTATCATGTTGTTGCTGTGGTGCGGTCGTACTGTAGCAATGGTCCAATACAACTTTTCTGGATTCTCCGGACACATTCATTTCATGTTCTGGCCATTGGACATGAGCATCCCGAGTCTCAACATGCCGCGTCTGAATTAATAGTTCCTCCATAGTGTAAATGGTCTGGCAAGCAACATCTCTCATTCGCTTCACTGTCTGTGTATGTATAGTTCGTAGACCCACGGGTAACTAGAGGACAGATTGGAAAAGGGATGTTCAGTTTAAACACAAGATAAAGTATAGTACAATTGACTGGAAAAAAATATAAAATAGTCCCCAGCACAAAAAAAAATTCTAAAGTTATGAACTGTTTGTAACTAACCTTATTTTTGTTTCTTTTCTTTGCAACTTTTTTGACTCGACCTTCAACATCTGCACGCTGTTGCTCCGATACGTATCCGCATGTCTCCCCTTCCTCTTGCGCTGCAACGACTATATTTTCTGTATCCGCATAGACAGCACAGAATGAGGCTCCATCGACTCCCTGAAACATAGTATTTTCAATACTGTGTATCAAAATATTGTTAGCATAAAACGCACATGAGGACGAACACACATGTACATCTCAATAGCCAAACACGATTTAAACATTGTGTGGAACAATCAAACGACAAGTATTCAAGCTCTGATGACCTAGTTTGATGGAGATGTCAGTATCCATACCTCTGGCTCTACATGGACTGCCACGAATGATTGTATTGAAGAGGAGGCATCAGGACCTCCCTGAAACACAGTACTTGCGTTAGTATGGTTTTCAATATCGTAAACATAACACACGCTTGGGGTCAACGGCACAGGTACATATAAAGAGATAAGCACAAATGTTGCATTGTCTAAAAGAATCAAGGAATATTTAAAAATGATCAGATTTAATCGACTTACTTCTCCGATTTCTTTACATCTGCATCATCTAAATGGGATCTTGTGATTGTAGTGGAAGCTCCATCATCTCCCTGAAACACAGTACTTGCGTTAATAGGGAAGAAAGTATAGCAAATGGAATCACGTTTTATGATCACGCTCGATGGAGCTGTCAGTATCCATACCTCATGCTGCTGAAGAATATCTAGGGCTGTTGTCAATGTGGTGCGCACTTCCGAAAGCTGTTGCGCCGATTCATATCCACATGGTCCCGCTTCCACCGGAATTACTTGAATGTCAGGCTTGCATCAAGTGCGTGGGTTGACGATTCAACAACTGTCTGAAACATAGTATTTGCATTAGTAAGGATTACAATATTGAAAACACAACACACACTTGGGGTCGACCGCACAGGTACATATCAACGGCTAACCACAAATGAAACATGGTGTAGAACAATCAAATGACAAGTGTTCCAGTCCTGATGATCACGGTCAGTTGAGCTGTCAGTATCCATACCTCGGGCTGCTGAAGAACATCTAGGGCTGTTGTCAATGTGGTGGACGCTTCAGCATCTCCCTGAAAGACAGTACTTGCATTAGTATGGATAACACTAATTATAACTGAAAACAAACACCAGGGGACGACAACTAAGGTGTACATCAATTGGAAAGCACTAACCAAACAATTGGTAAAATAATCACACGATACATACAAACTATTACTTGACATGCATAAAACAAGTCTGTAGCGGAATAGCCAAGTATGATTACCTGATACGCGCTAGAAGTGGTTGATAACTGCGAGCACGTGACGGAAGTAGAATGTTCTTGCTTCAGATTCAAGGGATAGTCAAGAAGTTGTAAAGGTAAATTATTGTTTGATAATGAAAGGCCAATATTTAAAATTGCCATTTAAGGAGACAGAATACTTGAGTAATGCGCAATATAGAACAGTTCCCTGTGCCCATATATAGATTTAGTTTGTGGGTTATGAAATCTAAAAATAATATATTGATAAATGGCATTATTCAAAAAGCTATACACTCAAATCAATGTCGAAAGTATTACAAATTGGAAACAACACCTAAAATATCAATGAATCCATTCGGCTACCTACACACTACCGCAAGGCCTAAAGCTAAAAACGGACACTTGACTCACCAGTGGCGGATTGTGGATGAATAGAGTGGGAATAGCGTTTGCGAACAATTTTCGTGTCGATCGCTGTTTATTCTTCTTTGTTACCCAAGATGTGGTGTACATGTTCGAGGGAAAGTGCCGGCTGCAGATGCGGTATCGATCACCCCTCTTGTCCTCAAAGACTTGTTGGACTCTACTTTCCAGCTCATCCAGTGGATATCCGCAATGTCTGACCCATTCTCTTATTCGATCAACAGTTTTCGGGAATACAGGCATTGTAGTGCCTTCAGATTTAGCATGGGTCTTCGAAGGGCAACCGCTAATCGAACAGGCAGGCATTGTTGAAAATTCTGAAAAGTAAATATCAAGATTATTATAAAACCTTGATGAATAAAAATGTCATAAAAAAGTAAATGAACCATACCATGCTCAATGCAAGGTTTGTTTTGGTCGCCGGAACTATACCAGTTCATCATGTGTGGCTTAGTATTTGCATAAGTTACAGAAATTTCTGTTTTGTCTTGCAGGAAAAGGAACCATGCTTACATTATAGACTGGACCCCCAAAGGATGCAATTCGATGACAATTGACACAGATGAAAATAAATAGATCTATTGATAGCATAACAATTGAAACTCAAGTCAATAGCAATGAGACCAATGACCATAGCTCTATTGGGTACTGTAATAGCAAATAGATTGAAATGTAAAAATGACCGAAAAATGACTAGGATACATGGCCTTACCTTGACCAACAAACAGTTGGATTCAGCAGGCCGAGCAGTATGTTGCAGGAGAACAGGTAGATGGCCACAGGTAGCACACTGACAAGTTTGCTCGAAGCGGTCACAGATAGCACGGCGACAAGCAGATTAGCATAGATCTCAGTGCTTCTCAGGTAGAAGGTTCAGGAGTTGACTTGCAAAGCACAAAGATGTTCTCATGAGACATATCAAGTGGTTTATAAAGTATTAGAAACAGGAGTGTGTTTGTGAATGAATGACATGTGTATGTTGTGGTATTATGTTTATTGCAGGGGGGCGGCCTGCCTCAGGGGAGGCCTGCCTGGAGACACGGGGTCTGAGAAGGCCATGTGAGCAATGGCCCCTGGGCATGGGATACCTTTTGAAGTGTACATGCTGTTTGGCACCTTGGCCGTTTGCGCCCGTCACAGCCCCCCATGCCAGCGCTCATCCCGGGGTGCGAACCGCCTTTGATAGAGGGGGTGGGATGGATGGGCCTGGGGCACGCAGGTAAGGTACAGGAAGACTGCTGAATGGAGACACACTTATGTGGATTGCAGGGGGGGCTGCCTGCTTCAGGGGAGGCCTGCCTGGAGACACGGGGTCTGAGGAGGCCATGTTAGCGATGGCCCCTGGGCGTGGGATACCTTTTGAAGTATACATGCTGTTTGGCACCTTGGCCGTTTGCGCCCGTCACAGCCCCCCATGCCAGTGCTCATCCCCGGGTGCGAACCGCCTTTGATAGGGGGGGGGTGGGATGGATGGGCCTGTGGCGTGCAGATAAGGCACAAGAAGGCTGCTGAATGGAGACACACTTATGTGGATTGCAGGAGGGCCGCCTGCCTCAGGGGAGGCCTGCCTGGAGACACGGGGTCTGAGGAGGCCATGTGAGCGATGGCCCCTGGGCGAGGGATACCTTTTGAAGTGTACATGCTGTTTGGCACCTTAGCTGTTTGTACCCGTCACAGCCCCCCATGCCAGCGTTCATCCCCGGGTGCAAACCGCCTTTGATAGAGGGGGTGGGATGGATGGGCCTGGGGCGTGCAGATAAGGCACAGGAAGACTGCTGAATGGAGACACACTTATGTGGATTGTAGGAGGGCGGCCTGCCTCAGGGGAGGCCTGCCTGGAGACACAGGGTCTGAGGAGGCCATGTGAGCGATGGCCCCTGGGCGTGGGATACCTTTTGAAGTGTACATGCTGTTTGGCACCTTGGCCGTTTGCGCCCGTCTCTTGCCCTTATGTGATGTTAACTTTGCATGACATTCGCGTAGATGGGAAAACTGAGCAGGACACAGGCATCCATTTTTGTACCCCCTTTCCACTCCATTTTGGTGACCAGGGCTCACTGCGATAGTACAGCACGCAGAGCACATGGCCCACAGCCTCGTTCCCACTCTGACTGGAAAACTCCAGAGGTATTTGCAACAGCTAATAAATGTAACACATCACTCTCTGAGATCACGGTCCTGCATGTGAACCAGCCTGAACCAAGCACATGGCTCGTTCATCTCCACAAACGTGTCCTTGCCCACGCACCCTCGCCAGTGGAAAGTTACTGCCATTCTGACCCTGTGTCTCTGCGAGGTATTCTCTTCATGTGCCAGACCACTGACCATGCCATGATGCCCACCTAGCAGATCCCCAACTAACATTAGACCCCTACTGCAGTATATCGTTGCCTATCAATAACAAATGCCACATATCAGAGATTCTTGTGAGCACAGACCCACACTTCAAACAGTGTATTATAGTGGTCAAGACCCTTGACCTAAGGCCTGTATAATCCAATGTTAATTGATAGTATTGATATATGTGTGACTTTTATAGAGACATAACCGACTGAAAGACTTTGAACAAGTATTATTTAGTGCATGCATTATTGATAATATATTATGTTAGCTTAGATAGTGAGCACCCCGCTTCACAGCGACCTGAACTTCACCCATTCCGAGCACAGGTGTCTGACGTCCATCCTTGAATGGAGACACACTTGATTGATTTAAAAAATCGAAACAACCGTTGTTAAAATATGTGGTGTTTTATTTTGTAGCTTATTTTGATGACACAAAAATACAAAACTTTACACATTGTACAGTTCAGGTTGCAACACAGCGAGAGAAAATCCCCTGTACTGACCGCTGTCACTCGGGAACGTTTCTCTTAGGCACGAACGGCGCAGGCGGGTATCACTCTTCGAACGCGGTGTCCAAGCCTCCCGTGAAGCCACCATGTAAAGGAACGATAGGCCACCAGCCTGTACCACCTGTGAAAAGTAATAAAACTAACTGTTTTTAAATGACCAAGATAAGTTTAATAAACGTTTGTTGTCAATGACAATTCTTGTAACTAATGGCATTCTGCTCGGACAAATGCTTTCTAGACACTGCACACTATTGAACGACTTTCATGCGTTACAATGATATGTAGATGTAATTTTGGATATAGTAGAAGACCATGAAATAGGAGTGGCATGACAAGCAGAGTATACTTACTTGTTACTCGGATTACGAGGACGAACAGTTGCGCGAAGTTCGTGCATAAGCACCATCATTATCCTCAACACGGACCGTGTGAGGCAGGCTGCCCTGAAGTCTGGCAGCTCGGTGATGCATTGCGGTCGTGGCTCACCTTCCGAAATGTAGGCCACGCATCCCGAGTTTTCACAGCAGCAGTAGTTCTCCTCCTCGGTTGGCATTAGCTCGCACCGATTGCATGTGCACCAGGTGGAAACACCGTTCATGCGACTAGGTCCAGGCTCTTCAGCTGTTGAATCGTCCTCCCAACTGCCGTCCGAAGACACCATGTTTCATTCCAGTAGTTCCTCCTCGGTATACTCGGGCTCGCACATGTAGGGCATTATTGTATCCATTGTGTGTTGCACAAACTAAAATTGATAGCGGTGGAACTGGTATCTGTTCACACGGGCTACAAGCAATGAAGGTAGCTGACCAGAGCACAGAAACGAGTCACAGAATACTCAAAGTAGCACAGAGAGAGGAATGGAATCGAAAATCTGCTGTTGTGCGTTGTGAAACGGTCTGTTTATACTTATTGAGGAAAGAGGCGTCCTGCCATTTCCATGGCGACATGTCATTAGCTGAAGCGCAGCGAATGTTGACACGAGACGTGCTTTGGCGTTGTCAAATGGGCGGTACGCGTCTGCTGATGACAGGCTCAGGGGCGGGGGATATGATTTAGTGCCGCAAAAGCAGGTCAGCCAGGGCGATGGGGGAAATGATAGGATTATCACAAAATGGCAGCTGCCTGGTGCCTGTTTTCGCGTGCGTTTCATGGACGAAAACTCGGATAAGGCCCATAGGAAATTGTTCTAAAATCGAGCGACTTAGGCTTAAAAACACATGGCCGACCCGTAGGGGCAATAACAGTTTTTGACCAAACCATTCCTTTAAGTGAATACAGTAGTTGCTTATCTGTTAGTCATTTAACACCATATGTATTCAAGAAAACTACTTAATGTTTTAATACAAAACATTTTATTCTTAAGGACCAACGTGTTTTGAGATATTCTTTCTCTTCATCATCCCTCTCCCTCACCTTTTGTTAATCTCCGTCTCTACCAGAAATGTCGTCAGGCCTAGTACGGTAGTCGCTTGTCTGTTTCCATTTCCTTCCCACTCTCCCTTCCTTATCTATGTCTTAGCTCTTGCACTATCTGAAATGTCACCAGGCCGAGTATGATAGTTAATTTCACATTTTTATTGTTCATGGCCTGTAAGAATGTCATTGTATTTTCCCTTGTTCCCTCCCTTGCCTTGAAGCGCTTTGAAACACATTGTGTATAGGTGCTATATAAATAAACTATCATATCATAATTCACTTAAATTCTACAAAAAATATCAAATAATAGAGTTTTAGCCATGATGTCTAGTATAATTCAATTACATAGTATCATACAATCAAAATCTCAATATGCATTATCCTGCTGTACAAGCTCTGTAATATTTCATGGTATCTGGATGGTCAATAATATAATGAATTTCTGTGATGATCAACATTCTGATGTCTCAGAGATCCATATAGCAATCATGTTCTCTACATCTTCTAGCTCGGAGAATAATAACTAAGTGTCTGAGGTGATAGTTTTTTTAGAATAGTCATATAGTGATAGGTCATGATGCTGCCATATGATGATGGCAGAATGTGTTGGGTACTGGTGGTCTTGCTTGCTGCCTGTCTTTGTTTGACAGCTCCATGTATTTTCAGGCATCTGGCGCTTCTGCTCACTGAGCATTACCAGTCCCCATTCCCTCATGTTGGGTTCCTTTTACACAATCCATGAATCTAGGTACATAGCCGGATATTGTTCAGGCCCGTGGGCCAGCTCCCGGTGCACGATTTCCGTTCACTGTATTGATGCAGGGCGATCTACTCAGGGATAGTGGGGACACAGCTCTGGGGATTCTGACTGTATTCTGTTTTTTAAAGGAAGCAAACTAGTGACATGCATAATCATGTGCTTCTAACAGACATTCCTACAAAGCGCATGCTCCTGGCCACTCGAGCTGAAGATGGTTGCGGCGCACACATCAACTAGTGAAGAGGCAAATGTACTAACTAGTATCCACTTCTAACTTTGGACATTTGAAAACTGGAACTGCAGCCTTCTCTCTCCCACACCTCCACCCAAGCATTTCTGCCCATATGCAATGCAAGCATTTCTTCCCAAGTCTGTTTCTTGGAGCCAGGAAGCAGGCAGCTACCCTGTTTTTGTCCAAGTCCAGAATCAGCTTGGTGTCTAAATTCCAAGCTCGAGTTCTGCTAATTTCAGTTTTTTGTTTTGATTTTAAATTACCAAGAAGGGAAGTAGATGGCAAACGGCCTGAAGATTCTCATACAACTTCTTAATAAAGTACCTCCTGTTGTGTCTCTGGAGGACTGGCGGTACACAGGTGCGGGCCTGGAAATAATGGGACGGAGATTGGGTTGTTAGTCTCATGGTCCCCGCCCGTGCACTGATTGTGTGCTGGCACGGGGCCATCTTTATTCTTAGCGCATGATGATCACGCCTAAAAAGCGCTCTATCTTGCATTCTTCCTTTTTCATAATTGAACAACAAAACACATAACATTTCCTGTGCATACATAACAAAAACGGCACCTTAACATTACTCATCTGTTACATAGTCCTCCAGGTATGCCGGCCGGTACCTGGACTTGCGAGTCAGGTACCTCCTCTCCTCTGACAGTTCTGGGGGTGCGCCTACTAGACTCTCATGGTCCTTGTCTTCTCTCTCAGCGTTGTTCTGCGTCAGCCACCGATGGCCACCATCATTGTGTCCACTGTCGTGCAGGTCTCTTCTCATATCCTGCTCTGCACCCCTCATGAGTAGAGGTCTGTCTGGGGCTGGGGAAGCCCACCATCTTCTGAAAGAAACTGTAAATCTTGGTGATGGTCCTGACACGTCCGAGGCTGTCACCATGGACTCCTTCACATCAACGACTTGGAGCGGTCGTGGCTCGTAAGCGTGGGACAGCGTCCTGGGGGGATGTTGTGCCCGTACCAGTACTCTGTCTCCCAGTACGACTGGGTAGTCGTGAAGGTGTCTTCTCCGGTTCTCTCGATCAGTTAGTCTTTCTCCATCTTCCTGCACCTTCAGGTGATCTCAACCCATTGTCTGGGATGAGACCTCGAGGGCAATGTTGAAAGAGGGCCTCAACTGGCACCAGCCCCGTGGAGCAGCGGGGTGTCGTGCGGTACTCCAAGTAGGAACTGGAACAAAACTCTTCTTTTGCACGTGCCGCGTCCTTGTGCGATGTGAAAAACCTTATTCAGCGTGTGCATGAAGCGTTCTGCCTTGCCTTTGGCACAAGGCCACACCGTGGTGACCTTTCTATGATGCACACCTCTCTCTTCCAGGAATTCTCGGAACCCACCGCTGTGAAATGGGGGCCCGTTGTGAGAGCACAGAATGCTAGAGAATCCATGGGTGGCAAATACCTTTTCCAACGCAGATTTTATGTCCTGGAGGGCCGTTGACGGCACAAATTCTACCTCTGGGTATCGAGACCACTGTTCCACGACAACCGAGAAGTGAGTGTCTCAGTGAGTGGAGCCATGGTCTTTGTGTATTGTCTCCCATGTTCCTTCACACCTCTCTATGCACTTGATACGGGGCTCAGTGTGTTTGGAGGCGGCCGCCCGGCACCATACACACGCCCTCACAAACTCTTTAACTTTCTCTTCCAGAGCCATTCAGGAGCCTCATAGTAGGAGGTCATCCTTTGTGAACATTAGTTCATGTCTCACATGCCACAGGTGCGTCAGGGCGGTTTTAGCCTCCTGTGTACGTTTATCAAGGCTCCCTGTGATGTCTTTCCACTCCCCTGTTGCATGGTGTCTCACAGTAGGTTGAAACACTTGTACTGCTCTGACATATTCCTTAGCTCCTCCAACTCCATTGAGGTTGGTATGACCCTGGCCGTGACCAGTCATAAAAAGTCTTCAGTCTTCACAGCGTCCCCAATCGAGACAGGTGGTTAGCAGCGTTTCCTGTGGCTGGCCGGTACACAAGGGGCACACTATACTCCTGCAGCGCCAGAAACAATTTTTCAATCCTGGCTGGGAGTTTCGCAGATGCTCTGGACATGATGCGAAGGAGCGGCTTGTGATCAGTCACAACCAGCACCGACTTGCCAAAGATGTATAAGTTGTAGTGACGACAGCCCCGCAATACAGATAACGTTTCCCTTTCAATTTGGGAGTAGCGTTGTTCTGTGATGCTCAGGACCCTGCTTGCATAAGCAATTGTCTGGACGTCACCCTTTCGGGTAAGGGCTGGGGTCCACTACCAGTTCAGTTTCAAGACAGGGGTTAAAGAACACCAACATGCATTCCCCCACCAAGGCTTCCTTGATGTCGTCAATCGCCCCTTTGTTCTATCAGTGCCCATTGCCATGCCATTTATTTCCGTGTGAAGCTCCTCACAGGTTCCGAGATTGATGGCAGATCCTTCATGAAACGGCCACAGTAGGTGACCATTCCAAGAAAATATCTTACCTAAGATACTGTCTCCGGAGCCTTAGCCATGTGAATTTCCTGGACTTTTCCAGGCTCTGCAAAAACAACCATTCTTGAAATATTAAACCGAAGAATTTGATCCGCCTTTTCAGGAACTCACACTTTTCCTCATGCAATGTCAGCCCGAGAGCGCGGATACATTCTAGCACCATGCTTAGGCGGTCCAGGTGTTCAGGCTCGGATTGTTAAAAAAACAGAATATCATCACTAATGTTCAGTGCTCCCGACAGACCCGCTAGAGCACCACAAATGGTATTCTGAAAAACCTCTGCGACCAAGAATATTCTGAAATTTAATATTTTGTATCTATATAGTCCTTTATGAGTCAAAAGGTGGTGATGTATCTCGACTTTGGGTGTAGAACCAACTGATGGTAGACAACTCTAAGGTCTAACTTGGAGAAGAACGTGGCTCCTTGCAAGTCGGTGATGAAATCAACGATGGCCGTAATGTGGCACTCCCTTTTGACAGCTTTATTGGGAAGGAACGGGTCTAAACAAATCAAACTGAGTCCAGCTGCTTGGGCTTTCGGGCAATAACGATAGGAGAGACCCAACGGGTGGGGCCTTCCACCGGCTCAATGATGTCTAAGTTTAGTAGCTTCTGAAGTTCCCGTTCCACTTGCTCCCGGTGCTTCAGTGCCACTGGCTGGACTGTTTTATCGGTGAAGCCTCACCGGATCTTCTACCATTTGTCCAATCCCTGTGAAAACATGCTTGAATCGTCTTACCAGCGTATGTACGTCTTGTATGAAAACTCTGCATGCAAAATGCACCAGTTTAAGTGCTCCTGCAGCGGCACACATGAGCAGGGTCTGCTCGCTGACTCGGGACACGAACAACCGGGCGTTAATGATATGTTGTCATATCGGATGGGAGCCACAAGCAGCGCAGACTTGCCTCCGAATGTGAATATATGCACTCCTGTCTTCTTCAGTGGTGAGAGGGGGGGGGGTTGTAGCATCTGATAGTGGGCGTCAGCCATGACATCAACAGATGTGCCAATGTCAATAAGTACGGGGATGTCCATGTCCAGTGTGGAGCCTCTTTCACTGCTGCAACCTGTGAGGCATTGCGTTGAAACAGCATTTTCGGGCTCTCCCCCTGGAGTGGGTCGCAAGTTCCTGGGCCCTGCACACACGAGCAAAGTGGTTCTGGATACCACATCTGCCACAGGTGTGTTCTTTAGCTGGGCCATCACTCTCATGGGGCAGGTCGGAACCACAGTGCGTGCATGCTGCATTGTTGATTGCTCGAGGTTGATCCCTCTTCTGCCAGGTGGTTCTCCCTCCACCTCTGCCAGTCGGCTGACTGCCCACTGCACAAACGTCCTCCAACTTCACTGACTTGTGGGTTGACTCCATGCGGGATGCTCTAACATCAACCAGCTTGTGTGAGCGTCCCAGTTCCAATATACAAGGTAGGGTGATGCCCGGATCATGGAGGATCTGCCTCCGCAACTTCATCGACAGGCATCCGAATATAAGCTGAAATTGCACCTCCTCATCCTCATCCGTCCATGGACAAGTGGATGCAAGGTGTTGCAAACGCCTTTGAAAACCATCCAAGCTTTCACCCGCTTTCTGTGTAGCCGACCTCATGATACATTTTTCATAGTCCATGTTCATCATAGAGGCAAAATAGTCATTGAGGGTGGACAAAGCCGCAGCATAGGTGCTGTCAGTGGGGCGTAGATTCTTAAAGATCTGGTGGACAGCTAGGCATGCAGAGTAATTGAGCATGAACTTCCGGGCCTGGTCACCAAGCTCACCAGTTGCGTCGAAATACATGTTGAGGCGTTCAATCCTCATGCTCCACCTAGGGCCCTAGGGCCCAAGGTCACAGGTGAACTGTCAACATTGAATTCAGGAATGGGTGCCAAGGACCCTTGCTGTCGAGGGAATCTGCCTCTTGGGACTGATGCACCTCATCTCCAGACATGGTGTATGCGGAGGAGGCGGGGCTGCTAAGAAAATGTCCAGAAATCTGTGTTTTATGGGCAGCACTGTGGTAGATGGGGCGCACAAGCACTCCTCCAGGAGCCGCAACCCTACTCCTTCAACAGCCACAGAAGTTAGACTGGCAATGACACCCCAGGGCACACGTGCCCTCTCTGATCAGAGAGCTGCAACCCTGTACTTTCGGGGCTGGTCTGTGTCTCAGCGTGCAATTAATGCAGGATGAGAGAGAAAAATAAACATGGGAGGGCGCAATTTACGCTCTGTATGTAGATCTATCCTCACCTGGGGAGGTTCCAAAAATGGTGGAGTACCACCAAAGTATAACCTAAAGTCATCAGGATGAATGGAATATTCACGCACTTATCGGCAGTATACCGCTCCTTGGAACACATGGGACGCAGTATGTAATGCGTGCCGCACACGGGTGGTGGTTCGTTGTCACTGCATGCCTTCCAGCGGCAATCAAAAGACGTGCATCTACGCAGCACAGAATGCTGGGCTGCCTCATTTCCTGCTTGTCACCAGTGTTGTGTCCCTGGGCGTGTTAGTCTCCTGGTCCCTGCTCGTGTACTGACTGTGTTCGCTTCTTCTTCTTCTTCTTCTTCTTCTTGCTGATAGATTTTATTCATCAGCAGTGATTTTTGAATGCCGAGGCTTGAGCCTCATTACTCCATCTTCTCGGGTTGAGTGTATAATCATGGGTTAGGATTCTTCTTGGTCTGTGTGGACTTGCCACAGTAGGGCTGGTTTCACAGGGTCTTCGCCGTGATGGGTAGCGGTCAAAGGGGTTTGCAGTGGTGGCAGTGAGTCTTCTGATCAGAGGGTTCAGGTTCTGATCCAGTCCTTGGCAGAAGTTCTGCTCCGCTTCACTAGATGTTCATCCAACATCTCAATGTCCAGGTCTCTGTGAAGGTCTGCTATCCTTGTGAAGATTGGAGCTCCGGACGATATCCGCAGGGCCTTGTTCTGGACTATCTGAAAACTGTTCCGGTGTGGCTAATGGCAGGTCATCCATGCTGGGGAGGCATACGTCAGGGTAGGTCTGATGATCGCCTTGTAGACGTTGATCTTTGTCCGGAGGGGCATGGACTTGGTCTTCAGGAGTGGATGCAGTGCTGCCATCTTTCCTGTTGCCTTCTGCTGAGTATTCTCTATGTGGCTTCCCCATTTGAGTTTGCTCTCCAGGGTCACACAGAGGTAGCGGCTGCTGCTTTCCCTCTTGATGGTTTTTCCGTTGAGGCTGATGTGCGGGTGCTCCTTGATCTTCTTTCTGGTGAACAGCGTTCCAGTTGTCTTGCTGGTGTTGAGTTCTATCCGCCAGTCGCTGTACCACATTGAGATAGTATCCAATGAAGCTTGCAGGTTCTTTGCCACTTCCTTTTCGCTGAAGGACTGGGAGATGACTGCAACATCGTCTGCATACAGCACCAGGTCGGTCTTGTGGATATCTGTCATGATTTCATTGGTGAAGATGTTGAACAGGAAGGGTCTTAGGTTCGATCCCTGTGGCACGCCTTCTCGTATGGGATGTGATGAGGACATCTCAGACCGCATGGCGACATTGAAGGTGCGGTCTCCCAGGTAGCTTGCAATCGTCTTCACCAGGTAGTTCGGAATTCCAAGGCCAATCATCTTGTGTAGCAGTCCCTTGTGCCAGACTCGGTCAAATGCTTTGGCGACTTCCAGGAAGACAATTACCATGGATTTCTAACACTGACTGCATGCCGACGCGGGCCGTCTTTATTCTTAGCGCATGATGATGGTACACGTCATCACACCTTAAAGGGCTCTACATTGCACCTCCCGTCATGGTGGCAATTTCTGATTATCACTACTTCTTTGGGAGGCAGAATCCTCTACTCACACTCTCCTTGACCATGCACAACCCACAGGTAAAAGAGCGGACCCCTCCTGAGGTTGAAACAGTGCATTTTAAATCTCACTTCTTCAGACTGAACTGGAAAAAGCTCAAGGATGTACAGGCTACTCTGAATATATTACATCCCAGCAAGGGTCACCCAACCTGCTAAACTGCCTTTGTAGATTTTACTTTATATCTGGTCACTCAACTTTCAAAGAATTCAACATGGTATCCCCAATACTGCACACAATCACTGCATTGCAACTGTGCAGGTCATGTACATTATTTGAAGGCCAATCATATCCAGCACCATTAACACTGCACCCAGTCTCATTTTAGATGTACAGTCCGAAATGAAAAACTGAAAGCATCTCTAAAAGAGGCTAGAGAAATAAGGGGGCAGCCTACTGCCACCCTTGCCTCATTTTACTTTGCACCAATGCCTCCCTTTGTTTCAGTAGCACTTTTTTAGGTGGAAGCAACTGGTAAATTGCTGCAGACGTTGCAATGGGTTGTAATGGGCAGATCAGTGTAACTATTGTCCTGTGCTAAGACTGAATGTTGGGTGATTGAATGAGAGGGGTGCATTTCAAACTGAAACCGCAAAGTCAGAGCGAGGGGTCCATTACAAGCTTTGTGAAACAACGTCGTCAAGCAGGAGGTAACCTTATTCATTTTTGTTCACTGTGTATCTTTAAGTCTGGAAAGTGCAGGGTTTAAACTCAGGGGTTTATTTTTAGTATACATTACTTTATGTCTTCCAGTTAGGATCGGGAAAATTAAGCTGCAATTGAACTCTGTATAATAATCATGTTTTTGGAGCGATTTATAAATCGTGATGTTTATATAATTTTCACAAAGAAAGGCTGAGAAATTGACCCCAATAGGGTAGTTGCGCACAAACTCTGACAATTGGTTAAGATCTGCGTAAGTGTTACTCAAAAGGGTTTGCTGCACTAGTGGGGCGTAGAAGGGTAATTTCTCGATACCCCTTCAGAGAAGGCATGAACTGATACTGAGGAATGCCTCACTATCTGCGCTTCCCACCAGTCATTATATAAATAGGCAATGTCAGAAAAGGTATATGTACCCGCAAGTTTCACTTTGAAAATAAAATGGCTGACAGCAGTATGATTCTTTGTTAGTTACAAAAGTTTTTAATTAACATAAACTCCACGCCAACACGTGTTTCAGCCCTCTCTGGGCCGTCCTCAGGGCGTTTAGAAAATAATATATATGTGACTGTCAATCAAAACTGTACCATATCAAACATTATGGCACAAAATTTGAAACAGGTCCAAAATGCCCAATTAGTAGTTGGGACAACCGAGTGCCATACATTGATTAACTAAAGCCAATTCTCAAAATGTAGTTATTAATCTTTCAGACAAACAATTATCACCACCACAACAAATTACTGTTCTCAACTATGGCCTCTCCTTTGCACCAAGCACCACATCTGATATGACTGAGGTGCAAATAGATTTATACAAATTCACGAGAAAATTGAAATTGAAGAAATATTTTCACAAAAAACCGACATTTTTCCAACAGCAGACAATGTTACCCCCTATCAGCAGCAAGAGTATTCAGGAAATTGAGAATATACATCTCCTTGCTAACCTTGCAGGCGAAAATGGCCAATCAATAGCTGAGATCCAAAAAAACTTAGGGATACACCAACGGAATATGAACATCCTGGAACACAAGAACAGATCCAAATTCATGCCGCCAAATATTGGAGACATTGCAATAGAAATTATCTACAGAGCTATTACCAAGGAAATCCACCAATACATTGATGGACAATATAGAGGCTTCACAAGCAAAAATTCCAATCTATCCAAATCTGAATAATTGGCCCTACAAGAATTATCTGCGGACAATACGCTTGTTATTAAGGAGGCGGATAAAGGAGGTAACATTGTTATTCTCAACAAATCAGACTATATAAGCATGGCTCAAGATCACTTAGCAACACCTGGCTGCTACCGAAAAATTAGCAATAATCCGATTACTCAAACTGTCCAAGAATTACAGATACTGATCCAAGAATGGTACCAACGAGGCATGTTGACAGATGAGGAAAAATATTTTCTGATCAACACCAGTCCTTTCATGCCGACCTTGAATCTACTACCTAAAATACACAAACCCTTTGATAATCTGCCATCTGTAAGACCTATTATGAGTGGCCAAGGAGGGGCCACAGAGAACCTAGCAACTTACATTGACTCCTGCATCAAGGAGCTCGTACCAAAAATTCCAGCATACCTGAAAGATGCAACTCATATGTTACAAATCCTTAACAATATCTCAAGGGAATCACATTACTTTCTAGTGACCCTAGATGTTACTGCATTGTATACATCAATTGAACACACTTTAGCTCTAAAAACAATAGACCACTCATTCAGATCTCACCCGGCATAACATGCAGTGCATGTTCAGATGCTTAAGGACTTTGTGGACTTTACCCTTAACCACAACCAGTTCATTTTTGATGATGAATGCTACACCCAAACTAAGGGCATTGCCATGGGTGCCAAATATGCCTCTGCCCTGGCTAATCTCTTTATGGCGTACTTTGAGGACTAACATATCTTTCACAACAATCCATATATTGAACTTATCCCTCTATGGGGGCGATATATTGATGATGTCTTTGCAATATGGGCAGGTACACTCTCCCAGTGTAACGGGTTCATGCAATTTCTTAATCATAATCAATTTGGGATTCAGTTTACTGGTCAAATACATGACACAGATATCATGTTTTTGGATCTTAGAATCTATGTAACCAATGAAACCCTACAAACCTGTACATTTCGTAAAGCAACTGCAGTTAACTCTATTTTGCATGCTAAAAGCAGACACAGAAGAAACGTGATTAATAACATACCACAAGGAGAGTTTCTAAGAGCAAGGAGGCACTGTAGTGAAGATGTGCAATTTAAAGCAGAATGTAAGTCTATAGGAGCCAGATTTCAAGAGAGAGGCTATACGAATGCTACCATTCAAAATGCATTGAGGAATGAGAAAACAATAATGCAACCTTTGCTCCTCAAACAGACTACGGGAGAGCTAGCAAAAAATGCAACTGGATTTCCACAATATGTTAACTTTATCACTAAATTCTCTAGTGACTCCAAAGTCATTTAATATATTCTGAATAAACATTGGAATCTCTTACATTTAGATCCAAATTTGGGGACTTATATCACAGAGAAACCTAGAATAATTTTCTCAAGAGCGCCGACTCTCAGAAATGTACTCTGTCCCTATTTTCTGAAAACTGGTTCCAACAGACAGAATAACTGGCTCACGCAGAATATCAGACCCAGTGGTTTCCACAAGTGTGGGACGTGTAACTTTTGTCAGTTTGCATTATCTCCAACCAAAGTATTTGTATGTCATGGTACTTTGACGACTAATATCACTGATTTCATTAACTGTCGTTCTAAATATATTATATATGGAATAATATGTGTATGCAAGAAAGTATATATTGGCAGTACCATCAGGGAGCTGAGAGTAAGAATCAGAGAACTTCTTCCAAATCTGAATAGCCAAGATATCAAATTGCCATTTGCAACACACTGGCAAAAGGAACACCAAATGGCGCACAGAAGAGACATCAGATTTGTGGGCCTGCAACACATCAAACCACACGCAAGAGGTGGCGACAGACAACTGAAGCTAAGACAAGCAGAAGCTCGTATGATTTGCAGGCTAAGATGTGTTCAGCTCGGTCTCAACCAAGAACATGAACTTAATGTATTTCTTTGATCCAAATGGTACAATTCTAAGCCAAAGCTACAACTTTAAGTTGAGACTGCTTGGATGTTACCACATCACAACTGATAAGGCAGTCCTTTCAGGGGTTCTCTGGAGGGGTCTTTTTGATCCCTATTCTTTTGCTTATATTCTTTGTTGTAAACAGACCCATACACTTTGGGTCTGTGCCTAATCAGACCCAATAATGTGCCCAGGGATCGAGAGTCAACTCACATCATGCAGATCAGACATTTGAATGCTAAACTATTCCTTTCCGACATACTTTACCATCCTTTTATTCACCAATTTCATGTTTTGTCAAACAAGTTGTCAAAAATATTGGAGGACCTATCATAAATGCAATAAGGCTGATTGGATGTACAAGCTGTTGATATCAGCTTGAGTTGCCACATTAAGAATATATGAGCGCAAAACCATTATTATATATACATATCAGGACACATATACTTTAGAGCTGAAGATAACCAGCTTGCCTCATTAGAGAACTCCACATTTGAGATAGAGATGCCCATTTATATGATTAGTGTAGCCTATTTGTGTGTGGAACTGTTTTTTGGTGCAACTAATATTCACACTTGCACAGGAGTCCATAATATACAGTGACGTGTTCACTTTCCAATAAAATGACTTTGTTTAAAAAAGATCCACACCAGAGCGAATTCACTAAAATTCACCATCATTCACATACATATTCCCAGTTGAGATTATTTAACTGCACCAACAATCACTTATTTGACACTTTCCCCTTTCGTTGAGTTTTCTTATAACTCACCTGTGCATTTCAACGAGCCCATGTTTTTCAATCTTTATTCAGCAAACAAACGGAGCTCCTGCATTAGAGCACGTGTTATGTCAGTATGGCTCGAAAATCACCAGGCACCTGGGACTGCAATACGATTTGCATATTCAACTCACAAGGATACTATATAACTTGCCGTAGTGCACGGACTATGGGGTAACTGTGAAGAGGGGTTACGACCTGGCACATGTGATCTCTACTGTTCCCTGTTTGCTTTATGGGGACTTTAAAAGAGATCATTTCGGGACTGTGTGTACAAACCAAACGCGAAGGATATTCCTTAAGTCAAAACTACGACCAAGGTTGCTAGGATACCACGGTTTCAACAGGTCACATGACCAATGCCTTTTTCTTCTTTGCTCAGCTGCAATAGGTTAGCCCAGACAACACCCACATTCCTTTGAGGGTGCGACCGGCAAGCCGGCAGGAATCACCGGACAGATACGCATTCAAGCGGCTAATGGTAAGCTAATCCTGCATTGCCGTTAATCAGAGAACTGACATTGCAGGTTTCTGGATACAGGTTATGATGGCAACTATGCCTTTCTGTCTCTCTCTGTCTTCGTCCTACTAGCAGTCAAGATGACAATTTAGAATAGACAAGAGACCGAAATGAAAAGCTCACCAACTCGCATTTTTAATAGAAAGCCCGTGACTTACTGGTAAGCTTGAGTATTCCATTTTACTTTGATAATACAGAATCAACATTTTAGTTCCCTACACATCTGTTTAAAAATAGGTCCTGTTTGTCTTTACAACAATGCATGCAAGTTGAATAACTCTCCTAGCCAACGCACACAATTTCAGTGCTTCACACAACAGGTACCCCGCGCACATGGACTGCATTTTCTCTTTGTGATGTGGTCCTTTAACACTTGTTATCCATCTATTTTGTACTACTTATCTTTACACAGCGCAGAATGAGGATTTGTCATTCCTAATCAATGTGTTTTTTTTTTTCCTTTTCTGTTTTCTCTTCCCTTTTTCCCTACCTTGAACTTATTTTGTGTTTATCTTTGCAAATCAATGTATGACACTCAGTTGTCCCAACTACTAATTGGGCATTTTGGACCTGTTTCAAATGTTGTGCCATAATGTTTGATATGGTACAGTTTTGATTGACAGTCACATATATATTATTTTCTAAACGCCCTGAGGACGGCCCAGAGAGGGCTGAAACACGTGTTGGTGTGTCGTTTTTGTTAATTAAAAACTTTTGTAACTAACAAAGAATCATACTGCTGTCAGCCATTTTATTTTCAAAGTGAAACTTGCGGGTACATATACCTTTTCTGACATTGCCTATTCATATAATGAGTGGTGGGAAGCGCAGATAGTGAGGCATTCCTCAGTATCAGTTATATCATTTTCAAGTCAGCTTTATTAAACAAAGTATTATCTTAAAACAGAAACCTTAACACATATTTGTGTCAGCTAGCGCTTGGAAGATATGTGGTCAAGTGCTTAAATTCCAGACGCAACAAATGCCCATTTCACAATTTAAACAAACTGTGTACTTCTGTGCAGATCATTAAATCGCACTGTACCCGATTCTCCAAAATTCAGAGTCCCTATAAACGATTCAGTTCGCAGTGTCCAGTATTCAAAAGAAGCACAATCCTTGTTTACTAGACTATAATGGATCTCCATATATATCACTAATAATTATAGTGCACACCACAAACTTATTCCTTGCTTGCCTTACTCATGGTAATTTATAGTAATGTTATTTCCCATGATGCCCTTTAGTATGGACTGATGATGCTCCTTGTAATGTCCTTTTCTGTGACATCACTTCCAATGATATCAACACATATGCAAATAAGTGGGCCCACATGACCTTTGCGCAGAGGCGTAGCAAAGATTGTTTAACGAGTGGGGCCTGAAGCTTATGTAATTGGGCCCACTCCAACTGGATCCAGCAGGGGAAGGGTGTTTGTGCTGTCCCTGGATGGATGTGCAGAAGTAACTGAGTGTAGCAAGGGAGCCCAAACCAACCAATGAGGATATGTTGGGTGCGGTGGGGGGTCTTTGGCGGAGGGGCCTGTTGCTTTCTCCTCAAGACCATTTTTATAATTGGTACCCGGCGAGAGTCAACCAGAATGTAAAACACATTCTGATTGGCTCTCGCCGAGTCGTTACCTGGCTGGGATTCCACAGCCATTGTTACCGGCGGGGGATGTGGCAGGCTGTCAGCCAATGAGGAGGCTCGAAGCGGATCTATCCCCGCTCTGAGCCTCCACACGGCTGAGAAGTTGCCATCGCTCCCCGCCGGGGACTCAGGTATGTTTTTTTTTTCCCTGCCCCCTTCCAGCCCTCCTCACCCTCCCATCCCCACTTACCTTCTGATTTCTCCTTTTTCAGGAGCGAACGTGCTGGGAACACTTCTATTCCCAGTGCGTCCGCTCCCGGCGGCTGGCATGGCAAGGGAAAACGGACTCTGTTTTCCCTTTCCCGGCGGCCATTCTATAAATCTTTTTTTTTGCGGCGTTTCGGGACAGAAAGAATTTCTTTTAGTATCCCTGTCTTGCGACCCAGGGTACTAATAGTAATATGCCCCGAGTGGCAAGGGCATTACCGAGTCCAGTAATGCCCCGGGGACTTCGTTAAGGCCTCTGCTTCACTCGGGTCTGTAACTATGAGCCCCTGGGCATTACCGGATTCAGTAATGCCCCGGCCGCTCAGGGCATATTGCTTAAATAATTGGTTAGAATGGTGGATTTTACAGTGCAATTTCTGTGACAAATTAGGTAAAACGCCACACAGTTTACAATGAGTTTTGTAGGTTAAGACATTAAACAAATCCATTAGATGCCAAGTCATCAACCATGCACAGGAGCATTTTCAAACTCATTTTTATTATACCTTTACCCCACTGTACTTTCCCGGTAATGCAAGCAGGGCTTTAAGTGGGCCGGGGCCTGCCGGGGCCGGGCCCCGGCAGTCTCCAAAAAGTGGGACTGAGCCGGGGCCCTGCCGGGGCCCCCCCTTCCACTGCACGCAACATTGGCGGGATGCATTATCCCGTCGCGGCGGCAGCCGCGACGGGAGATGCGCCTGCCATGAAGTCAGGCATCTGACAGAAGTGGCAGCCAACCACAGCGATGCTGTGCCTGGCTGCCACTTCTGTAAGTCATAGTAACTGCCTCTGATGACCTCTCGCGCGAGGGCTCACCAGAGGCAGTTACTGTCCCTTTGTTTCCCCAGGTCGCCGAGGCGTCTTTAACCCTCGGCGAACCTGGGGATTCCTCGACATTTTTCGAGCTTTATGAAAGATGGCTTGAAAAGTACACAATTCAAGCCATCTTTTATAAAGCTTTGCCGAAGGACAATTTTGTCCGTAGTCAAAGTTTTATAAAAGATGGCTTGAATTGTGTACTTTCAAAGCCATCTTTTATAAAACCGAAATGTTTAAAAAAAATGGGCTGAAAAGTAGGCAAACCGTAAGGTATGCACACACACATATATATATGCATGTTATATATCTGTGTGCGTACTTTACTATGGTTTGTGTACTTTGCAAGCCATCTTTTCTAAACATAGAAATACATATTTCTATGTTTAGAAAAGATGGCTTGCAAAGTACACAAACCATAGTAAGGTACGCACACAGATATATAACATGAATATATATGTGTGTGCATACCTTACGATTTGCGTACGTTTTAGGCCACGCCCCCCACAAGCCACGCCCCCAAATGAGGGCCCCCCCCTCGATTTCTTACCCCACTTAAAGCCCTGAATGCAAGTAATGACACTATATCAAAGCTTGTTCATGCTGGCTCTGCCAATATATGCCAGTATTCCCACATACGAACATGATCTTTTTGGCTTTGCCTTAATGCAAGTATAAAATAATCCATGCCACAGTAAGAAAGCATGCCATTGCTAGCTACAAAAAATGCCCCCCCATCCATAGAAGTACACTTATTATGTTGTATTTATCCCCTAACACAAGTAAAAAATGCCAAGCCACTGTAAGAAAACATTGCTTTGCGGGCTGCAAAAATGCCCTACCCCCATGTAAGAACAGTCCTAAAGTTGTCTTTGACTTTGGCACCAGTAAAAAATGCCATGCCACAGTAATGCAAGATGCCATCCCCTCTGCCATGTAAGAACACTAATCATCTTGGCTTTGCCCTTTATTCAAGTATAACATTCCATGCCACGGAATGAAAAGATCTAGGCTGCCAGCCCCATTGTCCTCTCACCCTTCCTACCCCTCTTCCACGCAATAACACCAATGGGCGTAGTCAGGATTGTCTAACAAGAGGGTACCTGCAGCTAATGTCGTTGGGACCACCGCAGTGACATTAGCATCTGTAAAGGCCCACACAGTGCTGCTGAGTGGGCATTTACAGATTTTGGGTGGGCCTTGCCCACTCAGGCCCTACCTTGTCTACGCCTCTGAGAATGTGTTTTTTAGGGCACCTGTGTGTTTCCCAAAGAGCAGGGTGTGGGCTGGTGGCAGCTAGATGGTGACTTAGCAAGGTCTGAGTGTTCTCCATTTTTGGGACACCACGACCCTCCCATAGGAATCAATGTATTCCTGAAGAGAGGCAAGATGGCCACTGTAGCCTCTTGGTTTCTATTGCCTTTACTCCTTGTTTCCCAAAGTCCTGGGAAGGCCTGAATGACTCAGTCCCTTTCTTCCTGACTGGTTGTTGGGTGGAAAGACCATAAATGGCTCTGGGGCTGCCTCCTGTCAGACTGACTGGAGCCTTCCCAAGGGTTGTGTGTTGTGGGTAGACCCTTGTTGTGGGACCTGAATGAATGGAGTCTGAAGTCAAATCACATTCTGTGTTGTGGGTGTCTGGTTTTGGTGTGTGTGACACAATGCTTGGGGGCAGGTCTGACTGAAACTGGAGTGAATGCAGTGTAGTGCTCCGAAAGGCTGGGTACTTTTCCAATCCACGTTCCTTGTCATGGGTGTCTGGTTTAGGTGAATGGAGTGAATGCCTGTGAGCCTGATTGGCTGCCTGCCTACATGAATGCACTCGTAAATGACTGGCTGCCTGAGCCTGGCTCAGCCTGAGTTAATGGGGAACAAATGTGTATAACTAGGGACCTCACACTCACCAATTTTTTCAGAAGCTGAAGTCTAAGGTGAAGCAAGAAGAAGCTGTTCCCTAGAGCCCAGCTGGAGGAAGGGGTCTGCTACTGCATTTTCGTCATGTAATCCGAAAGCTGCCGTGTTCTTCCAAGCACTGATCCCATAGAGAACCTGGATAGGAGATCTCTTCTCAAGCTATGAGGAACTAATGTGTACCTGCTACTCTTCATCAGAAGTACCCTGGATGCCAGTCCTGTGTGCCTGCTGTCCGGAGAAGAGGTCTTCGTGAGTCCAGAAGAGGAGTGCCTGGACATCTTGATCCAAAGAAGTCCAACTGTGTCGCATAGGGTCCGGAAGAGTATTTGTGACCGCTGGAAGGCAGATTGCTGTCTACCACACAGACGAGGGCGTACCTTGGAAAAGTGCTGTATGACACCCGGAGCTGCGAAGTTCCACCTGATTAAAGAATCCTTCAAGGGACATCCTTGCCACAACAGCTGGCCACTGTTTCCCGCCAAAGAAGATCCCAGTTCACTGTGTGCAGAGGAAGGTCCGCTGATGGGTTTCCTACCACCAAAATACAAAGAAGACATCCCGAGGGTCCAGCCTTGGTGAGGGTCCGTAGACCAGTCCAGTGGTTGAGTCTAGGTTGCCAGAAGCCATCCAGAGGTCCGTGCTGCGGCTGCAGCACCGAAGAACCAATAGTCTGTAAACTGTAAAATCCTAAAACCCGACACCTACTTCTGCCACTGCGCCCGTCGCCATCAAAAGGCATCCAAGGTCCCCAGGGGTCATATCTTCTTCAGCCAGGCCTGTTCAGGGTCCACAGCAGGATTTGCCTTCGTGGGACATCCACAGCCAGAGTAACGACCTGCCAACGCAGACCACTGTGAAGGCCGAAAGTGCTGCCTTTCAACACTGTCTGGTTCCTCCTTTTCTCTGGGTCTTGACAGCCCGGAGACTCCTTCCTGCAAAAGGGTCCCGTCGAGTAAAGCCAAGAAACTCCACTACTTCGCCTGCCAAGGCACCAAAGGTACTGTGATGAGGAAGAGCGTTTTCCAGCCTCAACTATCATCCAGGGGTCCCAGATTGGTCATGGATCCTGTTCTCCTGTGGCATCTCGGGTACTTGGGTGGTAGAACCTATAAAAAGAAAAGCAGAGCATTATTGAACTTATTTGGACTGGGCTGTAATAGACTAAGTAAGGTACACCTTGACATTTCCTTTACAAGTTGCCCATGCGGGGGGTCCTCACACAGTATCACTAGTTAAGTCTAAAGAAAGTATGCTGCCTATGTTCTGAAGCTAACCTGACTTTTTCCTTGATCTATGAAGTTACACCTTGCATATGATTGCTATGCTTTTTAAAAACTGTCAGCAGTTGGTGCATTATTAATGAATCAAAGTATTGTGTGGTTCCACATAGAATATATACACATTTGCCATGATTAGAATAGTATTGCCAAATTACAAAGTGTTATTATTTATATGTATATATTTGACTGAACCTTATTTTATATAAAGAAGCTGTGTTATCACCTAACCTAGTGTGTGGACATTCCTATGTGGGGTCTTGTGGACTCACTGTACTTAGGAAGCAGTCTGCACCACCTCCTGAGAACTTAAGCCTTGGTTGCTCGTCCAAGCTACCATACAGAGAACCCTGGCTGGGGTGTTCTGGGCCTTTACCCCAACCAGATAGAGGGCAGAATTACAGATACCCCCTCCAGTCTTTACACTGGTGGTATAGCAGTAGGATCACTTGTTTTCGGACTGTTGTTGACCTTGCTATTACCTAATATCCGCACTTTTACTAATTTAAGGTTTTAGTAGTGTACACTGGTATAACTACACTACAAACAATGGAAACAAGTGCAAATAGTACATTGACTGGGATGACCTTAGAAGCTCTCCAGAGTGCTTGTGAATTGAGAGAAATGTAGTTTGAGGATACGTCTAGGGCAGTTGGATTTCCAGGCAGATTGTGATACTCATGATGACAGTGGGGAGGGCTCTGATGGGGACCTTGCCCCTGGTGAAGTCACAGTTGCTACCAATGGTATTGCCATTTCTCCTGTCACTTCTATTTTAAAACCCAGCATTGTTTCTCAGGGGAATGCTCTGGAGCCTATTGAGACTGAAGCTGAGTTGAAGAAAGAGGAGTTGGTACAGCAAGTTATACTCCAAGAAAGAGACCTTGGGGGGCATGACTTGGAGCCATGGCAGTCGGAACGGCTCTGTGAGAGCTCCCGGCTGGTGCCACGCTGCCATCCAGACTGCCCGGTGAATACTTAGCTTTGACATTTGCACGATTCGTGAGGTGGAGCGCAAGTGAGGCAGCGTGTTTTGAGATGCACCCGGTCTGTCTGAGGCACCGGGAACGGTAGTTCTATCCGGACTGAAGATGAGGGCAGCCCGGCGCAGGAGCAGGCAAAAAATGGCGGACTCCACCCCGGCCTGAATTCACCACCGGTGACGACGGCCCAAGCGGATCCACCGGTGGGCACAATTTAGTTCTGCAAACCCTAGTACATCCACCCCCTCCGAAAGTGGACCATTATCCCGGCTGGTCTGTGCGAAGGGGCCCCAGCGGGCAATGCTCCCCGCCCTCCCGCGCATTGCCTCCTCTTCCCACCTTGGCACCCAGACGGCAGTTGCGGGGCTCAGCATATTACAGCAACCCTCTAAGCAGCAGAACGCATCATCCTGCAACATGGCAGCCAGAGTGCCAACTCTACATGACAACGAAGTGAAACCCTTCTCAGCCCCATTCTTCCCTGTACCAGACGGAGACTCCATCCGACAATGTAAAGTACCTCTGCGTGCCACCGATCTTCCTCCCGTCACCTGCAGATAAAGTCCTCTCTTCTTCCCGCTCCGGCGTCCCGACGGCAGTGGCCAGACCAGCAGGGGCTAATTGCACAATCTGGCCAAGTGGAGCGGCATCCCGTAACCCAAACAGCCCTTTGAAACAGCAGACACTAATGCTCTGTGGGGCGAGTGCCAAGTCCACAGCGGGGGGAGAGATCTTCAACCACCGCAGAAAAATCCCCCGAGGCCTCTGCCGCATCTGTCACCACACCTAGGCAGTAGGTCAACAAGGCTGTGGGGTTCCATGCCCCTTCACTCTGGCGCTCCCTCTGAGAGCAGGAAAGGCTGCCCAAGCCCAGGAACTGTAGAGGGCCAAGGCAGGAATCATACCCACAGGCAGGATCTTCCCATCCGCAACATTCAAGATCTTCCCAGCCAGTGCCGTGGCCCTCCCGCATCTGTCATTCTCTGGGCCGAAAACAGAGTAATCCACCCCCAGGGTCCGAGTACACGTGTACATTAGCGCATAGGTGAAAGAAGCCGGTAGCCATCACCCTGCAACAGAGGGCTCTGGATTCCCCCCTAGCTGTGGTCCTCCCTCGGCTCGGTCTGGGCCCACTGGAAGGTAAGGTGGCACCTCCCACAACTCTCAAGCGCCCAGCAATACGTAGGCCTCTGCACCTCCAGCTTTCCGGGGTCCCCAGGCTGTGCTTGGCTACAGCCCCGAACGCCCAAAGGAACGAAACAATCATACGCAGCGTGTGGGTGCTCAGGGCCATGATCCCCATCCTAATCCTCCACGTGTGACTTCCAGCAGTCAGACCCTGCAGCGAACCCCAAATGAGCTAAGGGTTCCGCAAATCCACGCTCGACTGCGGCGCACCCGAGTTGCACCAAGCAAGGCTGTTTGCCTATGGAGTCCAGAATTAAAACCCTTGGTGCTTGGTGGGACCCGTGACGCCTCTGAGGATCACAAGCCTGGCCCCTTTCACCATAACAATCATCAGGCAACCCCAGACTCCACTACCACGAACACTGACAGGTGACCCAAACTGGCGGAACTAAATCGGATACGCCAGCGAGCTCCATACTGCCAGAGCGGCACGCAGAAGCCGCACCATCTCAGGATTAATAACAATAGTCAGAGAAGGAGCCCCGAAGTGAATGCTGCAACCAGAAGTCTGGGAACCAGTGGACACCACAGCACTGAAGGAAATAGCGAGGCTCTACCCCAAAGGGCAATCTATATCCCATCACCCGGCCTCCGGCAAACACTGAACTGCTAGTGCCAACTGCACCAAGATCCCACCAAACGGCGGTGAGCCAGAAACCTGAGGGGTCCACAGGGCCCTGTCCCTATTCAACGCTAAGCTCTGCACTACATGAGCAGCAGGGAGGGCCGCAGTTACACAATCCTTCCCCAACCCGATCCGGAGAAGGGTCGACCGCAACATTATGGCCAAGGCCCTCAAAGCAACCAAGCAAACAGACATAACAGCATTATTAGCAACACCTACAGGGGGAAAAAGCCAAAAGAAGCGAGCGCAACGAGTGCGGGACAGCAAGTAACCAGCCTGAGAACCCTTCAGTCATGGTGACCCAATCTGTCACAAAATCAGACTTACAAGACCTCCTATCGGCTCTCACCAAGGAATTTCGTAAAGGAACTGAAGAGGTGAAGAGCAAGATCACAATGCTGGACAAGCGAGTGGGCGTAATTGAAGCGCGAACGGAAGAAATCGAGACCACACTGTACGAACAGAAGTTCGGAGAGGGGGAGATAGGATCAGCGCCCTAGAATCGAGGTGTGAGGCATTAGAAGCCGAACAAGAAGACGCAGAAAATCGATCCAGGCGCCTGCGGGGAATCCCAATGTCGGTCTCAGATAAGGACCGCGGAGCCTATGTAAATGACCTTTTCCGCTTTATTATAACTCTCCCAGACGACTCCCCACTAGAACTCGATCGAGTGCACAGGGCAAGACCCAGACAAAGTTCCTCCGCTACAGCACACGTACTAGTGAGAGTCCACTTCTACAGGCTTAAAGAAGAGATAATGCGTGAAGCCAGAACCACAGAGCACATCCACTTCCGAAATACAACAATCTCCCTCTTTCAGGATTTAGCCGCATCGACACTAGCAAAAAGAAAGGCTCTCAGGCCCATGACCGATTGGCTCAGAGAGCGTAAAGTAATTTACCAATGGAATTTCCCTACTGCCCTCACCTTCACATGGGAAGGAAAACCTTGGCAGATCCTCTCTCCAAAAGAAGCCGAAACCTTTATGAATCCTGAGACAGAAGAGGAAACCTCAGATAAGTCAAACCCAAACCCAGAGATGGCAGAGGGAGAACCCCTGCGTGCCTGGTCCCGGGTGGAGGGTCGCCGCAGAGTGTGTGGCCCACCGGCCAGGGGAAAAAAGCAGAATAATCGCTGATTCCTCCCTCGGACAAAGCCGCATCCTTGCCTCGGGTCACATCTGCCGAACTTGGTTACCTGGAGCCACCTTCACTGGAGCCCCCGGGGTTCGAAGCAATCCCCCAAAGGACCTCATGATAGAGGCAAGTGCCTCATAAATAAATAGCACTCCTGGAACCCCAGTGGGCTCAGCCACCTACACTAACACCGGCCTCTAAAGGAACCAGTGAAACACAAGCCTCCATATCAGCAAATTCACCAACACAGCAAGAGGTCCCATGGCCTCTTACTGAATTGGCAGCATTGGCCGAGCCGGTTGCCCCGTTGGTAGAAGGCTGAACCGGAATACCTGTTTTCGTTCTTGTTCTTTTTCTTTTCCTCTTTTTGTTATTGATTGGGGGATGGGGGAGGGTGGGCCAAGGGGACAACACAGAGTTTGAGGGGAGACATTCCGCAAGAAACGCATCGCAAGGGAAGACAATCTTCGAGGCAAAACAATCTGAACAATAGGAACCCGTCCAACGGGGGAAGGGGAGACTAATGAACTGCAATCATCCATGGGCAGGGCTAACTCAACAACCAACCTGAGCACAAATGGCCCAGCCGAATAACTCTTGGTGACCACCTGGAACGTTCAGGGCCTAAATGCCCCACGTAAGAGGAAATCCGTGGAACATAGGCTCTCCCAGCTGGCGGCAGACTTTGTCTACTTGCAGGAAACTCACCTCCTGGCGGCAGACGAAAAAAGTGCATCTCCTTCCAATGCTATCCAAGACGCTATTTCACCTCTGCAGGACAAAAGAAAAGAAGGGTAGCCATACTACTAAACTGAGACTTGCCACTAACACAAATCACAGTTAAAAAAGACCCAGAGGGCCGCTAAATACTACTGAGAGGCCTCCTGGTTGAGGTTCCCATCACTCTAGCAGCAATTTATTGCCCGAACACCGCGCAAGGCCTCTTCCTCCGCAAGATCCTACCGATAATCACTACCTTCACCGAGGGCCATCTCATTATGGGAGGGCATTTCAACCTGACACCGGACCCGAATCTGGACAAAACTCTCCCTCCAACAAAAGGAAGACTTTGGCAAAGCACTCGCGATGGCTGACTTTCAGAGGGAAACTGAAACCATAGACGTGTGGAGACTATCGAACATGGGGGTGAAGGATTATGCATTCTTCTCACACGCCCACCTCGGGCACTCAAGGATTGATCTACTGCTCCTGTCCAGTGTACTCATTCCCTGTGTTGAAAGCATCCAAATAGGTCACAGAGCTCTTTCGGACCATGCTTCGGTCACAATGAGCCTAAGCGTGCAAGGCCTGCCTGAGCCTGCTCAGCGATACTGGAGGCTACAAGACCAAACTCTGACTGACCTGGCCATCAGAACAGAAATGGCAGAAGCCCTCAAGAATGACTTCAAGGAGAACACCACCTGGACACTCCGAAATCGATCATCTGGGATGCAATGAAACCAGTCATCCGGGGTGTTGCGTGTGACTTCACAGCACGGCTCAGACGACTGAATAAGCTACAACAGGAGAAACTAGAGGCGAAGGTCGCAGAGGCAGAGAGAAACCGCAAAGGAGGCCAAATGGGGGCGTGGCCAATGCGCGAACGATGCGGACGTGAGCCGAGTGAGCTCCCGTAAGCGCCGAAACAATCCTGCATTTTCATCCTGATTCCTGGGGATTTCGTGCGGTATAAACACTGCAACCGAGCCTGTGAAGCTGTGGGCTTGGATCGACGGAGGTTGTCGCACCTATCTACCCAGCTGACGGGGCAAATCCACAATTTGCTGAGGCCCGGCAGCGGAGCTCCGCGACCAAAATGGCCGCCGGTGTCTGAGGGCGGACTTCCTCCGACTGACTGAGAGGCTCGGGACGACCTGACACGGTGAGGCATGGAGCTGAACGTGAGGCGGACACCCGTGAGCGTCCTCTCTTCCTTCCCCCCCTTGCCACGCGGACGGGAGGCTGTGCGTGGGGACCGCGGGACCCGGGACTACTCACCAGCCGAGTTCCGCTGACATCCGGAAGACGCCCAGACGGACCCGATCTGCGAGAGAGGTGGGGGGGAAGGATAGCAAAGCCCTCCTGTGGTCCCTGTGGTGTGCGGCTTCTACCTCCTGACCTGTCTTAATTTTGGGACACCACGCCACGAACAACCCCCCCACCCCCCGGACTGCGGAGGACAGCAGCGACTTGACCGCGCCAGAAGTAAGTGAGGGCCCCCCTGATCGAACCTTGTTAACAGACCCTGGTGCCTGCTGAGCGCCGTCCCGCACCAGAAGCAAAAGGGGGACCACCATTTGTCTGTGTGGACTGATAGAGGCGCTGGAGGCCCACGCGTATTGTGAAGGCCCAGCAAAGGGCGCTGGACCCCAAGTGCTCAAAGTACTTTCGCCATATAAACCCCCCCGGCCCTAGTGGAGGACGCTCTTGGAACTCATAGCCCTCCATCTGACCCGTTGTATGGCTGCAACACTACACACCTGGGGGGTACGACCACTCCAATTGCGCATAAACAACAATATCCGCCCCATCGTAGCAGACTCTCCACGTCTCCCGGAAATATGGGGAAAGACAGACAGAAGAAACCATCTACACAGAGCAGCATGGATCAGTTTGCCGTCGCTACTACCCCGGCCTCGGCGGACCCAGCAACACGACCAAACTCCCCTACGGGAGAAGACTCCCTCTCCTTACGGGACGTAATGGCGGCCATCGCCAACTCCCGCTCCTCCATGGAGACTAAAATAGACAGTATGGCGGCAGATGTCTCCTTCCTGCGCCACGATCTGCAGAAGCTGACTTCCAGAACAGGAGAGGCGGAACACCGCATCTCCGAAGCGGATGTCATGATCTCTGCTTCCAAAAGGTCAGGGTTTTCCCAACTCCCTTGGAAGCAGATCCATAACCCAGGTTCCGAGTGCCAACCAGTCCCAATTGGGACCTTTTGGACCCAGTCCTGGCGCCAGTGGCACCAGGCTCATAAATATGCCCAGTCCCAGCGCTGGAAGCGCCGGGCTCATAATGCTTGGGTGGACTTACCTTCAGCAGACCATGCTGCTTACTTGCCTGCCAGTTGAGCCTCTGATCCTCTTCTGTTTGGAACTACTTTTCCTGTTGGGTGGGGCTGGAGCCACTCCCTAGATTCAGAACACTGGAACTCTTCTGGAAGGCAGGAACTCTTTTCTTACCAGGAACTCTTTTCTTACTTAGGCGTGGCTGTGGAAGGAGACACCTAAGCACTACAGGAGGCTATTTAAACCACACCCGGTGGATGAATCTTGCTTTGCGTTATTCTGCAACCTCTGCAGCAGAACGCTCATCGTGTCTTCTGCATCCGGTCCTGGGCCTAAGGAAAAGGCTTACCATCCTGAATCCAGTCTTCAGCAACACCTATAAAGACAAGAAAGAACAGGTTAGCATTCCGGCATCTGAAAGGCAAAGGCTTACCATCCTGAATCCAGTCTTCAGCAACACCTATAAAGACAAGAAAGAACAGGTTAGCATTCCGGCATCTGAAAGGCAAAGGCTTAACTACTCTTCGTGCGCTCCGGAGGTCTTCACACTGCATTCCGGCATCTGAAAGACAAAAGTTTACCAACTCTTCGCACGCTCCGGAGGCCTTCGGCGCTGCATCCCGCATCTGAAAGACAAAACAAGGTGCGTTTAAAGACATTGGGGAACTTTAATACTCACGTGCCATTACTCCTTTCCACATCTAATCCAGTGGGTATTCCGGCACCCTGCAGCCGCTCCGAACTCGTACCTGCAAAATAAAAAGACAGTTAGAGCGCATAGTGAAGCAGGCAACAAGCGCTTACTTACGTGCTTCCAGGCGCTTCTATTCATCACACGGGCTCCATCTTCAACTCACTTCAGCCCGTCATCCGCCATCGCCGGAACCCTGCAAAACAAGAGACATCATTACTAAAGACTTTAAAGACATTTGAATGACTCGAAACTTACCGTTCGTGCAGTAAACGACGGACAGCAGTCCCCTGAAGTCAAGAGGCCTGCGCTACCTATCCAGTGAAGAAACTGGTTACAGCACCCTGCCCCGAGGCAGATGGAGAGCTCGGCATTCACTTACCTAAGGTGAGAGCGTTAACCTTTGGGGGTCTACAGGAGAGGAGAAGAGGAAAGAGATAGGGACACCCCAATAACCCCAGTTCATTAACCCCATATTTTCTATCTGCAGACATCTTACTCTACACGTCAGGCATACAGTGCACAGAGGTCCAGCCCAAAGAGCCAACCGGGTGCTACACATCACCTTTGAAGATACGGTAGTCGCCCAGTCAAGACCGGCACCTCTGCGAGAATCAGGTGAGCGTTACAGCGGAGGACAACATCGGCGGGATCAATCGTCAGCTGTCCCAAGCCTTAGACCACCTGAAAGCCCTGGAATCGAGAGTGGATGATGAAGAGGGAAGGTCCCGCCGCAACAACGTTCGCATGCTGGGCCTGCCGGAGGGGGGGGAGGAACAGTGGCTTGTGGATATCTTCGAGCCCCAATACTTCTCAAAATTCTTTTCAGTGGAAAGGGCTCATAGGATGCCTTCGGGCAAACCACTCCCAGGTGCTCCGCCCCGGACTATCATTGCTCGCTTGCTTAACTACCGTGACAGGGATGCCCTCCTGCAACTGTCACGCTCGCAAGGGACGATCACCTATAACGGCTCCCGAATCGCCTTCTTCCCGGACTATACCCGAGAAGTGCAGCGGGCACAACAATCGTTTGAACCACTCTAGAAACAACTTGCTCAAATGAATGTGAAATACGGCCTGCTCTTCCTGGCCCAACTTAAGATTTATCATAAAGGAACTACTTTTCACTTCAACGACCCACAAGAGTCCTGGAAATGGGCAGAGGCTCACATAGAGGGCGATTGGACTGCAAGACCAAGGAGACCGAGAGGATGACCCCGACCCGGACCTAGAGGGGCCTCCCCGAGGAGAAACCCAGAACGGGGGGGACAGGAGATCCTGGAGCCAGCGGCGCAACAAGAAGAACACTGAACAAACTGTTGTCCCCTACTAGAGGGCCTAGGAGCACTGCTGTGACATACGAGCATGCACCGTCCACGCCTCTGATCCCGACGCATAATCTTTCCACCATGGAAGATGTCGACAGTGGGCGCAAGTGTGGGAACTCTGGGGAAAGATCTGATTCCTCCCCTGGTCAAGCCCTCTCTCTTTCTTGCTTGTTTGGACCCTATTCAAGGGTCTGGTTTTTGAGCTGACACCTTAAATTGAAGGATCAGCAATGTTTGGGCGACAGGTACTTCGTGTTGGGGTGGAGTATAGGGTGAGGGTGAGTTGGGAAAGTTCAAAACTTTGTTTGTTATTTCAGGACTGCCACATGCTCATGGGTCAAACTAATCATTGTCCCTTGTTAGGGACGCCTTGCACTACTCCACAAGGCAACCCCGCTTCCTTAGTACAGGCGAGAATTATACCGCCATTTCTTACTGATCGCTATACCCTGAAAATCCCCATCATACGTAGTAAATGTCCTCTACGCAAATTCGCACATCACTCATGCAGCACACTAAATCTTTGAAATTCCTCACTTGGAATGTGAATGGGATGGGGTCAGGAATCAAACGGCGCCTTATCATGCAATTCCTAAATAGACATTCCCCTGATGTGGCCCTCTTGACAGAAACCCACTTGGCTGGGTCAAACTGTGCTTTTTTCCAGAGAACCAACTATCGCCTTGCCTTTCATGCGGGGTACACAATGGGCTCCAGGGGCACCCTCATTCTGATACACTAACGTATACCATTTATTCAACAAACCGTACAGCAGGATCCCAGGGGCCGATACGTGTTCATCTTGGGAATGATCTGGGGTCAAAGTGTGGCAATTGCCTCGATCTATCAACCACCGGGTCTGGGACAGGAATTACTGGATGACCTCACCACCCTTATAGGGAAACATCACCCTGATACGTACATCCTAGGGGGGATTTCAATGACACCAATGAACAACAACACTGACCGTTCCTATCTCCGGAATTGTAGCCCAGATACCCTTACCAGATTAGCTAACTTCATATCTGCTCTTGGGCTCCGGAATGTATGGAGGGAGTTACACCCTGATGTTAGGGAATATTTGTTTCACTCCGGTGCCCACGGTTCCATGTCCAGACTGGATAATTTCTTTCTACCACATACCGACCTCTACAGGGCAATGTCCGCAAAACTGCTCCCTAGGGGCATCTCGGACCACTCACCACTCTCAATGAAAATATGTATGCAGGGTGCCCTCCCCCCTAGAACATGGAGACTTAATGGCTACTACCTAGGGTTCCCAGAACTGATAGATCGCCTAGAGGAAGTATCCTCCGAATATTTCGAAATTAATGAGGAATCGGTAGATAACCCTGTGACATTGTGGGAGGCATATAAAACCGTGCTCAGGGGTGAGATTCTCTCCTGGACGACACATAAAAGGAACACCCGGCTCCAAAAGATACTAGAGGCCGAGAGGGAGGTGAGCAACTGGGAGGCTAAACACATTTCTGATCCCACGCCTGAAACTCATCGATCCCTTCAACGCGCCCAAGAGCGCCTTCGGAACAGAACGATGGATGACGCTAAGCAGGCCCATTGGCAGGCTAAAGCGAGGGTATACGAGCTGGGGGACAAGGCGGGTAAACTGCTCGCCTGGCTGCAGAGAAGAGATGAAGGACAGCGCCATGTCCGGGAAATAGTTACACCACAGGGCGACAGCTATCACTCAGACGCTGAGATTGCTGAGGCCTTCTCGACGTTTTACGCAGACCTGTACCGAGCCCCAACCTCTCCACTAGACCCCTCCCTCTTAGATGCGGTAACGTTGCCGACGCTCTCTGTGCAGCACCATTTGGAGTCCGCCTTATCAGAGGCCGAGATTTCAGAGGCGGGAAAGACGCCGGGCCCAAATGGATTCCCTGTTGAAACCTGGCAGAAGCTAGGGGCAGACAAAATGGCGGCCCCCCTGCATAGAATGTTTCTTGCCGCCCGGGAACAAGGGACTCTCCCACCAGATCTGTGTAAGGCGACCATCGTGGTCATTCCCAAACCTGACAAACCCCCACACAAATGTGCTTCCTACAGACCTATATCACTGATTAACGGGGAGGCCAAGGTCCTTGCTAAGCTCCTAGCGAACCGATTACAACTGGCTGCACCCACCCTGATCCACCCAGACCAATGTGGATTTATGCCCTGCAAATCGACCCGGATGAATCTACGCCGTCTCCATCTGGCAATGGAGAGATCTCCGATTATAGTCGGACCTTTGGCTCTGCTGGCAATCGATTTCGAAAAGGCATTCGATTCAATTCGATGGGACAGCCTTTGGTAGATCATGCGCCGTATGGGATTCGGAGAAGCCTTTCTGGGATGGGTACAGTTACTCTATACTAACATCCAGGCGGAGGTGAAAGTAAATGGATGGTCCTCTCGATCCTTCCCTCTGGGCCGGGTACGCGGCAGGGATGCCTGCTATCCCCCCTTCTGTTTGCCCTTGCAATCGAACCACTTACTCTTTGGCTTCGCCAAAATACTGCCTGGACGGGGTTTAGATGGCCAGAGGGCTATGATGATCGTACATCTCTCTACGCAGATGATCTCCTTATATACCTGGGAGACCCGCCTCGGTCCTGCCCCATTGTAACATAGCTGCTCATCCGCTTTGGTAAATTTTGCGGACTCAGAATCAACTGGGATAAATCAGTTTTCTTTCCTGTAAAGGGCAGAGAGCAGGCCATCCCCCAGGAGTGCCTGTACCGAGTTGAACGGCAGGGCTTTCGATATCTGGGAATCTGGATATCTGGGAACTTGACAAGTTATATAGAACACAATGTCCGACCGATCATAGACCACTTCATTATCGATGTCCAACACTGGAAACTTCTCCCCCTGACTCTTACGGGTAGAGTGGCACTCTTTAAAATGATGACCCTTCCCAGATTCCTTTACATCCTTCAGAATGCCCCACTCAAAATCCCAGACTCAGAGTTTCACCAAGTGGAGACACTTCTCAGAGACCTTAAATGGGGGGAGGTCAACCACGAATAGCGCTAACCACACTCCAGAGATCGATCTGGGAGGGAGGAGTGGGAGTCCCCCGTCTCCAAACTTACTATTGGGCATCACAACTGGCAGTGGTTAATGATCTTCTCCACAGAAATCGAGACCTACCTCATATACGCGCTGAGACAGCTACTATACAGAACACAGACACACTGACCCTCCTTTATCAACCCCTTCCGAGAACTCCCCCCACCCACAACCACAACACACCTCATTATGGTCTGGAGACAAGCACACCGGTTCATCGGGTGGGAAAATAAAGTTACTATCGCACAACCTCTTTGGCAAAATGATAACCTAGCTGAAATCCGGAAATTTGAGCCATGGCCCAAATGGGTGAAAGCAGGGGTCACGAGAGTTGGGGATATGCTCACAGATGGGAAACTGACCTCATTTGACGATTTGCAATTACAATTCCGGATCCCAAACACGGAACGGTATCATTACATACAACGGGCCCACGCCTTAAGAACCCACTTAACAGCAGACACAAGGGTACCGGACTACACCCCCATAGAGCGTAACATCCTGCCAGCGTATATTCCCACTAAATGCACTTCCATCCTATATAATGCCATATCCTCCTCTGCCACCCCCGAATTGAACGAGCTGAAGACGAAATGGGAAGCGGATGTGGGGGAAATAGATCCAGAGGACTGGATACAAGTCCTCATGCATCCCCGAGAAATCGCTATCTCCTCTATTCTCCGACTGGTGAAATACTGCACCGGGTATATTACCCTAGGACGCGCCTATATGGCTGGAAACGGGCCCCAAAGCCAAATTGTCTCCGATGCGTAGAGGAGGAGGGAACCTTCATTCACATCTTGTGGGCATGTCCCCGGATACAAACCTTTTGGAATGCATGCTGTAGGGAGCTCTCCAGAGTTCTGGCCCGTGCCATACAACTGGACCCAAAGGCCCTAATCCTGGGGGTACCTAACGAAATCGAGGCTAACAAGTGGGAGAGATTGCTCCTACATACGGCAACGGGACTGATTAAGCGTAATATAGCGCAGAAATGGGGAGCCCCTGACTCTCCGACACTGGATCAATGGAAACTGGATATGGACGTGTGCGCCATGATGGAGCATAGGATCTACTTAGCAAGGGGCTGTCCCAACAAAGCCTCGAAAATTTGGGATAAATGGGAAGAAGAAGTGACGTAAGACTCCCTCCTACATGCTGGGGAGCGGGCAATGGGTACTATGTACTACACGCCAATATATGTACTAAGAAAGACTTTCGACCACTGATGATATGTGTACTGCCTTTGTTGATTAAGAATGACCATGATAGTCCTTATGTTGATTTGTTTTTTTTTTTTGTGATTTTTATAATACAATAATAACAATAAAAAATACTTTATAAAAAAAAGGAGGCCAAATGAAGAAAGCAAGCCGCGAACTCAAGAAAGTGAAAAGAATTCTGGAAATGCACCTAGCGGACAGAGCAGCCAGGGCGTTAACATACACTAAACAATTCTACCAGGTAAACAGTAGCAAAGCAAACGGGCTACTGGTCCACAAACTTAAGAAGCTGCAGTCGAGAAATAACATTCAATGTCTGACTGACAACCAAAGTACCCGTCGCTACACAAATGCGGAGAAATTGGAAATCATGACAGCGCACCACAAGGGAATCATGACGGGGCCTCCAACTGCAAGATCCGCACAGCTCCAATATTTAGCAGGGGTCCAGTTGGGCCCTCCGCATCCTCAACTGAAAGCCTTAGAAGACCCAATCTCTACTGAAGAGGTGAGCGATACTATCTTAACACTAAGAAACACAACCCCAAGCCCAGATGGGCTGTCGGCCCAATTCTACAAGAAATTCGCCTACATCCTCGCACCTCAGTTGGCGTCCCTGTTCAACTCGTTCCTCTCATCGGGAACCACTACTCCTTCTATGAGGAATCACTAACAGTACTCATACTGAAGCCCATGAGGGATTGTGACCAATTTGCCTCTTACAGACCCATTACCCTATTGAACAACGATGCCAAAGTATTTGCGAAAATCTTAGCGAACAGACTGGCGCGCCTACTCCCAGATATAATCCACCCGACCAAACTGGATTCATCCCTGGTCGTAGTAGCCATGACAACATCAGAAATCAGAAGAACCATAAACATAATTGAATCCGCCAACAGAACGGGCCTGGAAATGATGGTCCTGTCGCTCGATGCGCACAATGCCTCTGATATGCTAGATTGGGGCTATAGCCAAGAAACATTGAGGCACTACGGGTTCGGCCCAAATTTTATACAATGGACACTAGCCAATTACCAACATCCCTCCACCAGGCTCAGAATGAACACGGCTAGATCGGACATAATTAAGATAAGGAGAGGCACGATGCAAGGGTTTCTCCCTATCCCCTCTCATATTTGCACTTTCGATGGAGCCATTTACCAACAGAACCCGCCAGAATTCGACAATTCACGACCTGGAAATGAAAGACCAATCCTACAAAGCAGCCTCATACGCCGATGACGTCCTGTTAACACTATCCCATAAAAGCATTATGGTCAGAACTGAAAGAATTTAGGGAGGCATCAGGATTTCAGGTAAATCTCTCCAAGTCCACAGCGATGAGCATCAACCTGCCTCGGAATCTGACAAGAGCGCTGGAAAGCGACTATCTAATACCTTGGGCGAAAGGGCAACTGAGCTATCTGGGGGTCCAGTTACCAAACAAACCCAAAAGAATATACAAAGCAAACTTCCCTCCACTATTCAAAGAATTCAAAAGTGACTTGATACGCTGGCGGAAACAGGAAATCTCATGGTTTGGGAGGATTACAGCCCTGAAAATGAACTTGATCCCCAGACTGCTCTACCACTGTGCAGCCTTACCAGCAGCTATCCAGAAGAAAGCGGTACAGGAGTTGCAAAAGAACATCAAGAAATGCATATGGAAGGAAAGAAGCCACGAATTCCGAGGAGGATCATGCTTTGAGGACGGGCGATGGGATGCCTTGGGCTCCAGATGTAGCAAGATACATCCTGGCAGCGCAGATCTCACAGGCGTTCACTTGGAACACCGTCACCCAGAAACCCTGTTGGCTGGAGCTGGAGGAAGCCTGGAGCCTGATCCCAATAGACTCACTGCCACACAGGAAGAGGCCCAGCAATCTAACAACCACGAATCCTCTCTCAGCAACGGAAAACACAATGCTTTTGTCATGTTTCCTGCCCCTCATGTCCCCAGCCCTCCAAGATGTCAGGCTGGAGCCAGGCCATGATCACCTATATGGCCCTCAAGGGCCTCTCCATCCCTCAAAAGACCCACTTGGAGTTAGACTTGGCGCTTTTGGCACCAGACTCACTCACTCCCATAGGATAACATTGGGGATTGGACTTGTAGTGCTTTTATGGGGACAAGATGGATGCCCCCACATATTTCCGTTCCCAGAACTGCATGTGCAGTCTAGTCTTTTGGGTGTGGTTCAGCCCAGAGAAACCTGGGATACCCAGAGACTATTTAAGCCACGCACAGGCTGAGAAACATGCTTTGTGTTTTCTGCACCTGCAGCGTGACACTCACCGTGTTCGGATCGGTCTCCAGTAGGCCTGCATCTTTCTTCTGCGCTCAGCTCCTGCAAGAACAAGAACACTGTTAGGAACAGCCTTACCTTGCGGCGCTTCTGCCCATCATTCATCGCTTCTTCTGTTCTGCGGGCATCTTCGGCGACGTCATTCCAATCCCGGCACGCCGCTTCCTACGGAAAAGGGAAAAGAACATTAGTAAGCATTCAGCAAATCTTTGCTTATTTTTAAAGAATGTATGAGCTTCAAACGCTTACCTCAATCCCAGCCGCTCTGGGGGAACTCTGTCTCCGGAACTTCTCATCCAGCTGCAAGGGGGAAAAGACACTTCAGGTTTGCGTGGAAACATCTAGAGGCGCCGTATACTGTGCTTATTCGCACATCGCGCTCTCACTCACCTTCAGCGCTACTCATCTCAGCAGCACATCGCCATCCCCGGACGCCGGTCATCATCTAAGGAAGGAAAGGAACAAAGTTAGAGAACTGTTCAAAAGACCCATTATACTTACCTGTCAGACTCTTGCCAGTGAAGTAACTAGGCAGCAACAAGCCCGCATCAATCAACGCGCCCCTGCGCTGAAAGCAGGACGGAGAGCACACTATCCAAGAAAACAAGGTGAGCTGTGGATCAAAGGCAAGGGTTGGACCCTGGGGAAGAACGGGTTCAAGCACACAGAGACAATAGGGAGTTAAACTCTACCAATCCTGTGTTTCAGGCCCAGTCTCCAGTCGAGTAGACTCCAGGGAAGGGTTGGAGGTCGTAAAAGGTCAGAACAGGCTGAGTGACGTCCCCGTGGATACCAGGTGAGCGTTACAGCTGAGCTGGAGGAAAGCGGCGTGACTATGGAAATGCGGAAGCATGACAGGCCCACTCGCCCCCATCTGGAATAACCCGGACTTCACTCCAGGTGCTAGCCCAAATAATTTCCACAGATGGAGAGAAGGGGGGCTGGAGAAGGTCCAAGACTTTTTCGAGAATGGGAACCCCCTGGACTTCGAAGCCTGCAGGGCGAAATTCAAAGTTCCTGAGATGGAGAGGTTCAGATACGCACAGCTTAGGCACTGGCTCTCAAGCAACGTAATAAAAAAACACGGAAGCAGAGAACTTACAGCCCTAGAGCGAACCCTTACAGCGACTCTCCCAAAAGGGAGAATATCAACCTACAAGCTTCTGGACAGAACCAACCCAGACTACAAGGAAGCCTACATGCACAAATGGGAAAAAGACATAGGGAGGGTTATTGAACCAGAGGAGTGGGGCCACATTTGGGCCAGAGCGCACAGAAGCTCCAAATGTATAACTAACAAGGAGGGGGCATTCAAGGTATGCTAAAGGTGGTACCGTACCCCGGAAATGCTCAATAAATGTAACCCCATGATCCCCCCGCTTTGCTGGAGAGGATGTCCAGGCAAAGGCACTCTGTACCACCCACTATGGACATGCCCCAAGGCCACCCAATTTTGGAACTCTGTGCTTGATCAGGTCAAAGCGATTACCGGCCACACAATCCCATGAGAGCCAGGAGTGGTCCTACTGCGAGCAAGGGGCGAAGGCCAATTCCCCCTGACAGGCCGTAGAGCAGAATTATGCGCTCATTTGCTAACAGCAGCAGAAATTTCAATTGCCAGGCTCTGGAAAAACCCAGAAGGGTCGGCAATCCAGATGTGGTGGTCGAAGTGTTGGGACATAATAGCGGCCGAGAAAATCACAGCCCTTCGGTTTGGGAACAAAGACAAATTTTACCAAACCTGGGCCCCATTCCTACACTATCCACAACAATACCCAGGGCTGGCCAGACAACCTCCCACTCTTCGATGGATGGACAAGCAAGACATGAAAGGAGGCCGGAAGAGCAGAGCACAACCCAATGCCAGCTGAGCCCTGTGGGAAATGCACAAGCAGATGGCCGGGGACGACCGGCTGCCTATCCCCTCCCCCCATGAGAGAGCCAACTCCGACTATCAATGGCCCATAGCCACAGAGACACAGCTCCCTCCCAACACTCAGTCGAACTGTAAACGCCAGCCCTAATCTCCTTCCCCTTCCCTTCGACCCCGTTTTGCCCTCCACCTCCGTCCTCCACAGAGACTTTAAAGATGTGTTGTTTATGTATTTTGTCTCTTCTGTTACCAAACAATCCAGCGTTGAACAAGGCGCATGCTATATAATGCCATGCTGTAACATTGTTTGTACAAAACCAATAAAAAGACGTTTGGAGAAAAAAAAGAAAGAGACCTTGAGCTCAAAAACAGAGACACTGAATGCCAAAGACTCAAGCTAGAGAAAGCTAAGGTGGAAACTTCATTTAAACCAATTGAGTGCGTCAGGTCTCCTGCTACCAAGTTTATGAAATATTTTGTTGGTATGTATGTGGAGGGTTCTGATATCCTCCAATCGATAGAAGCATTTGAGATGGCTTGTGGTAACCATGATGTTGACCATAGAAATTGGGGTAAGTGTTTAATGAGTAGAATACCTCAGACTGGCTATGAGTGTATTCTGAAACTAAGTGTAGACGAAAGAGGCCAGTATGAGTGTATGAATGCAACTTTGATTGCCAAGACACCTGCCCTACCTTAAGAGGTTTAGGGATTATAAGAAGAGAGAAAATATGTCTTGGGTTGATTGGGTGAGTGCTGCACATTTGAATATGATGGGATGGGTTGATGGTTACAAAGTGAAGTCTTTTGTTGAATTCCCTCACCTCCTACTCTTTGAACATTTTTCAGAGGCTTGTTCACCAGAGCTGCTTCAGTACATTGCTGACCAGAATATTTGTGACCCCTTTCAATTGGCCAAGTTGGCTGACAAATGGGTCTCCCACAGGGTGTCCCATAGGGATACCAGTAGGAAGGACAAGGCCAAAGAAAAAGGGACCCTTCCAAAGGCTGAAGAGTCCAAAAAGCAGCCCCATTAATACATTCAAACATTCTCCCTTTAATGTCCAAAGATATAGTGAGGAGAAGTCGCACGGGGGTGGGAGTAAGAGTAGTGGTGCTCCTGCTGCAAAGCAGGCTCCCAGTGGATCCAATTCAGTTCCCCGCATTCCTGCCAATTGTTGGGAGTATGGGGCCTTGGACCACAAGAAGGGTGACCCCACGTGTAAAGGTAAGGCACTTGGTGTTCAGGCTGCCAGTCTGACCTACCCTTACCCTATGCCTGAGGTTGAGGCCACTGTCCTTCCCTCCACTCCAGGAATCGCCTAAAGTGCCCCTGTAGAGATCTCCTTATTGTCCTTTGGGGCCTGGGACCAGTATTCAGAAGTACTGGTTACTATACCACAGAAAGCTTGCAGATTTCTGAGAAGTGTCCTCATTATTGGCCAGCCGTCCACTGGTTTGAGAGACACTGGGGCTAGCATGACAGTGGTGGACATGACCCTGCTCGGGCTACAGGACTATGTAGATGCTCCTATGAGAATTTCCCCATTGGTCAGTCATCTGACTAATGATCAGCTCCCAGATTCAGCTCAGGAACTTTCCGTAATCCTCACAGAAACGTTTGATGATATTACTAATCGTCTAGCTCCGGAGAAAACGATAAAACATAAACTAGTCCCCCCCCCCCCCCCCAACAAACCCTGGTTTGTCCCGCGCTACGTAAACAGAAAGTAGCTATGCGTAAACAGTATTTTGAATGGAAAACCAATTACTCCTCAGACCTGCTCCACGCCTATCAAGAGGCAGCCAGACTGTATAAAGCTGACATCTTAGAGGCCAAGAAGAATTTCTTTAATGATAGGATCATTGCAGCAAGGCCGGAGGCCAGGGAGCTCTTTAAAATTCTCAAGGAGCAAGAAATGACGCCCGCCCTTGAGGTAAAGGAAGTCGTTAAAGATAAAAAATGGTGCCAGGCGCTTCAAGATGCCATGGGTGCCAAACTGCAGGGAATTAAAGCTAATATTAGCCAGAAAAAGCCTGATGCACTCAGGGAGTGAAATATCCCTGAATGCCAGCAGTACACCAGATGCCCCACAATTCTTTTTTAAAAAAATTTTATTTTATTGTTGTATATGATTAACATTAACCTTTTACAACGATTTCATCATATATCCAAATCTTTCATAATATCATACTAAACCATATTTTTTAAAACAAAATAAAATATACATGCACTCCAGGTTCAAAGTTAAAAGAAAAAAATATATACTTTCCCATCCAAAACAGGAGAAGACAGTACCCTGATGACATATGATTTCCTTTTGCTATTGGTCAGGCAAGCAGTCGCAGTAAATTTGAGTGGAATTCTGAGTCGTTTCCTGAAACAAATTCAGCTGTCCAGTATAGTGATAGTTAATTTCAAACTTAATCCTGATTTTCAGGCTAGGACTCAATTTTACAGCTTTCCAACATCTGTATCACTGCAATTGTAATTTCCTGTGAATTACCACCAATAAGTCTTTCCCACCAGAAATCTTGTGTAGAGTAAAAAGCAGAATGAGCGAATTTACTAAGAGATGTTGTCTAGCTTCTGCTGTACTTTCACAAAACAGCAGTAGATATTTGATGGACTGCTGTTCCGGGTTTTCACAGAACTTGCAGGGCTTTATTGCCTGAACGCCCATTCCTCTTTTTGCCAAGACTTCTCCTGTTTTGGTAACATAAAACCTCAACCTTAAGAACTTACTTCTGATTCTCCAGTCGGGGAATTTTACTAGATATTTATTCAGAACACCCAATTTCCGGTCTGTCATCTGGAGGGGGTTCGGGCGTGTGCATGTTCTTATTTTCTCAATAGTATGGATCCAGTCCATTTCATCCCATTTTTTTTGCTTTGATCGGATCTTCAAGTAAAAGCTTAATCTCAATGTCAGTATTTCGCAGTGAGTTTTCCACCAACAGCTTTAAATTGTCCAAGATGGGTGATTTCCCAATTCTGGAATTTTCATTTTCTGCAATTACGCTGGAGGAACTGAAGGAGGTGGTAAAATATCTGAAAACAACCAGTTGCAGGGGCGATCCATTCTCTGCTATTATAATCAAAACATGCCCCCCTATACTATACTGCTAGAGGCCATTCTTCAATTTGTGAACGCCTCTCTCAAAGAGAGTGTTGTACCACATGGACTTAAACGCTCCTCGGTAACACCATTATTACAAAAAACAGGCCTCCCCAAAGAAGACCCTTTGAATTATAGGCCTATCGCGAACTCGGCATTTCTGATGAAGATCTTGGACCGGGTTGCTTATAAACATATAGCTAAACACATAGAAAGCTACCCTATCTTAAACTGTCGACAATCAGGCTTCAGAGCACGGCACAGTATGGAAACCACCCTTCTGGAATTAAAATCTAGGCCTCTTTCTAATATAGACAAGGGAGAAACCACTATGCTCATGCTATTGGACCTCTCAGCCGCATTCCACCTGGTTGACCACACATTGTTGGTCACCAGGCTCAAACAAGCGGCAGCATTCTCCCGTGAAGCCTCGCAGTGGGTAGCTTCTTTTCTCAAGAATCGGGTTAGTTGTGTTTGTTCAGCTATAACCGAAGCAGACACAATACCGATCGAGTATGGAGTCCCACAGCGAGCAAGTCTCACGCCCTGTTTTTACAACATTTTTACTGTCCCCTTCTCTATGCTGGTGCACGAAAACATCTGGTTCACCAATTTTGCGGATGAGACGCAATGTATCATCCCCCTGACGGGAGATCATACCCGAGACGAAGAGCGCATGAATAAAGCCTGCACCTGTATCGAAAACTGGATGGTGCAAAACGGACCAGCTTTAAACAGAGCAAAAACTGAGCTTATGATTGTGGGATCCCCTAGTTGGATCTCCAAGCTCGACCCCAGATATAGTAAATTCCAGCTTGGTGAAGTTAAAACAGACACCCTCAAGAAAGGTAAGCCACTAGGGGTGATTCCCGCCCAACACCTCTCCATGAAAGCACATGTGGGAAGTGTGGTATCTGGTGCAGATTATTATCTGAAACTTTTTACACACCTTAGACCTATGATTTCCAGGCTAATGCAGAAACCTTGGCGAGAGTCATAGTAAGAGCCCAAATGGACTACTGTTGCAGTCTGCTGACTGGTATCAGCAAAATGGAAATCAATAGACTGCAAGTTATTCGAAATGGAGCAGTGAAGGTGGTCACAGGTCTTACTAGACGGGCCATGTTACACCAGCTAGAAGAGCTCTACATTGGCTACATGTAGAGGCTAGAATTCATTAGCGCCTCCTTCTTATCAGTTTTAAGAGCCTTCTGGGCATTATGCCCCGCTACCTTAATGAATTGATCCTGGCCAAGAGTACCCCATGGGTCCTCGGGTCACAGGAGACTAAAATGCTAATAATTCTGAAAAGCAAGTCCAGGAAAGCAGAAAAATGAGCTTTTGCTACAGCAGCCCGACTGCCTGGAACTGCTTACCTCTGGATCTAAGGTTGGAAACGGAACTAGAGGCCTTCAAAAGAAAGCTAAAAACCTGGTTATTCGATTAAAACTCTCTCGAGTTGTAGCTCATGCTATCCTCGTTTGCCGACTCCTACTTGTTATTCGTTGTGTCAGTCCTGTCCGCGCCATCATGACCACGGGTTCATTGCTGCGCAATACAAATGTATTAAAGTAAAGTAAAGTAAAAGAACCACCAGGTTAGCTAGAAGGCCCCCCAGACCTTCTCCAGTAGCCCTAGTCACCATTCAGATTGATGACAAGACAGCAATGGTTCCTGTCCTGGTACAGGACAATGTGCCTGCCAACATCTTGTTGGGGAATGACTTAGTTGAGATGGGGTTGATTTCTGATGGGTTACCCTGACTGCTGCTGCAGTCAATAAGTCACATGTTAAACAGGGTCTGACTGATAGTCAGCTACCCAAGCCAAAGGGGAATCCCAAGGCAAAGGGGAAGAGGAAGAAGACAGCCTCAGTGAAGGGGGCTCCTTCTCTATCTGCTGCTTCAGCAGCACCCACTGTGATCCCAGCCCCTGAGGGACTAGGCCAGTGGTGGCCTTGGGCTCAACTCCCGAGGGAGAAGAGCCAGAAGACCCTACTCAGGGAGAGGTACTCACCCCAGAGGGTCACCCAGACCTCCAGTGCTTGTTGGCCAAAGGTGGGTCCTCTAGGGTGGACTTTTGTAAGGGTCAGAGAGAGTGCCACTCTCTTGAGGGTCTGAGGAAACAGGCACAAAGTGAAGTGCCTGGGTCTTTTAAGATTTGTTGGGAGGGTGAGCTCCTTTCCAGTGAGGCAACTCAGCCTGAACTTGGTGCAGTCAAGAAGAGATTGGTTGTACCAAAGGTATACAGGCACTTCCTGTTGCAGTTGGCACATAAGGTGCCCTTAGCTGGTCGTCTTGGCATTAAGAAGACCAAGCAAAGGCTCTCAGCCCACTTCTATTGGCCCAGGATGGGAGTAGAAGTAAAATCTCACTACAAGACCTGCCCCACTTGTCAGTTGTCTGGTATGTGAGTAACCTGAGGGTATTCTCCTAAGCGAACCTTGAATAGCCCTTATTCAGGTGGCCAAAGAAAGCTTGAAATGATTTGATTTCAGCCCTGGGGGCGAAAGAGCGAAAGGGGATCACCTGGATAGGGGAACCTGGAGTTGTGCATGGGGAATACCCCAGGTGAGACGCAGTATTGTGCCAGAGAAGGGCGAGATATCTGAGGCTTTCATGGGGGGTATTGCATCTGCCTCCCTTCCTCCTGTTAGATCTCTCTGGCCCAGATCCAACAAACCCTCCATACGTAATCAATCCTCTAAGGTCCCAAAACCGGTTAATGCAAAAAGCATGACTTCCAGAATCTTTGTATCACCGGTCTCCATTTGAATACGCCCTATCCTTCTTCTTTCCGTTCCTCTGATAATCATTTTCCGCATTCCCAACCTAATCAGACAAAACACTACAATTCCCACAATCCCCTTTGTTCATGTCACGACCCCAGCTATTCCCACTTACCCTGTAACCCCTACCAATCCCGTCCCTCTGATTGTCATTTTCCAAAATCCCAACTTTCTATGACAGAACACTGCCATTCCCACATCCCCTATGTTCTGTTCTTCATCCCGGTCATTCTCGTCCATTACACAAACCTTCCTTATCCCGTCCCGTAGGATACTCTGACACTCCAACCCTCCCCTCTTTTCCGATACAAATACTTTTTCACACCCAAGACAAAGGACTGATGTAAAACCTGTTTACCTAAATGTCAGGCATAATCAGGCAATTGACTTAAATCACACACTCCTGATGGCCCTTCCTTTTCCCTCACAGGGATAAAAGGTGGAGCAAGAGATCGCAGTAAGAGCAAGGCGAGCACGACAGACAGCACAACAAGACGGCTAACATGCAGCAGTTCAAGGGAAGGAGAAAGGTGTCAGGAATCGACATGGTGGTGAGGAGAGAAGTGGCCTTGCCCTTTTCGTCCCAGACCTGCAGAGCCTTCGCGAAAGTGAGCCTAAGACTGCGAACAATAGCACGAGTGTCCTGCAGCAGTTGTCACCGGTACACGTGGCAAGCATATGCCGATAAGCGAGCACGAGGGAAGCTACCGTGCCCGTGGTACCGGCCTTGACTCCAGAAAGAGAAGCTAAGTGGTTCGACACAGCCGGTGAGTCGACAGGGAGAACCGATAGGAACCGGGCTGTGATGAGTGAGAATCGCAAAGTGGCAAGTTTAGAACCAAAGCTGATGAACTTTGCATTAACTGTTAAAAGTCTGAAGGGGAGACCAGCTGCAGAGGGAAACGGGGACCACGTGGATGCTAACTCAAGAGACTCCGGTCGAGCCTCATATGAGATAAACTAAAAGTACCAGAAGGCTGTAGGAGGGCCAGCGAAATAGGTCAAAGTGGTCATACAGAGGGTCGAGCAAAATCCCTTTACATTCGAAAGACTTTTATCTACAAGCACTTTGAAAGCAAGGGAAGGGAATCCCAAATTGAGGGACAGCAAGGGACGTGAATCCTGCATTGAGAGAAAGAAAGGGAAGTGAATCCCAACAATATTGGACAATGTGAATGTGAAGTAAAGAGGGGTGCGAGCCCGACAGAGGGAGATCCAGGGGTGAAGCCATCACCCAAGAAAAAGACATTGAGAAATTGAGGGAGGAGAGATCCTGCAAGAAGGTAGAGGGGTCCGTGCCGGACCGACGGAGTCCAGTGGTGAAGCCATCACCCGAGAAGATAAAGAGGTAAGAGGGGTCTGAGCCCGACCGAGGGAGATCCAGGGGTGAAGCTATCACCCAAAGTAGATTGATTGATAAAGGAACTTTGATATATTTGTGGAATACGATACAAGAAGGGTCAGCACCCAGAAGAGGGTAACCAGGGGTGAAGCCATCACCCTATGTGAAACTGTGATAAAGAATTGAGAAGGGTCAGCACCCAGAAGAAGGGGACCCAGGGGTGAAGCCATCACCCAGCGAAAATTGGAACAAACTTTCATTTGGTTAAAGGAACTTTTGTTTGTTATTTGACCACCTCAGGCCTTGAAGGCAAGAGACTTTCACAGGAAATGAGACTTGGCCATCAACTGTCCTGAGAACTGCCATTGGAACTGTTGTCACGTGCTGAAGAAGCCTGAGACTGTACTGTGCGCCAAGCTCCCATCCTACCCTGTGTCCAAAACGTGGGGAAGGGAGGCCCAAGCTACCACATCCTGACATATTATTTGAGAACACTTGTTTCTTTTCTTGAGAATCATCCCATACCATTGCACTTGTGCGCTCTCAATGTCACCTGGCCTGGTAAGATCGTTGTCTCTGTCTTCCCTCTGTTCCCCCTCCCTTGCCTCGTCGCGCCTTGAAACACTTGTATATAGGTGCGGTATAAATGTCATATCATATCACCCTTTTTTGTATTAGTTGTAAGATTTGGCAATAGATTTCTTAGTAGGCCCTTTTATTTGACACAACACCACTAAGACTGCCTTATTTTTCATTTGATGGTTGACGCTTGCTCCCATCCTAGAATTAGGTTTAGAATAGGCGTTTTCCCAACCCACATACAGTATTCATTGTTCAATAAACACCCTTGAACTATTATCACTTGTGTCTGTCTTACTTGTTGTCACTGTGAGTTTTTTACAGGTAAGACTGGAGGCGGTGTCATTGCCCTACTGCAGCCTTTGCCAGTTGTTGGCATACCATTTGAGAGGGTAGGCATCAAAATTGTTTGTTCTCTAGACCCTGCAACATCAGGTGGACACAGGTGCATCCTGGTACTGGTAGATCATGCCACCAGTTACCCTGACACCCTTCGGACCATAACAGCCAAGGTGGTTGACAGGGCTCTCCTGGGAATTTTCAGAGGAGTTGGTTTTCCTAAAGAGGTGGTTTCAGACAGAGGAACCAACTTGATGTCTAGTTACATGCAAGCTATGTGGAAGGAATGTGGTGTAATTTACAAGTTCTCTACATTTTACTGTCCTCAGACGAATGGTCCGGTTGAGAATTTTAACGAGACTCTCAAGGGCATGTTGGGTGTTTTGGTAGAGCCTTTAAGGAGGAAATGGGATCTCCTTCTGCCATATTCTGGTGAATAATAACCAATATCAAGGATGTTGAGGATTAAAACTCCACAGTTTGAAAAATCACCAAATGTTTTCAAGTCACCATTTACCGAAAGATCTATCAGCATTTAAATAACTCTCAGGGGGAAGCAAGGGTGTGCGACCCACACCGAAGGCTACTTAGCCTAGGTCTCCTTTTTTCATCTCCTCCTGCCATGCCGGCTGTTTGCCTATAGAGAGGTGCCTCGAGAGGGTGTTTGTTTCCTCCCCTTTAAGCTCCTCTTCGTACATCCAGTGAAGGGGCCCTTGCCTTAGTAAGAGAAAGTTGGGAAGCCACACCTCCAGGTCCTGCTAAGCAAGTGGAGGGCTATGTGTTAGGCCTCAGATGGAGGATGGCTCAGGCATCAGCAACTCGTAAGGCAAGCCAAGAATTGAACAAATACTGGCATGACCTTAAGGCCTCATGAGTGGACTGCAGGAGATCCTTGTGATGGAGCCCACCAAGCCTCAAGCTTTGGCAGATAAGTGGTCTGGACCCTTCATGATAATCTCCAAGATGGGTGAAGTCAACTATCTGGTTGACGTGTATTTCTGTGGTAGCCCCTCAAATTTTTCATGTCAAAAGGCTCAAGCCATTCCGCAGAAGAGAGGAAGTCTCATGCCTCTTGCTAGCTTCAGAGCAAGAAGAGGATGAGAGCGAGCACATACCTGATTTGCTGCATATTAAACCTCTGGATGGCTCAGTGGAGGGAGTGAATCTCTCTCCAGATACGACACCAGAGCAGTAGAGGCCCTGCAGGGCTTTGCTCCAGCAGTATGCCCCTCTGTTCTCATTGACAGCCGGCCTCACCCCATGGTGTAGGCATGATATTGACACTGGTGACAGTGCCTGGCAAAAGCAGATGCTAGAGGATGTCAGACACTTTTAAGAACCACATCCAGGCAGAGCTCGCCAATATGTTGGACCTGGGTGCCATTGAAGCCTCAGGCAAGTTCCCAGGCAGGTACTAAGGATTGGAGGTTCTGTGTGGACTACAAAGGAGTCAATGCAGTCACCAAGACTGATGCACACCCATTGCCCAGGGCAGATGAGCTTGTGGACAAGATAGGTGCTGCCAAGTTCGTGAGCACCTTTGACCTCACATCAGGCAATTGGCCAAGTAGAAAATGGCTTTCTCAACACGAGAAGGGCTTTACCAGTTTAGGTTTATGCTTTTTGGGTTGAAGAATGCCCCTACCACCTTCCAAAGGTTGGCCAAGCATGCTCTCAGTGCACTGGAGGCCTTCCATGTGGCCTACCTGGATGAAATTGCTGTCTATAGTTCTACAGTTCTACCTGGGAAGAGCATTTAACACCCTTGGATAAGATGTTGCAGGCCATGAAAAGGCCCAACCACACTATTAAGGTAACCAAGTGCCAGATAGCCCAGAGGAAGGTTACCCACCTTAGTCATAAGGTAGAAAGGGGTCAAATCCAACCTCTCTGTAAAGTACAAGATGTACAGGACTGAGAGAATCCCTCTACTCAAACCCAGGTGAGAGCTTTTCTGGGCCTCACCCGGTACTACAGAAACATTATGGCAGACTATGTCACCATAGCGCCCCCTCTGACAGCTCTCACGTCACCCAAACAGCCTAGTAAGGTTCATTGGAGTGAAGAATGTCAAAGGGCTTTTGATGACTTGAAGGAAAGTCTGTGCAGGGCACCTGTTTTATGTGCTCCTGACAACAGCAAACTCTTTATTGTGCAGACTGATGCCAGTGACACAGGAATTGGAGCTGTGTTGTCTCAGTTAGACAACATAGGGAGAGAGCACCCTTTCATGTTCATCAGTAGGCAAGGAAAGAGAACTTAGGTTGGCCCCTGTTGAGGAGTGATTTAGTATAATTTGGCCGCTTAGGCATTTTAGACCCTATTTTATGGGGTCTACCTTCAAGGTCCAAACTGACCATGAGCCCTTAAAGTGGCTTATGCAGATGAAGAGTGAAAACCCCAAACTGCTCAAGTGGTCCAATAGCCTGCAAAGGCTAAACTTCACAATTGAGCATATATCAGGGAGAGTCATGACAATGCAGATGGCCTTCCCAGAAGGTATGTTGGCTGTCTGGATGAGGGTAATAATCGCGTGGGAGATCAGCCACCCTGACCTTAGTCTGGAGGGACAGGGGGAGTGGAAATGTGATGAAGTAAATACCTTTTGTAGGTACAGGGCCTCCTAGTCCTTGTCCTACCACTTCTCTGCGTGTGTTTTCTTCCACTGAGGTCCAGCCTGGACCTCTGGCAGTGCAGCTCTTTATTTTTCCTGTTTGTGAATAACACCCATGGGATATCATTATGGCACCCATGGGTGGGGGCACTCCCTTGTACCCTTTTTGGGGGCATGTTTGTTGCCCACAGAGCAGGGTATGGCCTGGTGGCAGCTACATGCTGACTTGGCCGTTTTCCAAGTGTCCTCCATTTTTGGGAATCAATGGATTCCTGAAGAAAGGCAAAATGCTGTGAAGAATCCTATGGATCCCTCACTGAAACCCTGCCTAAAGTCTCCTCCCAGGTGGCCAGGGGAAGGCAGACGCTTCCTGATCTCAACCCTGTGGTGGTGTACTGCGGGAGGATCCCCTGGGAGGAGACAGGGCCCAGGGTGGTGAGGAGATTCTGTGGGCTGAGACTCTGACAAGAAGATTCTTCCCAGTGTACCCAAAGAGGTAATGGCTTATTGTAATTTTAACGTCTCTAAACCTCACATTAAATGAGTATGGAAATGTCTGCAATAAACCATCTTAAAATGTTGGAAAACCTAACTTTGTTAAGAGAAACTACAAGTCCCAGGATCCTAGAAGGGCAGAGATGAGGAAGAGGGCTAAAGAGGCATGCAGATGTAGTAGTCAGGCAATTAAGCCTAGTTGCCATTGTTATTATTATTATCTTTATTGTTTTGGTTTATATAAACCTTTACAATTATACAGAATAGAAAAATATAATTACAAGTATTGACAGAAATTCCATAATTCACATATTACCATCGATAAAATATAAAACCAGAACAAAATAAACTTCCCAGCACTTGTCTGCACTTATCTTGCACTTGCCACCAGCTGGCCCTTATTATTTATCTTGTTCATTACTAACCCTGTACTGCACTTTCCCTTCTCCCTTTCCCCCGTGCACTTTTCCCGTCCCCCCTACCCATGCACTTGCGCAATCTGAATGACACCTGGCCTAGTAGGATCGTTGTCTGTCTCCCCTTGTTCCCCCCTCCCTGCCTCATCGCGCCTTGAAACACTTGTGTATAGGCGCGTTACAAATGCCATATCATATCATATCAAACACTCCTAAAGAGGACAAACGTTTGTACATAATTCTTAAAAGGTAAACCATTAACTTTGCATTATTGTACACAGGCCGTAAAAAAAGTTGTATTAAATTTGAGCGAAATCTACTGGCACATGACTTGAAATGGGGAAAATCTTCCTCGGGACCAGCCATTGAGAGCAAAAATTACCCAATTCAGCCCAAAATACAGGTTCTATTGTGCCGAGCAGTGAACTCATGCTAGTGACAAATTACACCTTCAAAATGTTTAGCATTTATTAGAAACAGTGAATTTAGCAACACTTTGGGATTCAAGTATCAGCGAAGATTACAAAACACAAAACTTAGAGAAATACAAAATATAGAGAAACATAGAACTTAGAGAAACATAGAGAAACACAGTCTTACACCCCTTCAATCAGCACTGGGAGACCCTGGCCCTCATAAGCTAGCTGTTGCCAGCCCCACTCAGAGGACAGCGCTGCAGGGTGCTGACAGAGCATCAGGTTCCGGACACTCGATCTTGCTCGATCCAAGTCCACGGAACGATCTCCCACCTGATCCACGTGGGCATGCATTTTTGTAATCTCGTGCTGTCAGTCCATGACGCACAGTTCCAGAACTTTCCCTGTGCAAAAAATAGGCTTGCTCATGGAAAAACCCAACTCTCTCTGCGATGCTCCCTGCTTGCTCCTACCCCTCCCTTGGAGCCCTCTCTGCGAAAGCACTGGAATGTCCTTATCAGCGTGTGGGCAAGGCCGTACCAGGCCTTCTCAGGGAAACAGGATTTGTTTACGAAGCCATGCAGGGCTACAGTTAGAAAGGCAGAATATTCTAAGAGAAGCCGAGATGAATTAACCCCATGTGAGCAAGCTCTAAAAGGCATGCACTCATAGCTTAGTGTCCATAGCGCTTAAGATTGGCTATCTAAGTGCTATATAAGTGCCATAAAGCTCCAAACACTCCAATAATGCCTCCACCCTGCCTGTCTATCTACAATGCATAATGTGACCTACCACCCCTACTAGGCCTGCATATTCCTTGTAGCACACTACTGCGTAATGGAGGCGCTACAACAGACTACTGTCAGCATTTAGCACATACTTTGAATAAACTATTGGCTTTCAGCGGCTAATGCTGTCATCTAAAGCCCTGATTGGCAAATTTGCATTTTGTGTATCACGACATTCCACCCCTATTCAAAGTGTGGGCGAAAATGCTGGCTAATACCCATCAACATATTATGTAGTGCAGTGATAAATGAGGTGGTGAAAGACCTTGGGGCTTTGCCATTGGTTTAAGCAAATTATCTTCTAGCGGTTAGTCAGCGTGGCCTGCAAGGTTAATAAAAACACTATCTAAACAAAAATGTACACAAAGTGAACAGCGACATATACCCTTGCCAAAACCTGGCCTACACAAGAATACCTACACAAAGTGAACATGGACATTTACTCTAGCCAAAACCTGGCATACACAAAAATATCTAAATAATTATCGTATAACTGATTGTCAGTTAAAAAGCAGCATGCAGTTAGAATATCAAGGCAATCCGGTGTAGTCTAATCTCCAATGCACTATTGCATTTATGTATGGTTAGCAATTCTAAACCTGGCAGCCTTTCACTCTAAGGGCCTACCCTCCCCCTGATCCCAGGACATTCAAATGTGACTATGGGCTGTGTGATTAGACACTTCCCCCATGTATGTGGAACCCAACCAGAAACCATCTAATTTCATGAGCAAAGTGAACCCATGGCACCAGGTTATCTAAATAAAAACATTTCTACTAATTTGCATTAAAGCATGGCATGTGTTATTCATGCAATCAAAAGCAAGCGGTTTAATCCATATGTTTGCTGGTAACTGTAGCTCTGTGTGCCAGTGGGTTGAGGATAGTCGCCCCCACTCGGAGCGAAAAGCCAACACCTGCTTATTTAACAATGTTTGCCATAAAATGCATCGTGTGTATTTAGCAGTCTTGTTGACCTGCCCTATGGCAGAAAATATGTCTTCATAACTAAAGTTTTGCCATCTGCAGTGGTGGCCAATACTTGTAGCAGTGTTGGGAGTATCAATGGGCCCCACTAGGCCAGAAGTTTTATAGCAGACCTGGCATCAGAACCCATAGTGGCTAGCTTATTGTGCACAGTTTCTATGTCAAAATCGTTTAAAGCTCCTGTTACCCCCCGCTGCTCCCGCAATTAATGAATCTAGCTCCCTAGCTACGCACACTTTGGTGATGGGCCATAGAAATTGACTCCATTTGTAGCAGCTTGGTAGTACTAAGGAAACATTGCCTCGTGATAAATCTATGTCTAAGTCTATCACTGTAATAATAGAGGTGTGCATTACCAGCCTACAATTTAAATGTTGCCTTACTACTGGAAAATCTAGCATGTTCACAGTTTCTACCTTGTGTGACTTGGAGAATACCCTTCTCCAAGTGGGATGCCTAGCATATACAATATTAGTTTTAGATACAAACACCATACTACCATCCGGCAGTGGCTGTTTCAAAGTACCATTGTGTGAAATGCATTTAGTCAAATTATAGTCCATTAAATCTTGGTGAGAACACTCGCTGCAGTTCTTGGGTCAGATCCATTCACTGAAACATTTGGTCCTAGGATTTCATAAGCACTAGTCATATGAGTCAGTGACAAAAGATGCCCGACAATGTGCCAGGCCAATACACTAGCAACTCCATGTGGATACTCATTTGTAGCGCTTTTCCAATGAATTATTCTAAATGTCTACAATCAAAAGGTCACTCTTTGCATCAGTGTGCTGGAGACAGCCGTCCCCACAGAGCCATGAAACTTGTTGGTTTAACAAAAACCGTGTCACACACTGTGTCATAAAATCAAATATCAAGTCAGTCTTGGTTTCATTTACCCGCCTTAAGGCTGGCTGTAAAAGTATCCAGTGTTTCAAAGGTTACCATCTCAAATTAGAGCTCACACACTTGGCAGCATTACTTCCAATTGAGAACCTTAATCTACGCATAGCTAACTTTGGTGTGCGAACTTATTTTATCTCAAAATATATTATGCTCCTGCTTGCATAATCCTGCTGCCCCAACAATTCATAAATCATTTTCCTGCCTACGTGCAACGTAGTAGTTTAAAAAAAAAAAAAAAAAAAAAAGCAAAGCATCTCTGGTTAAAGCAATTCAGTTGGAAGAGCAAAACATTTTGTTTTTTCAGATTCATCTCAAAAAGTGCATTTAAAAAAACATGTTTCAATGTGTTAGCATTGAAGTGCTGCGCACACAGCTGTTTATGGTGCATGATGTCACAGTCCACAACCCATTACGGTTGCTTTGTCCACAGTCCTTTAAACAAGAAAGGCAAAACATATCAACCAGGTTATTTCCAGCAACTGAATCATTTGAATGTGCAGCATCAAATGTTTAATAACTAGCCAAGTCTGCACCGTGCCAGTTCAGCAAAAGTTATTACTTTGTTGGACACTTCTCGCAGGTTGCAGAACAAATGTCCTGATACGTCATGCATGTTAGCAGCATTGAGTGCGGTGCAGGACAGGTTCAAAGTTCACATATCAGCTCGCAGTGACTCGCTTTCTCTGAGAATGCGTCTGCTTGACTGATCAGTGTCACCAGCAAATTGCACACATCTACTCCAATCATGGCACGCAACTGTCTTGTTTTTTTTTTGCCTAGGCAAAATACAAACAGAAATGTTAGGATTTCATCAAAAGTACAATGTCAGTGTTATCCATGTTAGGATGTCATCAAAACTACAATATCAGCGTTATCCACCCCTTCCCTTACACCACCCCCACCTTCAGAAGTCTCATCAGGTAACTACACACTTTATCATTGCAACCGCAATTATTTGTCACCCTTCTGCATGTTACTGGGGGATTATTTACACTCAACCATACGGGGTGTAACTGCCTAATCACAAACTCATTTGTGCAATGCGATCATAGTTGGTCAATGGTACTTCAGACAGATCTGTGATTTTACAAAAGCCATATAATAAGTACCGAGGTTGCACTTCTCAATGGATCAATGCTTTTCTTTTTCACCAAAGCGATCATGAATGCCAGGCGCCAACTTGCTTCCAGTGTTTCATGATCTTGATTTAGGTTGCCCTGCTGGCATCACTCCATTTTTCAAAGGTAAAGTCCTTCAGTCCAATACCGCCTGCAGTTGCACAAGCAGCTTTGTTTATTTTTCTCCATACAGCTAGTGTCTTTCAAGCCTCTGGTTTTTCACTTGTCATTTTCCCAAAGGGTGTCTGCTGATTTCTTGGGCCACCCCTTTGAGAGCGATAGTCTAAGTCAGTTTCTTTATTTGCTTCGACAAATCATTCATTCTTGCACTAAGCCGTGAGGCTTCTGGATCATGGCTAGTGTGCAGTGTTCATGTTATACTCAGTTCTGCATGTTGTTTCTTGCAAAACGGCTACCTTTGTCAGTTTTGCTTCCATCTGGAACGCCATAATGTCTTTGTCAGTTACTCCAGCCCTGGCAAGGTAGCTTGCATTTTGCCAGCTGTGTATTTTCACTTCTCAAAGCGCCTAGAGGTTTCTTCTCCAGTGCACAGCGCTTTACTTCAGTTCACATCACATGGAGTACTGGGATGCAGCTTGTACGGCAATGTCTCTTCACTTCACTTCACATGGGGCACGGGGATGCAGCTTGCACGGTAATGCTCTTGAAATGGGCAGCTGTGTTTTCTTAGCCCATTCACAGATGCACAATTTCCCCCAAATGTTCAGATGCGCGATGCGCCCAGTCTGCCATCTGCATGCAGCATTTCTTTTCCTTGCAGTGTTGATACTGGGCAAATTCTTTACTTCTGTTCAGCTGTGTTATTGCATGCCAGTGTCAGAAAGCATGCGTACATCAGCATGTGTAAGGTAGATTGCGCTCTTTTTCATCTTCTCACTCACGGCAATTATTGATTAGTTTTGTTTCAGCATTCTGTCTTTGCACCCCTCCTCAGTCTTTGCTCACACTGACGGTGTCTCTCACAGGGGATGGAATGCAGGAATGTCATTGTTTATCTTTCCTGTGCATATGGCAGAGCCATACGCACGCAGCAAGCTTATCTCTTTGCCTATAACTCATAAGCTGGGGCGGCTTCAATGGAAGGCACTCGTTTCAGACAGTTCACCCAGATTAACTGTTTTCTGCACTGCATCAGCAACTCAGAAAAGCTCCCATATCTGCCAGCTTCTATAAACACCATTTTACTGAACAGGAGCGCGGAATTCTGCTTTCCTGCCTTCCTCCAACAGTTTTTTTTGTTCCGCGCACCTCGCCCAAGACAGTGCAAGTTATCTTCAAGGCACAAGCTCTGCACAGCAAGACTCTTATTTTCAAAAGAGGCACTTTTTCTTGTCATCAGATTCAACTCCATGTAATTTTGCAAATCGTCTTTTAGCCTGTTTAAACTGATCAATGTCCCATTTAAAGGCATACATTTTTCTTTTTCCTTGTAACCTTGTAGTTTGGCTTCACAAACTCACTCCAATGCAGTGTGCAATCTTTCAAAAGAACCTGCAACCCACTGAATCTTTGTGCTGTTTTATCACACACAGATTATTCATTCTGTTGTACCATTGCCAGAATATAACCACTTATTTCAGTGCATTTAAAACATTTCATGTGTAGTGCAGCTCCCTGCACGTTTTCTGCAAGAGCAACCCACACTCTATATTGCTTGTGGGCTGTTAATGTTTCAACAACATTTTTCACCATGTACCGCAGTCAACAGGTCACTATTTCCAAAACATACATCACTTAATAGCAACAGTACTTTAATCCATGGCATAGCGTGGGAACAGTCACATACTCTAGGGGAAATTTTAGGGGCAGTTTAGAAAATATAAATTCTTTTCCCCCAAACCATTGCAAACTGATTCTGCAATTCCAAATCAATACACAAAAATCGAAAATCCAAATACCATTCACTCACTTTCTTTTTTAAGTGAGTCTCTCACCCATTGTAAGCATGGCACAGCTAAAATGCAATGTAGCCATTTTAGTGTGTTTCCTTAAACAGAATGCACCACTAGCACATGGAATTTACAGTTGCCAAAAAACAAACCCTTTAGGCTCTCAACACAGATGTTGCTCTTTCTCCTAAACACGGCTCATTCCCACGTTATCTTCAGGAATGTAAACACTTCAAAAGCATAAATTTATAAAGCGAACCTTCGCCTCCTTACATTACAGCCCCCCACTCGCTAGCACACTGGGGCTGGATCTCAATGTTTAAATCACTATTCACAATTTGCATGTCAAATCCTCGCAACTATTTTCCTGCCCTCATGACAGAATAGAGTGAGAACTGGGGAAACCGCATGATAAAATTCTTTCCTAATTGAACATAAATCTTTCTTCACCATTCATTGGAGCGCTTTAAACATAGCCATTTTCCTGCTTGTTTATCGCCTTGTGCTCCCTGGCTCCGTTCCCAAGCAGTAAATCAGCCACGACTGATCTACTGAAGGGGAAAGTCATAACCACACAAGATATCGGCCGCGGCAAGCCGATACCAAAAATGCTGTCTATTTGATGTTTCAGAGCTGCAGTGAGACCACCAAGGAAATGCGACAGCCTGCTCCTCACTCTGCACTGTGTTCTCTCACACAATTTGTCATTTCACAGCAAGGCACTGCTCTGCACAAATCCCCAAGCTGCCACCAAATGTCTTGAAATGGGGAAAATCTTCCTCGGGACCAGCCCTTGAGAGCAAAAATGACCCAATTCAGCCCAAAATACAGGTTCTATGGTGCCGAGCAGTGAACTCATGCTAGTGACAAATGACACCTTCAAAATGTTTAGCATTTATTAGAAACAGTGAAATTTAGCAGCATCTTGGGATTCAAGTTAGAGAAGATTACAAAACACAAAACCTGGAGAAATACAAAATATAGAGAAACATAGAATTTAGAGAAACATAGAGAACACAGTCTTGCGCTCCTTCAATCAGCACTGGGAGACCCTGGCCCTCATAAGCTTGCTGTTGCCAGCCCCGCTCAGAGGACAGTGCTGCAGGGTGCTGACAGAGCATCAGGTTCCGGACACTCGATCTTGCTCGAACCACGGATCGATCTCCCACCTGATCCATGTGGGCATGCATTTTTGGAAACTTGTGCTGTCAGTCCATGACGCACAGTTCCAGAAATTTCCCTGTGCAAAAAATAGGGTTGCTCATGGAAAAACCCAACTCTCTCTGCGATGCTCCCTGCTCGCTCCTACCCCTCCATTGGAGCCCTCTCTTTGAAAGCACTGGAATGTCCTTATCAGCGTGTGGGCAAGGCCGTACCAGGCCTTCTCAGGGAAACAGGATTTGTTTACGAAGCCATGCAGGGCTACAGTTAGAAAGCCAGAATATTCTAAGAGAAGCCGAGATGAATTAACCCCATGTGAACAAGCTCTAAAAGGTATGCACTCATAGTTTAGTGTCCATAGCGCTTAAGATTGGCTATCTAAGCGCTATATAGGTGCCATAAGGCTCCAAACACTCCAATAATGTCTCTATTAGCTACAGAACTGGGGCCTCCGCCCTGCCTGTCTAGCTACAATGCATAATGTGACCTGCCACCCCTACTAGGCCTGCATATTCCTTGTAGCTCACTACTGCGTAATGGAGGTGCTACAACAGACTACTGTCAGCATTTAGCACATACTTTGAATAAACTATTGGCTTTCAGCGGCTAATGCTATCATCTAAAGCCCTGATTGGCAAATTTGCATTTTGTGTATCACAACAGCACAATAGATCATTCATTTCAGCATGACCTTCTTGCATCAAGTGCCCACTTTGGGATGTTTGTGCAGCTACCATAAATAAATATCCCATACTGTCAAAGAGAACTAGTCTTTCATCAACCAACCGTACTTGGCAACAGTAACCCTCATATAAGTCATTCTAGAGCACAGATATCAAATAAAAATGTGAGCACATTGATTTTCAAAGCAATAGAATTTCCATGTAACATTTCATACCATAATTTATCCCGGTCTACATTCAATGTATCCGTTACAAATTTAGAAAAGCATTCAGTTCTTTGAAGTGCTAGCTTGGGACAAATCAGTAGTAAATGCAGCAGGGTTTCCTTTACATCAGTAAGACTACAGAATCTACAGCCAACCTTCCCTAACAGGTTTAAACCACGGCTTGTCAAGACTTCATTCGAATTCAGTACATTGAACCTGAAACGCACCATTCTGTTCCTGAATAATCTAGATGGATATTTTGCTAAATAGTTTTCAGGTTTCGGACACCATTTCCAATATGAAATTATTTGTGAGTATAGCTTTGAATTCAGCAGTATGACATTGTTTTCCAGCCAATCATAGACTTTGACAGTTTCTTTGACTTTACCAACATTTCTTAGAAGGGTCACGTTTGACAAGCCAACTTTCGTCAGAGTTAATTCGCAATCCCTTATAAGCGAAGACATGAAGTTTCCCTCTTCCACAACTTTCAAATGCCAGTATATTGAGTCTTTATCTGCCGTCATACATTTTCGGAGCAAGGTTAGTTTTTTAGTATACATAATGCAGGAAATGGAAGTTAGGCCTAATTCATATATAATCATTTCAAAGGGAATACATTTCGGCATGTAAAATAAGAATTTGTGCCAAATTAGGGCTTCGAGCTTTCTCAGAAAGGGCGCAATTGATACAGGTAAAAACTCAAATCCATAAGTTGTGTTTGGTAAAATCTTTAGTCTATAGAATTCAATCCACGGAACCAGCGTAAATTTCCCATATCTTCTTTCTATAGACTTCATTTGATTCGTGATTTTTTTTGCTTTCATTAAAAGATTGTTTTTCCAGGTCACATTAGAATGGGAATTGTACACTGTGTATCCTAAGAATCTTAAGACCAATTGACTCTTGATCTTAATACCACCACAATTCCATGCCGAGAATGCGCCCGAAACCTTTTGGCTTCCACCATGGAAGATGACTGTTTTAGTTGGATTATTTTTTAACTTTCGCTCGTCAATAAACGCCCAAAGTCTGTGATTAATCTTTGTAGGCCTATTTTAGATCCATCCAGCAATAAAAAATCATCTACATAGGCTATCCATCTAATTGTGATTGCGCCCAACTTTATGCCTACCAGACCACTCGTATTTAGTTTCTCTCCAGCTTCTGCAACATACAAGTTGAATAGTGTGGCTGCTAACCTACATTCTTGTTTTAGACCGTTAGCAGTAATGATCTTATTAGATAACAACCCTTTGTTATTCAACCTCACTCGCATGGCAGTATTAGAATATAGATGTATAATTACATTCAGCAAGCCACTGTCAATACCTAAGGTACTAAAGTTTTCCATAGTGTGGGTCTATCAACTAGGTCAAACGCTGCGGTTAGGTCCATAGAAGCTACATATAGATGTTCAACAGTTTTTAATTTTACTGAACTCATTATTTGGGGCAGGAGAAGACCACCAGCATCAGTTCCAATATGTCTTCTGAAGCCTATCTTTCTAAATTCTAGGATAGATTTTTCATCCATCCATAAATTGAGTTTCTCCAGTACTGTGGCTGCAAAAATCTTAGATTCAACGTTCATGAGAGTAATCGGTCTATAGTTCTTTGTACTCATCCTATCCCCTTTCTTATATAACGGTAACACATATGACATTTTCCATGATGGTGGTAAATTCTTTTTTCCAACATATGTCACTAAATAGTAAATGCAGGAATTTTGACCAGAAGTTGGCATGACTTTTCATAGTTAGAAAAGATAGCTGGTTCGGACCAGGGGTAGAGGTAGATTTTGATTTTTTAATATATTTTAGGATATTATCTTCCATGATATTGAGGAGCCAAATTTCCTCTTCAACAGTCGTTGGTGTCCACAGGTCTAGAGGCTTTTTATACAACTGGCTGAAGTGTTCGGTCCAAATTTTAGCATCAATAGGGTTCGCTTGTATTTGGTGCTGAGCTATTTGTGAGTTATTTATAATGGACCAGTACTTCTGCGGATTGGAGACACTCATGGCTTTGAGCATCCGCTCTCCATCATTTTGGGCCATCTGGTACTTGAAAGGTTTGTGCCAATTTTTGTATTTCTGTTTGATTAATTTAATCTTATTATTTTGCTCCAATTCAGGGCAGTTCTCATTCTTTAGATCCCGAATGTCTTTCCTCATGGAAGCTTTCTTTATTTTAACCGCTTGACTAAATGTATGAGTGTGGACTTTACTGCTCCCTTTATTGACTCCTTTATATAAATGACTTCTTGCCAAGGTGGTATCTAAGTATTCATTGAAAAGCTCTACCGAATAATTAGCAATTTTGTATTCATAAGTATAGTCTACGAAGTCTTGGGACAAAAGACTGTTAAATTGCCGAATTTTATATCTGGACCACTTCACACATTTGCCATAGTTGGTGACTTCTATTAGTATTGGGAACTGAGGGCCAATCAATTGTTTTTTCACCCAAAGTAGCTCAAGGCAAAGCATTGCATGGTCACTATTCACAGAGTGGATTACTTCTACAGTATTACAGTTCGACATATAATGTGCACTCAAAAATATATAGTCTAAAATAGCACTCTTGCCACGAGCATACCAGGTTGGCTTAGAATTAAATGCTTGCACAAGGTTCCATCTCTTACAGTAATCTAACCATAGCATACCATCTGTTAGTTTTACCAGATCAGATCTATTGGGCATGACACTTCTATTCCGTAACTTAACCTCATTAGAAAGATTGCAATCTGCCTTTAGATCTCCTGCTATAATAATCGAGCCTTCAGAGTGGGTGTCAAGCCAGTTATCAAAAATAACATCGAAGTCTACAAAAAGAGCTCCCAACTGTTCATTATTCAAGTTGCAGATATTCCAGTATATAGTACACAAAAGAATATTTTTATATAAGCATTGGTGTGCAGATGAAAACTTGCTACTATTGAACATCCCATTACAGTGCAGCTCTGTTCCAATACAATATTCTCATCTAATCTATAGGCTAGAGCCAGACCTCCACTTGGTCTTCCACGAGGACCCTGTAAGGCAGGTAAACCTATGATGTTATAACCGTCCATATATAGTTTGCAAGTGGCCCATGTTTCTTGTAACATAATAAAATCAGACTCTAATAACTTTGTACAATTCGCATTATTTCTAAGCAACCATTTATGACCCCTGGTGTTCCAGGTTGCTAGTTTAAAATAGCACTCTTTGTTAAGGAGGCTTCTGGGTTGATTTTAGTTGTTCGATGGACTCTCTGAGAGAGGTGGCTAACATCCTCCATTCCTCCATATCTTTTAGACAGGCTTTTGCTCAGGGACGTCATTTCACCAAAATTCCAGGGGTAGCGGAAGTGACATCACACGACCATTGACTCCCTGATGACATCACAGGAAGTGATGTCATTTGACCCCACCCCAAAGTGATATCGCGGGAAGCGATGGAACACGACCTTTCACCCGTTGACAAAACAAGAAATGGCATCACATAGCATTGTACACTACGAAAAATATGGTTACGATATCACTATAATGTGATGTACATTTCATACAAGAATGGAACGCCATATGTATCGTTAAGATCAGTGTGTATTGGCCCATATTACCAAATTACTGTGAATGCAAGCAGACGTCCATGGCCAAATAATAATGATGTGTTATTATATAGCACTTACGCTTAATCGCTTTATATAGAAATAATATTCACCCAATATCATCCAACCTGTGTTGGTACTCATTTATCGACCTTAGAAGGATGAAAGGCTGAGCTGAGGCATTTAAGAACAGACTAAATCAGTGACACCACCTGAAGTGTGTCTGAAATAACCTTTAATAAGTATAGCAATTATTATATAGAATTCCAGAAAGACACATTATTTGGTATTCCTATTCTTTCTCATTTAGGGTCATTGCTGAAAGTGTTAGACTTGTGGCACTCCTGTTCTTATTTTACTTATTTTTAAGGGGCCTGACCAAGAAAGCCAGACACTCCAGAATTAAAGAGCCACATTATGCTGGCAACAGCCCAGGAGCTTGCTTTAAAAAAAAAAGTTTTTTTTTTTTTTTGTAAACAATTTTTCTAGAGGTCGCAAGGGAGACCACAGAGGTCGCAAGGGAGACCACAGAGGTCGCAGTTGCAACCTCTGGTGACCTCCAAATGACGTCCCTGCTTTTGCTTCTGACACCACTTGGGACCCTTCGCTTGCAACAGACCGTAAATCGCGGACTTTCCCCTCATTTCTGTCTCTATTCATTGATCTCTTGTTTTCTACATTTTTAGGATCGTTGTTAAAGAATGGCACTATATCAAACCCTTTTTTTGCAAAGATCCTGCTTCTTTTAGGATCAGATTTCTTAACAGGGGAGAGTTGATAATAAGGCGCACATAATCATACCGGAAGTTGTGTATATAATCAACTAGATGTATGTCTGCGGTAGTTATCAAACTTAGTTCGGGAATGTCACCAAATAGGTTTAAGATGTACGGTCTGTTCAAAGCTCTAGGACCTCCTTCTTCAAAAACACAATACATTACTAGACTGGGTTCATTAGGATAGAACGGGTCTCTAAGAAAACCCTTATCTTCTTTGACAAAATAAGCCTAATTGTGCAGGGTTTCGCTATCATTCATTCCTCCTTCTTTCTCACCATAACCGACCTTGTGCAATGTGCTATTCATAAGTTGCGGATTACTATTGGGACCCAGAGGAGGCACCGCATAGTTATTCTGGACAACAGACTCTTTTGAAACCTCGGCCATTTTCTTAGTTATTATTTTATCAATAATTTCGGTTAATGCATGCTCTGAAATACCCATATTAATTTCCTTTTTTAACAGCTGTGTTTTATCGATGCTGTTTGTAGCCCCTGCAGGGTTGGCCTTAGTTATTACCTCAACACAGTCATTATTCGCTATATGTGTAGTGGGCGTCTTTTTGCGTTTGATGTTACTGGCTTCCGTTTTTTGCTGCATCTCATCCACACAAATTATGGGTTGTTTAATTACATTATTATGCGGGGTAAATGAGGTAGGTGTAACGCTCACCTGATTCCCATGAAGGCGCTGACCCAAACTGGACTGCTACAGTTGCTTCTATGACTATGATGAGGCGTAGAACTCGGAAGACGCTCTAGGCAGGACCTCCGAATATTGACTGTCTGGCTTGTAAGGTGAGTTTTCTGCAGGTGGAAGAAAAAGCGGTAATTACAAGCTGGTTGGATAAGTTCTCCCACCAATCTTCTGCTTTTCCCACTTCTTGGTTCTCGACTGGTCTCCACGAACTCTCACCTTTGGTTTAGTAAAGCCGAGCTCTCCATCCTGCTTCTGGTGCAGGGGCGCGTGGAATCCAGTTACGTCACCAAATGATAAGTTCCCCGGAGATCAAGCTTGGTATAAATACAGGCGTTTTTCACCTGGTCGAGGAGTTCCGAGATCAGAGGTAAGGGGTATCAGTTTTTTACTGTTATCTGATTCAGAGCACGGTAATCAATACAGGTTCTGAGGTCACCTTCTTTGTTTGGTACGAAGAACAGAGCCGAGGATGCAGGAGGCTTTGACGGACGGATAAAGCCATTGGCCAGTTACTGGTCTAAATACTGTCGCAGATGAAGGTTCTCAGGCTCGGTGAGGGCATAAATCCTACTGCAAGGGGGAGTTGCACCGGGTAGCAGATCTATCTGACAATCGTATGATCTGTGAGGTGGCAAGGTGTTAGCCTGTTCCTTTTGAAAAACATCTTGGAACTCTCGATACTCTTGAGGTAATTGTGGACCGTCAGTCGTTACTGACGCTAGGCCAATGCTGGGTCATGGATAGCAGGTTGGTGCACACTCAGGGAACATTATCGTCTTTGCTAGCCAATCAATCTGAGGGTTGTGTTTCTCCAACCAAGGGATTCCTAGGATTACTTGGAATTGAGGAGCCTTGATCACGTCGAACACAATTACCTCCCGATGCCCGTCTTGGCCTAGTAACGTCACTTCAGCAGTGGTATGGGTTACCGGTCCGGAGGCGATTTCGGTCCCATCCACCGTGGTAATGACGTCTTTAACCGCCTTTGGACAAAGAGGTAGGTTCATCCTGGAAGCCAATTCGCGGTCCACGTAATTTCCTATTGCTCCACTATCAATGTATGCCTTAATAGCATGCAAACGTTCTGGTTGCTTTGGGTTTACGAGGACCATAGGCATTATGAAGTGCAAGGTCAAAGAACTGGTTTTTAAGCTCGGCAAGCGGACCTCTACACTTGTCGGGCGAGGTCGTTTCCCGGCTCAGGCTTTTCAGAGTTCTTGTCAGAAGCTCCTACTGTCTTCTTAGGTGATTTTACCGGGCAATCTCGAAGAAAATGTCCAGAGTTTCCACAATAGAGGCACAATTGCATTTGTCGTCTTCTGTCACGCTCTTTCTGGGTTAAGGGACCCTTTACGGCCCCAATCTGCATAGGTTCAACAGTGTCGACCCCTTTGGCGTTGCTTTGTGTTTTCGTGAATACTCGGGTTTCAAACCTGGATCGGTCCGCCTTTCTGTTTTGGAGCCTATGATCCAATTGGAGCACCAAATCAATATATTCCGAACAGTCCTGAGGAGGATTCACAACCTGGGCAAGGACGTCTTAAGTTCACCACGCAGACCTCTGTGAAATAGCGTGATCCTTTTATCCTCGGGCCATCTAGTTTCCACGATTAACCTATTAAAAGATGCAATGTAGGCTAAGAGGTCCTGGTTGCCCTGTCGCAGGGAGAGGAGTTCGTTGTCCAGGGCCTGCCCTTGGGAATGTCTTGCAAAAAGTCTCTCCATACTCGCCTGGAAGGCTGAGAAGTTCCAAAGAATTGGGTCATCCTGTGTAACCAGAGGGATCGACCAATCAGCGGCGCTGCCGCTAAGATACGAAAGTACAAAGGCTACCTTGGTCTGGTCAGTTGGAAAGGCTGCGGGTCTACAAAGAAAGTGCAGTCGGCATTGATTTATAAACGCTGCAAATCTTTTAGGGTCACCAGAAAAGCGTTCAGGTGGTGCCAATGGCACATTTCCAGGTAGGTTGATTTGAACGGGATTGGTTGAAGTAACTGGGGTATAATTCCCCCCTGAGTTAGGTAGAGGAGTTTGCCCCGCTTGACTCTGTAATAACTGTCTGGCGAGATCGTCAGTTCGTTCTTTTGACATTATCAATTTCCTCTTAAGGGCGTTAGTTTCCTGGCGAGCAGCATGGACTTCAGCTCTTAATTCCCCCAACAACTGGGCCAATTGGTCTGTGTCGGAAGTTTCCATAGCGCCTGGTAGGAGATTATGGGTAGGCTTCGCGTTCTGTAACGCTCACCTGATTCCCACGGAGGCGCTGACCCAAACTGGACTGCTACAGTTGCTTCTATGACTATGATGAGGCGTAGAACTCGGAAGACGCTCTGGGCAGGACCTCCGAATATTGACTGTCTGGCTTGTAAGGTGAGTTTTCTGCAGGTGGAAGAAAAAGGGGTAATTACAAGCTGGTTGGATAAGTTCTCCCACCAATCTTCTGCTTTTCACACTTCTTGGTTCTCGACTGGTCTCCACGAACTCTCACCTTTGGTTTAGTAAAGCCGAGCTCTCCATCCTGCTTCTGGTGCAGGGGCGCGTGGAATCCAGTTACGTCACTGGATGATTTCAGTGTTTAGGCTCAGTGTCCTTTTGTGGCTTGTAATAGTCCTTCAGGTGCCGAGGAGCTGTTGGCGACACCACCACTGCTGTGCAAGAAGAGGCTCATGAGTATAGAAGATCTGAGGCCTCTTCTGAAGGAGCACCCTTTTATAATGTCCTTTTCTGTCTTTCAGGTGCCGAGATGCTGTGGGCGATGCTGCCGCTGTTGCACGTGCGGTGGCACGTAAGTATAACTGAATTGTGGCCGCTTCAAAATGGGCACCTCTAATAATGTCTTTTCCTTTCTTTCAGATGCCGAAATGCTGAAGGCGATGCTGCCGCTGCTGCGCGTGAAGAAGCGCGTAAGTATAACTGAGTTGCGAACCCTTCGGCTCAGACACCATTAACAATGTCTTTTGTCTTCCAGGTGCTGGGATGCTGCCGAAGCGAAGGCCGCGGTGAACTCCGGTGTGATCATGGATGATAAGGTAAGCGAGCGCAGCTGCGAGCGTGTTGCCCGTTTTCTAACCTTATGTCTTTATTTGCAGGTTGTCGGAGACTGGACTCTTGTGGCTGAATTCTGGTGAGTAGATGTTCCTGTGCCTTTTCTTCATCCACAGGTTGCTGCTCAAGAAGCTGAGGGTGTGTCTGGACCTGGAATGCAGGAGCCGACTGCTGCTGTTGCAGAATAACGCGAAGCACGTGAATTCTATTGGGCGTGGTTTAAATAGTGGAGAAGTGCTTTGGCTCGTATTCTTCCTCCAGCCTCACCCAGGTAAGAAAAGAGTTCCAGTGTCAGAGGATTAGCATCAGCCCCACCCAGGTAAGAAAAGAGTTCCTGTAACAGAGGATTAGTCCCTCCCAGCCAGTGGCTGGGACTTCACCCAGCTTTGATTGTTCTAGGTGAGTATGCAGCATGGTCTGCCACAGGTAAGTCCACCCAATCACTACTGCACACTTTAAGAATATGAGCCCGGCGCCCATGGCGCCGGGACTGTGGTTCCTTATGAGCCTGGAGCCAGAGGCGCCAGGACATGGTCCAAAGGGCCCCTGTAGGGGTCTGCCGGAACCGGGGGTGTGGATGATGAGCTTGCTTCCGGGGACGCTGGGCCAGTCTTGGCTCCTCGGGAGTAGCGCTCATGACAGTAGGACCCGCAGATACCGGAGTATTAACTCGTGAAATCATCTCTGGATTTTTGAAGAAATCAAAGATATCGGCCACGCCCCTTTCCACCATTCTTAGGTTGGTGTCTATTCTATTCAACACCTCTTTTTGTTTTAAAGCGTCAGCCAGTTTTATAGAGCCTTCTGTATAATCTTTTTGGTTATTGCCGTTCGTCAAATCACTGGGAAGAAACTTTGCCTTTTCCTTCTGTCTTACTTCAGCAATGTCTGGAACCAGTCTTGATACCTCTTGAGCTGTATCTTTAATTGTTTGATAATCCTCCAGGTCTTCACGCAACTTGCGTGAGGATATATTCAGATTTACATTTTTTTTTCGATGACCTTTTTTTTGCTTCCTTTTGAGGGATTTCGTGGGCAATGTAGTGGTACTGCAGCTAGAAGCTGCTTTGTTTATCAAAATTGGTGCCTGAGTGTCTGTTGAATTGGCCACAATCACAGACATCTTTTCATTGGAACACTTAGACAGGTCAGGCATCTCAGCAGAGTCCGTAATCTCTATGACCGCCTTGGAGACCTGCACTGCACTAGTTTGAGGCATCTTTTGTTTCTCAACTACTAAGTCAACATTTTTACTATGGCCTTCATGCCATTCTGCAATTAATGCATGACATAGGTCAGGTAGGGCCGTAAAGGACATTACTATTTCATTTAGCATCCTTGATTGGTTTTTTAATTCTATAAACATGAGACTGTTTATATTTTCAAATGGAACCCCTTTGTCATATTTGTGGTTGTTGTTTTCACCGTCCTGAGAGACCTCTTCTTCTTCAATAACGTCCAGATGCTGTGAAAGACCTAGGAGGGTAAACTCCCCTGTGCTGAATATGAGGGGCATGTTAGGGTACAGTAGACTCGAGTTTAGGTCATTATTAGCTTCTAAGGTAACCGATTGTTTAGTCCCTTCAGCATATAAGCATTGCGAGTTGTTTAACAATTCCTCGTTTGCATTTAATATTGCGCCAGCTTCTGCGATGTTAATTTGGGCGGAATCTACAGTATCGTCGACCGTATCGGACAAAAGCATGTTTGTGGACTCCTCTGCCAACACCATACTGGCGCGCCTAGTCATGATTGTTCTTAGAGTAATTATGTTGTTTTTTCTGTTTACATGGTTTTGTGGCCATGCTTTAAGTAAAGAGCTTTCAAGTTAAAATTATCATAACCAAAGTTGGGGTTACATGCAGGAGTGAAACCCACCCCTCACTCAAACGAAAACAAAAGAGACCTCAGCGGCGTCATCTAATAAAGATAATCTTTTAATTAAATGTTACGGCAGGAATGGGCAGTGACAACATGAAAGACTCCTTAACCGCCTACCCACTACAGCAGAAATGAATGACTGAGCATTTGTTATCGAAAACACACAATTAAACTTGCTTTCGGGGAACAGGCCCGTACACAATTCTAACATTGTAATGTGCAGCCGGGGCAACAAAGAAAACTGCTTGTGAATACGAGGAGCGGCAAGCGGGGATGTAGTCAACATGAAAGGCACCTTACCCCAATTTGTTCATGAAGACATTACATCAAGAGTGACAAGTGGAAGTAAACAACTGCATAGAGCAAAGAGGTTCCTCACGAGCGCCGGAGTAATAACCTCGCAAACCTCACAAGCCAAACAGGCGAAACAGGCTACTTACGAGGCTACTTGCTGAGGCGCGCGCGCTGATGGCGTGCGGCCTCTCAATAAGTAGTATCCGCCTATAAAGTGGGCGTGGCCTGTATTGAAAACAGAAATACAGGGTTTTAGTTTAGTTTAAAATAACAGCGGCCCATTAATGATGAGTGAAACTTCAATAATCACCAGTATATTATAAGTGAAAACTCCTTTCATCCATATGCTTCAGCACAGTAAATTCAGACTCCATCACCACAAGTGAAACAACAGCAGGCTTCTTGCTTCTGAGCGAGACCCGGCGAAACAGGCTACTTACGAGGCTACTTGCTGAGGCGCGCGCGCTGATGGTGCGCGGCCTCGCAATAAGTAGTATCCGCCTATAAAGTAGGCGTGGCCAGTATATTATAGGTGAAATCTCCTTTCATCCATATGCTTCAGCACAGTAAATTCAGACTCTGTCAGTACAAGTAAAAGGCCCCCTGGGGTGCAGACAGGAGGAAGGAGTGGAAGGTGCTGGAACGTTGGCTGGAGTGCAGGCTGTAGCAGTAGAAGCAGCGAAAAGGCACAAGGGTGGCAAACCACACAGAAGTGGGAGAACAAGAATGATGCCGGAACGTGGAAACAACAGGTACAACCTGCAAGTTCTGAGAGAGTCATGTTCCCCTAAAGTCTGAAGTGCAGAGGCTGCGCAGTGGAAGACCTGCAGGAGAAACAGTTTTCCCCATGTGAGCCTGATTGCTGTGAATGCCAAGCTGTGGACGTGCAGGAGACCAAGGCAAGAAGCAAGTGGCAAGCTGAGGTTCTCTGGAGGAAAAGAAACTCCAAAATCGAGTGACTGGGCCAGAGGCACCTGTTCAGGAGTAGGGTGTGGGTCCCCAGCGAGCCAGAAGCAGTAAGTTGTAGTGGAAGTTGGGAAAGCAGTGCAACCCGCAAAGCAGAAGCCGGTAAGTGAAGCACAGCGTTCTAACACATTGCACAAGCTTTGCCGTTAACTGTATCCAGCTCCTTGTTGACTTGTGTATGACTTTGTGCAAGCAGAAGTTGTTAGTTTCATTCAAAGTATTGTTAACAATGGAAATGTAACACTTGCGCATAACATAAAAGATCTATTGCTCGTGTGAGAAGCTAACGTCACTGAAATCTACTGTTCAATATTTAAAGACTGTTGCTGTCTAATGGAGTGGTCGCATGTCCCTAATTAAGGAGAGGGAACGCTAGTAAAACCGTTAACAAATAATTAACAATTTGTAAAGACCGAAAACAACATCAAAGCGAGGTCGCATCTATCTTATTGTGTTTTCCAAGAGAGGCCTTAACTCTACCCTTTGTCTGTATACGGAAATACAATTTTCTATCCATCTTTAAACCTGAAACTCTACTTCAAAGAGAGATTGCCTGTGCCTAATTGTATTTTTGACTAAAAGACTGAACCTTATACTCTATCTAGAAGTGACATATCTTTCATTCCTACGAAGTAAAGATTATAAACTGTTCAAGAGAAGAACAAGCATTACCCAAGCCAAGAGGCATCCCCTGTTAGTAGTGAAACCAGCCTTTCTAAGTGCTCAAGAGCCATCCAGCTGCACCATGAAGTTGTTAGCAATCAATTGTCCTAAAATACAAGTGTGCAAGTATTACCTGAAGCTAAGAGAGTGGCACCAAGGTCTCTGGGTAATTACTTGAGCTGATAGCTGGCAGAAAGGTGCAAATAAATCTGAGGAAGGGGATACAATTGCTTGTACAGAATACTTTCAAGTGGAGACAACCTGTAGTGCCACAGAGTGTGGTAGCTGGAGAGAAGAAAGTCTTACAGGCACATCCAGGTTGTTATGGTGGCAGAAGGACAAGAAGATGCAAAGAGGTTGCCCCTTTCGAACAAGGTTATTCAAAAGGAAGAGTCCCTTGCCTACCCAAAGAGGTTAAAGTTTGTGTAAATATATGTTGTCTAACCGTGTCTATCCATTCAAAGTACTAAAGTTCTTGTAGTAGTCTAAAGTACTGAAACTGTGGTAGTCGGTTGAAATACAAAGGACAAGGTGGTATATCCGGTTGGCAGTGGATGCAATTGTGCTGTAGCACCTTGAAACGTCTCTTGTGCTAGATGGAATTACAAATAAAGATCACAGACCAAATAACCTGACATACTCAAAGAATATGACAAAATACTACTTTATTCTTGTATTATAAAGTAGGGAGACCTGACAAACATCGGACTGATGCATGCACACTCATACATTACCTAGATTACAGCGAGGTCTTATCCCCCAAAATGCGTCACCTAAAATGTCATCCTACGTGGCAAAGTGCAAAACCTATCGAGGGGAGGGATGGTTAAGCAAACATATCTACTTATAGAACATATAAGGATTAGTGCATCATTGGCAACCGCTTATCTGTAGGGCACACCTTGAACTGTGTCTAAATACATACAGTAGTCATTATAACGAACATACTAGCAGTGGATTGGTCTATGCAACATTGTATGTTAGGTTGTCTCCCAAACCCACTGATTGGTTGGCATTCCCACCCAACCTTGGACTTTCGACTCCTTAGCAGCACATACGTGAAACAAAATGTAGGTGTTTGAATCCCGTCGGACTACTCCCCGTTTTTCCAATCAGCCCATCATCTTTCATCAGTAGGCCGTAAGCCAAAGACCTCTGTTTGTAGTTGACCTGGTAGTGTGCTCACTGGCCTGGAACGTTTAAGGGAGTGTAAGCACACCACTATCTTCATATGAACGTAAAGAGCAAACCTGAAGTAAACCCAAAGGAAGCATTATTGAATACAGAGCTAAAGGAAAGTTTTGCAAGCATTATTTGATACTGAACTAAAAGGAAGGTTTAATAAGCATATCAATTAAATGAAAGCATGTGTGAAACGCACGTTGTGAACATTTAAAGAGAAAGGTGGAAACGTTGCAGATAAAGTAAAAAGCAAGTGATGAGCACTGATGATTGTGAAAGCAAGGTGGTGGGAGAGAGTGAGCACCATGGAGTGAGTTGTGCGGAAGAACACACTGTGGCAAAGCCAAATGACTGGCAAGGAGAATCCAGAGTGAATGTAAACCAAAGCACAGGTGAACTGAAAGAGAGCCCTTTGTGGACAAGAAGCCTAGGGTTATTGGTTGTGTGACCTGTAATGGGTGGACCTCGTAGTCCGACAACTGCATCTAGACCGAGGATACTGTAAGGAAGGGATGGTATCAAAGAGTAAGACGGACACAAGTGATCTCAGTTCAAGGGTGTTTATTGAACTTCAATTGGGTTTGAAAAACACCTATCTAATCCTAAATCTAAAGATGGGAGCAATTTACGGCCATCAAATAATAACACAGTCCTAGTGGTGTCTTGTCAAAACAAAAAGGCCTAGACTTATAAACCTATTTCCAATTCTTACCTTTAAATACAAATAGTTTGGGAAACAATGTTTATGCAAAAGAAAAGTGTTCAACAAATGATATGTCAGGGTAATCAAGCCGTTTGCTTCTTTTCCCTACGTTTTCAGCATGGAACAAGGCGGCACACTCGAGCTTAGCACAGTCTCTGGCTTCTCTAGCACGAGGATGCTGTTCAAGACTTCCACATCAGGGCCTTCTGTGCCAAAGTCTATTTGCCATTCAAAGTCTCTTATTTCAGAGGGCCTGATGCAACACGACAAACATCAAAGTTCCATTTTCAAATGGATTTCACATCTACAAATTCTCTGGTGATTTTCGGTTCACACCGGGTCTCCCTCTGGCAGGTTCAGACCCATTTTAACACAAAAACCTTCAATTGGTCTCCCTCTGTCGGGCTTGGACCAAATTCACATACTTTTTCTAACTTTCTCTATTTCATCAAAATCGAAGACGTTCAACTGTGCGCGAGATTTTGCTTGACCCATCGCAGGAACACTTCGATTTACATTTATATATTTTCTTTCAGTTGGTCTCCCTCCGCTTGGCTCCAACCAAATTTATCTACTGTTTTTACTTCTCAGCTGGACACCTTACAGAGACCTTTGATTGAGCACCCACGCAGTGCCGGACCACTCTGTCAAAGGTATTGTAGCTTGTTTTAAAGTTCAATCACTCATCAGCAGTTTAACTTCACTCGCATCTCTTATCACACTTGTTTTAACAATGTTCGTTCCAGCGCTCGCCATACAATGTTGCTGCTTGCAACTTTGTCTTTAACACAGACCAGTCTTGTATCCCTCTCCCCACCTCACCTGCTGTGTTGACTTCCCTGATGCTGCTTTGTTCTTGGAGGCAAGGACAGTTCCACAGTGGTGTCATGGTCATCGGGCCAAGAACACAGACGGATGGACACAGTCCTGGCGCCTTTGAAGCCAGGCTCATAAATAACCATCAACAAGAAACATTTATTTGGGACAAAATGCTTTTATTGTAAGCATAGCACCTCATTTCGGGTGCAAGGTGCATTTAACATGGGAACTTCCGTCACTTAAAGCAGCCCCACGTGTACTCTTTGGTGGGGCTGCTATTACTGGGTTGCTTTGCACGTGCTGACTCACCAGGAGTGGCAGGCAAGCCAGCCCTTGTGGGCGTGCCCACGATCCCAGCTATATAAGCTGCTCCAATCCATGAGGCAGACACTTCATCCATGCAGGGTAACGCTCACCGCCGCCTGGGATTTGAACTTATCTTGGAAATCCTGCTTCCTGCCTCCATACTTGCCACCTGGGGAATCCGCTCTCACCTGTGCACGTCTTCTTCAAATCTTCCGGAATGCCGACATCTTCATGTTGGCACCGTAGCTCACCTTCAAACCTTCTGGAGCGCCAAACTCTTCATCTTGACACCGCAGCTCACCTTCAAGACTTGCAGCACCTGCAAGTAAAAGCAAAAGGCAAGGTTAAACATTAAAATGACATTGAGTTTAAGGTCGCGCTCCCACCGCACCTCCTTAAACCATCACTCACCTGTTGTCGGACATTGCGGTTTCATCTATCTTCCCCCCAGCCGCGTTCCGCACTTCCACGGCTGATGTTGAGCCGCAATTCTATCTATTAGGAAGAAAACAGAAGAGAAAATGTTATTCAGGAATTAACAACATAATCAAGATCAATAATACAAGACAGAAAGCGAGAAGGGGAAAACAGAAAGAGGAAAAGACAAGAGACATTGAGAAACACTTACTACCAACCAAGAGAAGAATAGTACCTGCCGGACTAGACTATTACTCACCAGGGATCAGTGAAGGAACTAGATCCCATCAACAAGCAACCCTGCCAGAAGTAGCATGATGGAGAGCTCACCATCAGTAATTAACAGGAGCAGAGTCACCAATTGTCGCAGTCCACAGCCTCAAATTCCTGGGTGGGCTGCAACCGTTCCCCAATGCCTCCGCAGAGACCAGGTGAGCGTAACAGGTGGCTGGTGATTCTCCCCGCCTTGATTACTGACGCAGGGGGGCCTTGGGTATCTCCGACACACAAGGCAGGATTTTTCAGCCTGGTTTCCTGGTCTTATGCTTTCTATTCCCGAGGTCTCTGGAAAGTAATGGTTCCTTGTCAAAAGGGTGAAGGGAATTACCCTCCTTGCGATCCCCTTCGGTCTTGTTGTCTTTCCCCTCTTGCTCAGCTGCCGTCTCTAAACTGCTGTTTCCTCGTGTGCTTATCCTTGCTCAGAGTGTGCTCTCGTGGTCCGCCTTTTATCTGTGTTGAGAAGTGTAATGGAAGTCAGGTTTGAGTTATTGTCGATAATTGCCTGACCATAGTATTGGGATATGTCAGGTACATGGCTCAGGTGTTAGTCTGTTTTCCCTTATAGCGGGCTGTCAGTGAGAATGTTTTTGTGTTGTAAAAAGGGTGGGGGTAGAGTTCCTAAATAACATACTGGGTAGGATGGGGTAAAGGTGTTACAAGGAAGAGGATACTGTGTCTCAACATACAGTCTCCCACTCAGACTCCCCAAAGACCCCTCACCCAGGTGATTCTCCCACACTGGTCCACCCCCAGAAACTGGATCCAAAAGCGATGTCGATGTCCTGGCCACCTGGATTACATATTCCCGGGGACTAGTGAGTGAGACATCTTCTGCTTTCTCACAATACCCTGTCTGGAAAAGCCAAGGACAGTAAAGATAAATATTCTCCACTTGTGAATAGGATTGCTGAAGTGAATAGGAACGATAGCAATCTATATCAACTTAACCTAAAGGATTATGAAGCTGACCTGAAACTGGTTTTGAGAATTTAGAGACTTGAACTGATTATGAGTTTACAAGCTAGAAGAGCTGATATCTTGGGGAAGGGAAACCCAAGACATTGTGAACTGTGTTGTCACCTTAGGGAAGGGAACCCTAAGGCCTTTTTGGGACTCTGTTGTCGAGACTTGTTTCAACTACTTTGAACTTGGGGAAAGGGAGATGGAAAGTAAACAAAGAGCTGGAAGAAGCTCAGAACTTTATTTGCAACACTATTCCTTTTGTTGCTGTCATCCCTACACATTGTTTAGCTTTAGTTGTGAGGGCAAGTATAGGATTTGGATAACCTTTGTGTTGAATTTACTGACTCAGACTATCTTTAGTTTCTTCAGGTAGGCAAATCCCACATTAGCATAGGGCAAGTTGAGCCTTACCCTATACTGACATTTACTTTAATAAAGACATTTTGTTTAAATCTTGAATCTGTTGTCTGTGTCTTGCATCATGATGCCTTCAAATCTCACCTTAGCATAGGGAAAGTTAGGCCTTACTGCATCCTGACTTTTAATTTAATAAAGCCTTTTGTGAACCAAACTTGAACCTGTTGTCTGTGTCTACCTCATGATACCTTCACAGTGTCTGTTTTTGATGTGTGTGACACAATATCCAGGCCAGCCCTGACTGAAACTGGAGTGATTGCAGTGTAGTGTTCTGAAAGCCTGGGTGCTTACTTCAATACAAATTATGTGTCATGGGTGTCTGGTTTGGGTGAATGGCTTGAATGCCTGTAAGCCTGATTGGCTATCTGCCTGCATTAATGCACTCGTGAATGATTGGCTGCCTGAGCATGGCTCAGCCTGAGTGAATGGGGAACAAATGTGTATAACTAAGGACCTCTCACCAATGTGTTCAGAAGCTGATGTCGAAGCTGAAGCAAGAAGATGCTGTTTCCAGGAGCATAGCTGGGGAAAGAAGTCTGCTGCTGCATTTTATTCACGAAATTCAAAAGCTGCTGTATTCTTCCAAGGACTGCTAAAGAGAGGACCTGGATAGGAGACCTCTTCTCAAGCTATGAGGGACTATCGTGCACCTGCTGTTCTTCATCAGAAGTACCCTGGAAGCCAGTCCTGTGTGCCTGCTGTCCGGAGAAAGGGTCTTCGTGAGTCAAGAAGTGAAGTGCCTGGACATCTTGATCCAAGAAGTCCAACTCCATCACCCAGAGTCCAGAAGAGTGTGACTGCCGGAAGCCAATTGCTGTCTACCAGCCAGAAGAGGGGGTACCCCTGGCATAGTGCTGCTTGACAACCGGAGCTGCGGAAGTTGCACCTGATCAAAGAATCCTTCAAGGGACATCCTTGCCACATCAGCTGACCACTTTGTTCTGCCGAAGAAGATCCCAGTTCACTGTGTGCAGAGGAAGGTCTGCCAGTGGGATTCCTGCCACCAAAATCTGAAGAAGTTCTGAGGGTCCATCCTTGGTGAAGGTCTGTAGTCAAGTCAAGTGGTCAAGTCCAGCTCGTCAGAAGCCATCCAGAGGTCCGTGCTGTGGCTGCTGCACCAAAGAACCAAAAGTTGGTAAACCACGAAATCCTGAAACCAGACGCATCCGTCGCCACCGAAAGACATCCAAGGTCCCCAGTGGTCTTATCTTAGCAAGTTTCTCCTTCGCGGGACATTCACAGCCGGAGAAACAACCAACCAACAAAGACCACTGCAAAGAAAGGTCTGCCTTCCCGACACTGTCTGGTTCCTCCTTTTCTCTTGGCCTCAACAGCCCAGCAACTCCTTCTTGCAAAGGGGGTCCATCCTTCAGGGGTCCCGTCGAGTAAATCCAAGAAACTCCACCACTTCACCTGTCAAGGCGCCAAAAGTACTGTGACAAGGAAGAGCGTCTTTCAGCTTCATGAATCATCATGGGGTCCCAGATTGGTTGTGGATCCTGTTCTCCTGTGGCATCTCAGGTACTTTGGGATGAATGGAGCCTTGTGCTCAATGTTAGATGTGTGTGTAAAAGCGCTCGGTCGTGTGTGCAGTCACAAAGTACAATTTCTTAGCAGCTGGCAAAGTCAGAGGAAGGATCTGAAGAGTAGAAAACAGGTTCCAAGAGCCTGGGGAGTATCCTGCGAATTCCTCACTGAAACCCTGCCTAAGGTCTCTTCGCAGGTGGCATGGGGAAAGCAGACGCTTTCTGATCCCAACCCTGGGGGTGGTGTGCTGCGTAAGGATCACCTGGGAGGGTTGAAGAGGCATGCAGATGTAGTCAGCAATTACGCCTAGTAGCCACTGCAGGAGTCAGACACCTGAAGCCTATTACACAAGCTGGGGGGCATAAAAAGTGCCAGCAAGAAAGCAGGAGTAAAGGGAGCCAGAACGAGGACTGGAAGGATGGCTGTAGTAGCAGTAGTATAGGAGAAGCATGAGGCTGGCAAGTCACAAGAAAGAGGCAGAGTAGAAAGGATACTGGAGCGTGGAGACAGAAGATTTTCAACTGCAAGCTCTGAGAGAGTCCCTTTCTGTCAAACTCTCAATTGTAGAGGCCGCTGTTAGAATGGATTTCTAAACTCTGCTCTGGTGAACAGATGTTTAGAAGCCCCCCCCCCCTTGTTAGTGAAAAAGGAAACACTTCTAGGAAGATAGCTAGACCAATTTACGGTAGCTTGTAGAGCAGTCAAGGCTAAGTCACGTGAGGAGTGTGGGTGATCTGAGGTCTTTTATGAGCACACACAGACAATTACCCATAGACAGTAGTATACGAAAATATTCACTTTATTAGGCCCGGGAATAAACACAAGTGAACAATGAAAACCACAGTAAAATCACCACTCGAACAACACACTTTGTAAAATATATATGGTCACTTTGGTCAATGCGGTAAAGTGCGGAATCCCGCCAAAACCTATAAGGGAGAACAGCAGGCAAACTTTACCACATTGGCAAACTTCAGAGATGGATAACCCTGACTTTATAAGTTCAGCCCTACGATGAATGGAGCCTTGTGCTCAATGTTAGATGTGTGTGTAAAAGCGCTCAGTTGTGCGTAAAGTCACAAAATACAATTTCTAAGCAGCTGGCAAAGTTAGAGGAAGGATCTGAAGAGTAGAAAACCGGTTCCAAGAGTCAGGGGAGTATCTGCTACGGTGAACAAAGCTATTACCAACTTTCTGGGGACTTCAGGAATCGGAGGCTACCCACGTCAAAGGGAGGACCACAAAAGGTTCTCAGTGCGTACAAATACAAGGGATTAAGTAGAGGCCACCGGTAAGTGGTTTCAGTACTCGCCGTCCTTAGCTCGGTTTGGGTCCAAACCTGGCATGTCTGGAGAAGGTCGTCAGAGGTATGATTTCCCACCCTTGATTCGGCTTCCAAGTGCACAGGCGCTGCGGGTGCAGATGCAGGTCCGGATTACTCTAGGAGCTGCATCTGTCATCTCGGTTGCAGGACAAAGAAAACACTGATGCAACTGGTCTCAGGGCACTTGAAGAAATGCAGGAAAGTCACATTCAGCTGTCATTGTTGCACAGTGATGCAGGGACACACAACTCTCACAATCTAATGCGCGCTTCTCTCTCGCGGCCCAAAACAACAAGGTTGACGACATTTAGCAAGAAGGTGCTTTGTAGTGCAAACTAGGATTCCCCAAACGTTTGATGCAAACCTCGATATGATAACGCTCCTGCACGGGTACCAAGGTTCGTGCTGGACAGTCCACTGGATGGCCCAGGGACACTTCTGAACAGGCTCTTTTGCAGGGCAACCAGGAGACGTCCAGAATGATTGGCCCTACCACTCCAAGGGGTTGAAACACCTTTGCAGGTCTTCCAAGATCGAGCGCAAAGCAGGGCTCTAGCGGGCTCAGGGTGCCAACCTTCTTCTGCACAGTTCTGGATAATCCTTGGTTCTGCTCGGCTCTTCTGGATTCTTGGTTCTTTGTACAGGTCGATTCAGACCTGTTGCTGATCTGCATTTCTGCATTTAAGACCCCTCCTCATACCCACAATTCTGGGGAGTGCTTGCACCCAGTCGGCCAATGAGGAGATCTGCCCCACTCATGCATGCCAACAGTGGTCCAATGAGGGACCACTGCAGCTCTCGTGCCCTTGTGCACACCAGATATCTTGGCACCAGTACTGTGGATTGGGACCAGACAGTCCCAGCCCACTTCCTGGGTACACACACACATGACCTGCAGTAGTCTGCGAAAGACATGATGTTCGAGGGCAACTGCAGGCCCAAATAAGAAATTCCCAGGTCACAAAGACCAGGGGAAGGCTAACAGACAAAAATGGCCTAAGGAGTTGACAAAATATCTCGTGGCACAGCCATGACGGACACCGGCCACAGTCATGAGCCAAACTCAGTAAGCACAGTATGGCTTGGTAAATGTTATAACAATACATGAAAACGCTTCTGCTGCCACCAGTCCACTCCTAGGCACACTGTCCAGTTACCAAAATATCCTTAGTGGAAGACTGGGGCACGTAAATGCATGGACCTCATTGCTCAGTACAGTAATGTACTTTGCACAATGAAATACAGTTGCCAAAAGTGGCAACAAAGTCGAAAGACTAAGAGAAACAACGTTTTTCAGTACTGACAGCCTGAAGGACTTGTCAGTTTCCCCATAACGATGAGCGAACGCTCAGTGGAGTGCAGTTGAAGGCTCTGCTCCACTGTTAAAAGTCAGGTCAGGATGCTCAAACAAATGCAAAAGGTGTGACGGGGGTCTACAAGTATAGAGGTAAATTAGCAGTAAGATACATTTTCTCTAACACTCCCCCCTCCCAGACTAAGGCCAGGGCACTTAATACCCCCTGAATGAGTCCCATGTTTAGTTCAGTTAAACTTTCTGGACAACCCATCAGCATTGCTATGTTGGACACCTGGCCTATTCTCAATAGTGAAGTAAAAGCCTTGAAGGCTAATGGACCACCTGAGCAATTGAGGATTCTCAACCTTCATGTTCATCAGCCACTTTAAGGGCCTATGGTCAGTCTGCACAGTGAAGGGGGTCCCATAGAGATAGGGCATCAGCTTCCTAAAGGCCCACATGATGGAAATTCATTATTTTTCCACAGTAGACCACCTGAGCTCTCTGTCCTTAAGCTGGCGACTGATGAATCCAACAGGGTGTTCCCTGCCTTTCTCATCTAGCTGTGAGATAACTTCACCTATCCCAGTGTCAGGGGCATGTGTCTGCAAAATAAAAGGTTTCCGATAGTCCGGGGGCCTGAGAAGAGGGGCCTGGCACAGTGAGTCTTTTAAGCCTTGGAAGGCCTTCTCACACTCCTCAGATGAAGAGAACTTCTTTTGGTTTATTTGGACTCGTGAGGGCAGTCGGGGCCATCTATGGTATGTTGGGTGTCCTGACCCACGTTGGAACTATTATGCTACAACATTTGGTGCTGTGGGCTTAGAAAATCCAAGATGGCGGAAAAGCCCACATTTGCGCCAGAATCCAGGAGAACCGCGCTGTTTTACGCACACCAAAATGGTCGCCTAACCTGCCACCCACCAGTGCAAAGAAAGATGGTTCTGTTCAAAATCTGTTTTTATTAATGTCAAAAATGGCTAAGATCATGGGCATGAAACCACCAAACAAAAATCCAACTCTGGTTGACTGTTCTACTTTACTCTACTGCAGATCCACATCAATGCAAGCAAGGATCATATACTATCAAGTAAAATCCTTTCTTTTTGAAATGTATTAATTCAAGACAGCTTCCAAAAATAGGTGCAGTACCGGCACTGGACACTAACCGGCGCTAGCGGTCTAAACTCTGACAGGAGAACTGGATTTCAGTAGCTGACAAAGGAGCCTGAGCCAGTCTGGACTTCAAAGCCTTGATGGTTAATGAACATTCTTAACACCTGCTGTTCCCAGAAGACAGTTTGATTCAATTAACAGTCCAAGAGGCTGGGAAGCCTTCACACCTCAGAACTCCACACAAGAAGGCAGGAAATCACAGGCTTCTGTTAACCAAATGCAGAGTGGCCCCTGCTCTGCTGACCTCAGTCAACACAGTAGACTCTTTCCATTGAATAGAATATGCTGATTTGAATTGTGACTGTAGACAGTGCTCTGGGGGAAGGAGAGACATTTGAACTCTGAGTCAAGCCAAGCTTCTGTGGGCGGACCCAGACTCATATGTGAATTCAATTAAGGGCAAATGTATTTTTGATTAAATTGCTTATAAATCTTGTATTAAACTCACAGAAATGTACAATTTGGGGGTCCTTAAAATGGAAATGCCCTCACGATTTGAGACCAAACTCCATTCCGTACGATTTTCTGGGACCGAACCCCGCTATTTATTAATATTGCAGACACAGGGTTTATGCTAGAGACATAGTAAATTACTGTAATATGCCCAGAAGGGGGGTGTACCTCTGTGTAAATTTGGGTAAAAGTCCAATATTGGAAAAGCTACCAAAAACGAAAATATGTTGTCATTTCTTAACCCAAGCTCTTAAAAACTTCAGAGTTGGAACAGAGACCTACCTTAAGTAATATAGGATGTGTGTATGTAATTTCAACAAATTGTGTATCTGGGAAATATGTTTTTTGGGTAAAATTGATTTTTCTAAGTGAAACCAAAGGGGAGGATCCTCTGACCCATGAACACACCTCATCACGATGACTCACAACTCAGCTCCCCAATCAAGGGAGAGAGGAGGACTTGGCCAATGATAAGTTGTGAGGGGCAAGCTTAGTTATGCCCACGCACACACCCATTTTCAAAACACATAAAAAGAGACTGCTTTGGACAGGCAAGACATTCACTTTCTACTTTCTTGTGAAGCATTTTGCCGGACCACTTCAAATCCAGACAATATCCAGACAATATCCAGGGATCCAGAACTTAACTCCAGATAGATCCAGAACCAAGCCAGAACTTAAAGCAGAGAGGCCTAGTCCACAAGCTGAATCCAGCAACCTAACCAAACTATTCAACAGCCGGGCAAGCTGTTGGATTCTTTGCCAAGAACTTTTGCCAGAACCGGTAGCAGACCCAGAAAGCAGTGCTGTATCCAGAGAGACCAGACCCAGACCAGACCGCTGTGAGCAGTACCAGAAGCTGCCAGAAGTCCAGTCCAACCTGTTGACCAGATCTGTGACGAGGCCCATTCCTTCCAAAATTAGGAGTGAGTATCCTGAGGCCTGTGTAGAACCCATCTCTTAGTTTAAAATAATCTGATTCAAAACATTTGAACCTGTCCTGAACTGCATCATAGGAATTGTGTGTTCATTCTGTCATTTCAAAGCTGTAAAAGTGTAATTTTGTCATTCTGAAGTTTACTTTAATTTCGAGAAACTACCTCCACAAAACCGTCCGTATCTTTTGATCCGTATGTGCTAGGGACGAGATTTAACTTTTCATTTGAAAGCTAAGATCCTAAGCTTTCTAACAAGCCTTATAGGTATTCCGTAATCGCGCTCGACGCACGTAACTAAATTGCCGCGAATTGAAAAATTAGCTCCTGTACAAAATAGCTGTCTTTTGCTCGCAACTGCTGAAATCCGTTTTCCCTCTGATAATCATTCCTGAATCATTGCCAGTGTGACTTGAATTAATCTTAAATAGCTATCACCTACCCTGAACCTCCTACAGGGTATTAAAATCATTTTTAGCATATTTTTCCCTTCTTTGCATACCACATTTAAAACTACTTTTGCCTGTGTTTAAAACCATCCCTGTTTCTCTAAGCTTGCTAGGGGGGAACTGAAATTCGTATTGTATTGTGATTGTATTCCTGGAAACTGTGTGCTTTACTTCCATCTCCTTATATTGCATAGGGGGTAGTGAACTGCCACAAGGGGAAAAGTGAACATATTCTTTCTCGTGAAACCCGATCAGTTTATTTCTGTACTGCATTTTTATTCATCATTGCATTTCCTTGAAATCATAAAAGTATTCTCAGCTACCTTATCCTCCCTATACTAACTCCTAAGCAATTAAATCAGTGTGCTAGTGTAACATCATCCATTGTTGATCACTGTCATATGCCTAAGTGTGCTATCAAATATTAATTTATTCATAAAATTGTGATATATATATATTGTTTACTTTCTCAATAAACCTTTATAAATTGCAAAACAAACCTACTTCTTGGCTCAGCGAGGTCAGGGGGATTCAAAGAGAGGGGCGTTATATAAGGGTTTATCATCCAGATTATAACTTGTCATAAAAATATACAAATAAGGGCTTCCCTTGGGCGTCCCAGACGAGGCACTGACTTTGTGGGATTGCTGAATTGAAGTCTCTTAACAGATTGGGGGCTCGAGCCGGGGATTCTGGATTAGATCTATCACTTGTGCAGCTTGATACAGTGTGCTAACTGATAGGATACATAAATCCTGTTGGATCACCACGCTGTATTACACTGTAAAACACTCCTCAAAGGAACGCTCCAAGGAAACGGTCTGTTTTGCAAAATAAAATACTAACTTCTGTAAGTCAGGAAGGAAATCAATTTCCAGAATGACGACACTGGTAGACATCAAAATAGCGAGAGAACACCTCTTACATAAGTTATTTGTGAGAGGTGAGTGGGCTTACCTTGACCAGGCGGTGTGGTTGCAGGCAATCGCACCCCAGATCACTGAAACAGGGTCAGATATATGGAGAGATCAGGGTCCCTTACATGTGGCCCTGAGTGAACTATATATGGCCCCTAAGGCCAAGGATGAGCACAACAAGATTGCCAGAGTAGCGGCATATTTATTTTTATATATGGGAGCCATACAGGACAAATGTGCTGAAGGCCAAGATCTGGCGAATAGGCAACAGATGGCATTAGAGAAGGCCCAATCTGACCTGGTCTCTTCCGAGCAGAGGCTGCAGAGGAGCCAGGCGTCAGAAAATAATAGTAGGCAGTATATCATTAAAATAAAAGAGGATATGGGTATCCTGCAACAGGAAAAGTCTGACCAGGATACCAGATTTCTGGCCTTGCAGAAGGAGTACCAAGAAGGTTTGGACTCCCTACTGCAGAGCCAGAAAAAGCTGGAGCAACAGATAGATTTCAACAGGGCATGCACAAAGCAGGTAGCCACCCTGCAAAGCCAATTGGATGGAGAAAAAGAGGAGAGCAATAAACTGATTCTGAAAGACCTGAATACACAGATAGAATTTGAGGAAGAGCGACAGAAGCTGGTGCCTTCCAAAGGCAAAGGGACGACCTGGCGGCACAGATGCAGGCTCTTAGTCAGGAAAGGGACACCTTAGGCCAGGAAGTCTGCCAATTAAAAGAAAACATGGAAGAAAATCACCTGGCCCTCCAGGGACTGGGTGACCTCCAAAAAGAGCATCAGAACTTGTTAGAGCACACCATGAGGGTGGAAGATGCTCTGGCAAGAAAGGAACAGGCCAGTAGGGATGAGACTCAGGAGGTAACCCTCCTGCCGCAAAGAATGGCCCAGTATTCCAGGACCAACCAGGAGGCACAGAGAGAGAATGAGGCTCTCTGTCAGCACAATGATAGGCTCCAGCAACAGGTAGCCATGCAGGAGAGACTGATAGAGTCTAGTAAGGCCTTAACTGAGGAACTGAAAGCACAGGCTCTTGCATGGCAATAGGGAGCAGGGGCTGATAGAGATGAGGTTCGCTGGGAAAGGGAAACACCTGAGCCTAACCTCAGGATCCCTAGTACCAGAGGCCTTCATCTCTCCCAGTCCTTGGACTCTGCCACCCCCATGAAACTTTGATTCCCCCAAAGCTATTTTGAGCAAATTATTTGCTTACTTAGGATGTATCCTGACCAGGTTCTACTTTGAAACCTCCAATTTAAAACAAATGTTCTCTTTTGCTAAAATAGGGCACAGCACCCAAGGGAAACTTAAAGTCAGAGGATTTAAATGTGGCACAACAAGCTCAAAAGATAATACTATTGGTGAGTGTCATTTTGACAGGCATTTTGTGACATGACTAATTCTTGAAAAATGTGTTAGAATATGTGAGCAATGTGTTTTCTGCTTAAATAATTCTTTTGTTGAATCAAACACAAAGGTATGCATGGTTGTCTTTTTTCTTTTTCTGGTATAATAGCAGTCAAATCACTCCTGATGATCCCCTGTAAAAACAAGGGTGAAACATGTGTAAGAGTGTTAATAAGAGGTTGAGAGTGGAATACAAGAAGTTAAATTTGGAATAAAAACACTCAACTTTTGAAAAAGTAATCTGATAAGAAGGAAATTTATTTGGCACTTACCATAACAAAAAAGTAGAATGGGAAATCGCAAGTGGAGATGTATTTATTTTGACAAATGACCCAATTCTACCTATGGCAACCTAGGTTAAGATGCAATACCACAGCTGATAAATCCCAATACTAAAAATAAGCAAACAAGCAGTAATTCGCCAGGAATCAAGTCCTGTAAAGGTTGCCAAAAGTGTGTTTAAAGTGTGTTCCAAGGACATCTCTGGCTGAATTCAAGAAACAATCAAAAATATATATAATCAAAGCAAGAAGGAAAATGGATGAAGCATATGAGAAACGGGAAGCAGTAGCTGAGGAATTATTCCTTCGGCATAGACAATCACAGAACACAGGTCCTCCTCCAAATACCTCCTTAAGAAATTTATTTGAACGGTTAGAGAGAGCAAGTAAAACTGAACTATCTAAATGGTGGGAAATAAAAATGTTAAAAATGTATATGGAAGTGGGTAGAATACCCAGGGGTCTACGAATATGTATCTTCCCCTCCTTTGAGGAAGACGATAAACAAGCATTAAATGACTGGGAAAATCTCCTAAAAAATACTTCAAGGGAAATGATGATTCGGATAATAAATCAAGCAGCACGTACCCATGAGAAAATTACGAAAGAAATTGAAGAAATAAAACAAAAAATAGAGAAATTAAATCTGCCGGAAGTTACCTATAAGAACTATCAAATAATGGATGAGTATCTTCAAAAATTTGAGGAAGAGTTAAAATTGGAAAAACAAAAGAAATTTATACGAGATGAAAATGATTATTTGCAAAAAAGAATCTATACCTTCCAAAGGAAATATGATCAAAAATCAATACCAAAAACAAAAATAGGACAGAAACGGGGAGATATAAGAAATGTGAGCCCACACAGTTCATCGCTATCATCAGACTTAGACTCAGCCAGCAATATTGAACATAGAGCAGAGTCTAGAAATTAAACAGAGAATGAAAATATGAAAGAAGTAGTTTCATCAAGCAGAAGAGAAGAAAAAGAGGAGGACAAAAATGTACAAAGAAATCAACAAGCAATGCAAACAAGATTGAAGCTGAGAGGGAATCAAAGGTAGACTTAGTTCTTATCCTTTCAAACTACAAGATAGATGTCGATTTAAACTCAGCGTTGAACAAGGGCCTTTCCTTTAGCCCCTCCAACAAAATTGACTATTTTCAGATGCAATTAGACCTGTATAGATTTTGTAGAAAGTTGAAACTGAAGAAATATTTTGAGGAGAATCCAAAACAAAGAACACAGTTAGAAATGACAACTACTCCATCAGTACTCTCGGAAGAAGTCATAAAGCAGATGGTAGATTTACTAAATCTAGCCGGAGATGAAGAGTATACACTACAAAAATATATAGAGGAACAAGAAATAGACACCTTTCTATCAGAAGAAACACAATTAAAACCAACGTCAAAATTTACACCAAATTTCAACTCAGAAAATGTGATTGACCTGTTTCAAAAAGCTGTGAAAATGGATTTAAGGAAGAACTACATAGAGAATCGGCACAAAAGAACCAATTTCAATCTAACAAAAAAAGAATGGAACGCAATTAGAGAGCTCTCTAAAAATGAGGAAGTTATAACAAAAATGGCCGATAAAGGAGGAAAATTGGTTCTAATGAATAGACAAGACTATATAAGGGAAGTATCTAAACAACTAAATGTACAAGAAAACTATGAAATATTGGGACACAGCCCATTGAAGCAATTAACAAAAACTTGGAATGAAATGACTGCAAATTGGCTTGAAATTGGTCTATTAACTGAGGAGGAATGTAGCTATATGAATGTTCAACATCCAATAATGTCTACCATTTACTTCCTCCATAAAATACACAAACAATACAAAGGATACCCAACCTTCTGACAACTAATCAACGGAATTGGTTCAATCACAGAAAGAATTTCACAATTTATTGACATACACCTACAACCACTAACAATGCAATTGGCGTCCTACATAAGAGATACAAAACATATTATTCTACAGCTGGACTCAATCCCCTGGCAAAGTAATTATAATCTGGCAACATTGGACCTTGTATCATTGTATACAAGCATCAACCATTATCAAGGAATTATTGCATCTGAATATTTCTTAAAAACAAGATCTATTTCGTTTAAGGAGGAGAATAACATGCTCTTGGAAATGTTGAACTTTGCCCTACAGAATAACATCTTTTGCTTCAATAATAAGATCTACAGACAGAAAAAAGGCACTGCGATGGGGTCAAAATTCGCCCTGTCGTATGCAAATCTATTTATGGGCTACTTTGAACTGAAATATGCGTGGAAACACAAACCCTTTACTGACTCCAAAAACATCATTTTTGGGGTCGTTTTATTGATGATATTTTCATGATTTGGGAAGGAGATCGAATGTACTTTGATGAATATGTGGAGTACCTATATGAAAATGAGTTTAACCTAAAATGTATAACAAATTTCAGCAAAGATAGAATTCAGTTCTTAGATCTAGAAATTTACGTGGAAGAGGACAAAATTCATACTAATCTATATGTCAAACCAACCGCAGGTAACAGTTTGTTACATGCCCAAAGTAATCATCCGAAACACATTACATCGAACTTTCCTTATGGAGAAATATTAAGGATCAAGAGAAATTGCAGTACAAAACAGGCCTTTGAATCAAACACAGAGAAAATGACCATCAAGTTTTTACAAAGAGGATACAAAGTTAAAAAAGTAAAGGAATCAATCAAAAAAGCTGAAAAAATTTAAAGAGAGTACCTATTGCAAGATAAACCAAGAAGAGAAAAGCAACCATCTAAAACGAAATGTATTACCACCTATGGATCTGATGCTTCAATCTTAAGAAAAACCTTAACAAAACACTGGAATATGTTAAAATTGGATGAAACTCTACTTAGGCATATAGATGAAAATCCAGCTATATGTTACAGAAAAGCTCTGACTTTAAGAAACATATTAAGTCCCAGTCATCTTAAATCTACAGTAAAACCAGACATTAGAAGCATGCTCCATCAGAAACTGATATATGGCTCATTCAAATGTGGAAACTGCAAACTATGTCCACAAATGGATAACGGAAAGAAAGTGATTTTGCTACCGAATGGAAAAGAATACAAGATGAAACAGTTTTTAAATTGCAAAAGTAAATTCGTGGTTTATGCAATTGAGTGCATTTGCACTAAAAAGTATATAGGAAGCACAATAGGAAGCTTAAAAATAAGAATATTTGAACATTTACAAGCCATAGGGAACCAGGATTTAAAGTATCCAATAGCATTGCACTGGCTTGTGGAACACAAGGGACTCAATGTGGATCATTTAAAAATCTATGGCTTGGACAAAATTGAAGATTTGCCACGAGGAGGGAACAAAGAACGAATCTTAAGACAAAGAGAATCCAGATGGATTTGTACTATGGACGCTTGTGAGACTGGATTAAACTCTGAAAATGAATTTTGTAACTGGCTTTCAGAAACTTCAATTTGGTTGCTACATGAAACTGTTTTGTTATCCTCAAGCATTGAACACTTTTCTTTAACTCACACAAAAAAGAGTTTCTCTTTTTGTCTAATTAGATATAATTATTCGTGCTTGCAATAATAACCAAAAGATTTATAGAATGATGTTAAACCTGAATATAGATCATAGAAAGCTCACCCATTTCGAGCGGCACTAAATAATGCCGTCAAATTACTTAAATGACACGATGCTAACTTTAAATCTAAAAGTAATAGCGACACTCAAAATGGCCGCCGCGGTGCACGTAATCTCGTGATGATGTCATCACGCACGCGGGAGCGCAGACGTGATGACATCACACGCGAAAATAGTATTTAAACGTGCGAAGGGATACTGTTTAACGCGTTAGGAAAGAAGCGTGAGAGTGACAAGCGGATCATTCTATTAAGGTAAGCTGAGGAAACTTTGATTCCCCCAAAGCTATTTTGAGCAAATTATTTGCTTACTTAGGATGTATCCTAACTAGGTTCTACTTTGAAACCTCCAATTTAAAACAAATGTTCTTTTTTGCTAAAATAGGGTACAGCACCCAAGGGAAACTTAAAGTCAGAGGATTTAAATGTGGCACAACAAGCTCAAAAGATAATACTATTGGTGAGTGTCATTCTGACAGACATTTTTTGACATGACTAATTCTTGAAAAATGTGTTAGAATATGTGAGCAATGCGTTTTCTGCTTAAATAATTCTTTTGTTGAATCAAACACAAAGGTATGAATGGTTCTCTTTTTTCTTTTTCTGTTATAATAGCAGTCAAATCTCTCCTGATGATCCCCTGTAAAAACAAGGGTGAAACACGTGTAGAGAGTGTTAATAAGAGGTTGAGAGTGGAATACAATAAGTTCAATTTGGAATAAAAACACTCAACTTTTGAAAAAGTAATCTGGTGTGAAGGAAATTTATTTGGCACTTACCATAACAAAAAGGTACAATGGGAAATCGCAAGTGGAGATGTATTTATTTTGAGAAATGATCCAATTCTACCTATGGCAACCTAGGTTAAGATGCAATACCACAGCTGATAAATCCCAATACTAAAAATAAGCAAACCAGCAGTAATTCGCCGGGAATCAAGTCCTGTAAAGGTTGCCAAAAGTGTGTTTAAAGAACCCTCAGATGAGCATGCCGGTGCAGAATGCCCCAAACTCTGGGCCTGGTGCGCCAGAACAAAGCCGGGGGTTGCACCCCGATAACCCACCGGCTCCCAGGGAGGAGGCACAAGGGGAAGGGGGGTGTAAAGCCTTGGAGGAAGCTTCCTTCCCCACTTGTAAACAGCCCCTGGAAACCCAGGAACCGGAAACAAAATCTCCTACCCCTTTATGTCTGCCACCCAAGGAGCAGAGAGGAGGTAGGAGAAACAAAGGACCCAAACAGACCCATTTTGTGGAGGAGGTACAGGTCTTCCAATTTGAGGGAGAGGGATCCTCAGAAGATCCTGGCAAAAGGATCTTCTCCTTCAGAGATGGGGGAACTCCTCCCAAGGAAAAATGGGTCTCAAGGGATTCCAACCCAGACTGGGTAGATGTAGGGATTGAGCTGTCGCCGCCCATCATTGTATCCCAGAACCAACAATATCGAAAACCCCTGGTTCAAACCCATCCTGGTGACTGCCTCCAAAAAGGGGGGAGCGGCCCAGAACCGGAACCAGGGGAACCCAAAACCGCATCAATATCCAGTTGCCAACTTTTTCTTGCAGATTCCCATGACTCTCCACAGAATTCTGCCCAGATCTCTTCTCTCTCAATGTCCAAAACCAGAAAATTATCCCACCAGTTGTCCGAAAATGTGCATTATCTGTGCCCCCTTGAGGAGGAGGGAAGATACTATGCCCCGGTACAAGTACAGGGGCAGGGTACAATTTTGGCACTGGTGGACACTGGATCCCAAGCTACCCTTCTGTCCAAAAGGGCCTTTGATGAACTAAATGCAGGAAGGGGGAGAATTACCGAATTCCTCTCAACTCTCTTCCTGGACAACTTCAGAACTTTGACGGGAAGGAAATTCCTGTCGAGGGGACTGCAGATTTGGACATCAAAATTGGGTGACACAAGGTGAAGCACCCGGTCATAGTAGTGACTCCAGAGGGCACCCCTTGTTTACTAGGGAATGATCTCCTGAGAAGGTTGTCACCCCTAATAGATTGCGTAAACAAGGTCCTCTGGACCCAGACTAGCCGACCAATAAAAATAAAACAGAGTGTCAACCATGTTAGTTTAACGGCACCTGCCACATGGTTGAAAAAAAATCTGACCAAGTAGAATTTCACTTCCAGAATAACCAAATTCCAGACGTGACAGTAATAGCAGTAGGACAACAGACTGGTGATGGGGGGTCCTCTCTATTTCTGAAAATCAACCTTCCTTCCTGTTTAAGGTGGTATTCCACACTGGAAGGAAATAATCTGAAATTCTTTACTAATGCACAATCAGAAACTCCCACTCCAATAGTCCAGAAAGATGTGAAATCAGCTCGGAGCCTGGCTGATATTCAGCAAAGTGGAGAGCAGTTGTTCATCCCTGTTCAGTTAAATGATGGGAAAGACTCTGTTCTCGCCCGAGTGTGTGTGAACAACGGTAAGAGCTTCATCAGCAAAGCCATGTTCTGCCAACTCCCAAAAGATCCAGCCATTCCCACATTCAAACTGATAGACAAATGGGAAATGGATCTGGAAACACCCAAGTCCAAACATCTCCTGCCAAGCAGGTGTATGCTCAAAATCTCCATTGGCAACAAGAGCATAGTCCATAATTGTTGGGTCGTGCGAGATGTCACTGCCGCCTTTTACTTAGGCAGTGACATTCTCAATTGCTTTGCCATTAGTTTGGACCTAATAAACTTCAAAGCTTGGTCCCGATTAGCGGATAATACCATGGGCTTTGATGATCCAGAAAAAGCATTTAGGTCAGCTCAATTGCTACCTTATGCAGTTGAAATTCAGCTTAAAGAGGAAGTCACCATCCCAGAAAGGACCCGACAATTCTCCCTGGAAGTGAAAGTTAAAAGAGGACAAAAATTGAAAAACCCTGATGCTTATATTCATATAAATGCTTCTCTCCAACAGCAAGGGTTGGGGGTAAACCCAACACCATTAGTCAACATAGAACATGACACCATTCCAATAGAGGTGGATAGCAGCGACTTAAAGAGTATTACTCTAGCCGCAGGCACCATTATTGGAATGGCGGTTGATGACCGCCATTTCTCCATTGATTTAGGAAATGAACTGTTAGGACCAATCCCCAAGGACTGTTTTGATAGTGACAGTGATAACAATACAACACCAGACAGGATCTTTACCCGGCATGGGGGGAACTTCCTGGTGTACACTTCCTGGCCTTATGGTAAGGAAGATGTGACTTGTGACTTCAGGAGGGATGAGGTGATTTTCCAGGTCCATGAGGGCTGCCTTTCCCACCTGAAGCCTCCAGTCCAAATCAGCACTCTGACCAGGGACTTCTCCACCCAGTTGGAGGAGGCCGCTGAGATAGCCAAACCAGAAGTCTTTCCAGGCTTCAGGCAGATGGTGGAAGAGAGAAGATGGTGGAAGAGAGAGTCAACCTAGCTGATGCCTGTGTGACTCTGGAACAGAAGCAAAAGTTGAAACAAGTTTTCTTTGGTTTCCAAGATCTCTTTGCGGTAGACTCATATGACTGTGGTCGCACCGACATCCACACAACAACAATTCCCACGGACCGTGGCATGACTCCAGTGTTTGTGAAGCAATATCGCTTGCCTCTCGCATCCCTGGAGTCCCTTACTGAAATAATTAAGAACCTTGAGTCCCAGGGAATAATCCGTCCAGTCCACAGCACCTTCAATAAACCGGTGCTGGGAATATTGAAGCCAAACGGCCAGTAGAGACTTTGTGCCGACCTTGGGGAGCTCAACAAACGGGTCCATACTTCCCGATGGCCTCTTCCATACATTTACCAAGAGCTGGACCAGATCCAGGGGTCACAGGTATTCACTGCAATAGACCTGACCAATGGATACTGGACCGTGCCTGTCAGTAGGGAGAACCAATAAAGCTGGCTTTTACCTTTGGGGGCCAGCAGTACACATGGACCCAGAGTCCCTTCGGATACCTCAACTCCGGCAATGAATTCAACATTTTCCTACATAAGGCCATGCCCGACCTGGGTGCGAGGGGTAACCTGGTTTATGTAGATGATGTCCTCATCAAAAGTTCATCTGTGGAGGAACACATAGCGGAGATCCGTTATGTTCTGACACAGTTGAGGGCCGCCGGAGCAAAACTTTCCTTTCAGAAAGCAAAGTGGTGTAGAACCCGTGTTCATTTCTTGGGGCATGAGATTACTCCTCAGGGTCTCTGTCCCCAGGAAAAGAAAGTGGAAGTACTTCAGAAACTAAAAGATCCCACAACTCTGCCGGAACTAAGGAGCCTCCTTGGACTGACTAATTACAGCAGAAAGTTCATTGAGGGCTAAAGAGATCACCAGACCCCTGATTCATCTCTTGAAGGGGGGGTCAAGTGGGAATGGGGTCCAGAACAATCCGAGGCAGTAAGACAGCTCAAAAGAAACCTCTCACAAGCGCCCTGCCTAGCTTACCCTTTCAGAAACAAGGAGTTTTTCTTGGAGACAGGGTTCTCTAATACATGCTTGACTGCAGTATTATATCAAAAGCATGACAAGGTCATTAAAGTAAACTCCTATGCGAGTAAAACTTTATCCTCTGTGGAGGACAAATTCAACGACTGTGAGAAGGCACTCCTGGCAACTGTGTGGGCATTGAAGAATTACCGCCCGTTTATCCAGGGGGAACACATCATAGTGGAGACTCCACACCAGCCTCTGGAATATCTCCAAAGTGACAGAATCCGGCCGGAAATGTGAGTAATTCCCGAATTACTTCCTGGATTCTGTCAATGCAAGGCTTCCCTGTGGAGGTCAAACAAAGATGTTCCCAGTCTCACTGCGCCAAGAAATTATAATTAGTTGTTTGTGCAAAGAAAGCCTTTATTGTTTGAGCGAAGAGAAGCCTGACACGTGTTTCAAGCTGTGTACAGCTTTTCATCAGAGGCTTAGGTTGCAGCAATAAGAACTCCACATTTAGAGTAGGACAAAGCCAGACACAGTTCTCAAAATGCCTCGCAGTTGCGGAAAGCTCAATGACCGTTTGTTTCAGTCTACTCATGTTACCATTGTGTTACCGTTGCTGTGGAGGTCAGATATGGCCAAAACAAGAAGAGTCCCCTCGCGCAAGGTCTGGCAGACTTGCATGATTGTGCCAGAGAAAACTGTCTCGAGGATAAAAAGTCTAAAAATCAAGGACAACATGGAGGCATACCTTAATTCCCCACACAAAGTCTTTGAAGAAGACAAGTGTGATGGAATGCCTACTGTCTATGTGGAGGGATGCGCTTACCATGTTGACAACAATGGGGAAAAAGAACTTGTGGCCAGCGTATGGAATGCATGGGTGAATGAGTCCCCAGAACCCTCCGCTGGATACAAAATTGGTCCCCGAAGTAGTCAGGTGGCAGAATTGATGGCTGTGTGTCAAGCCATCCTCACTGCTGTCCAACATCAACTCCACAAACTGGTCATAATCACAGATTCAGATTATGTACGGAACGGGTTCGTGGAGCACCTGGTTAATTGGAAAACCAGAGGCATGTTATGTGCTAATAACAAACCCTTGAAACATGGGAAGTTAATTCAAAACATTGATGATCTGGTCACAGTGAATGGGATGACCATCTACTGGAAAAAGATCAAGGGTCATTCCAAAGTAGAGGGACCAGACAAAACTGGAAATGACTTAGCTGATCAGCTGGCCAAAACTGGGGCCGTCCAAGGGGATCTAATAGAGATTGAGTCCCTGTTGGGGGAAATCCAGGTCACTGCTATCACTAGGTCCCAGACAAATGCTAACAATGATATTTCAAATGCACAATGGAGTAAGGAGACCCCAGATGCTGATTTGATTACGGCTCCGAAGGGGGATCCAATAATTGGTAAGTTTTACCAACACATTGAGGACTTTGAGAACTTTCCTCTGACGGACACCGATTTTATTGGGAAAGAGGACCTTAGAGTGTTGATGAAATGTCCAAAAATGTTCCGAATCCAAGACGGTTTGTTGGTAAGGAAATCCCAAGCTGGCCATGATCAGTGGGTGGTCCCTACCTCATTCCGAAGCCTGATGTTAAGTCATGCCCATGATGCGGCCACAGCTGGTCATAGGGGGTTTCATACAACACTTGAGATCTTAAGAGAGGTTGCATACTGCCCACACATGGGGCAGGACCTCGACCAATACTTGAAGGGGTGTCTTGTGTGTGCACAATTTCAGCCAACATCCCTCACACACTGTGCGCCTCTCCAAAAGATGGGGATGACACTGCCATGGTCAGATTTGCAAGTCGACTTCATAGGGCCCGTGATTCGCTCCTTTAGGGGGAATAAGTACATGTTGACGGTGACATGCTTATTTACCAAATGGGTGGAATGTCTCCCGGCCCCAAACTGCAAGGCAGAAACAGCAGCTGCCCTGATGATTAACCACATCTTTTCCTGTTTTGGTCTACCTCAAAGGATTGAGTCAGACAGAGGTAGCCATTTCACCAGTGAAGTAATGACAACGATGTGGGAGATACTGGGGGTTAAAAGGAAGCTACACATTGCTTACCGACCGGCCTCTTCTAGAGCAGTGGAGAGATACAACCGAACCATTGTGAGCATCTTAAAAAAGTTTGTGGCAGATTCTGGGCCAAGTTGGGATATCCGATTACCGCTTGTCTTAATGGCATCAGATCTACCCCTTCATCTGCAACTAAAATGTCACAATTTGAGCTGATGACTGGACGCAAGATGGTGCTTCCCCAGCATTTGCTCTATAGGACCCAAGAGCAGACATTAATCAATGCCTCCACAACTCATGAGTATGTGGAGGATTTGAGGAAACACATCCAACATGCTTTTGCCTATGCTCAGCGGAATCTAGAAACATCAGCCGAGAGTATGAAAATGCACTATGATTTGAAAACTACCATGAAAGAATACAATGTGGGAGACCGGGTCTATCTATACAATTTCCAGAGGAACCAGGCCAAACAGCGAAAATTTCTGCCTACATCGAAGGGACCTTTTGAAATTGTAGACAAGATCTCCCCAGTCGCCTACAAGATCTGCATCCCCAAAGGTAGTTTGGCAGAAGAGGAAGACAAGTGGGTCCATATAAATCAACTAAAGTGTTGCCATCCCAGGCACACTCTGCAACAACTGGAGGAATCATCTGGAATCCCAGAGGGGGCCGCCCCAGATCAATAAAAACTCCAACCCTAAAATATTCCACACATCAAAAATATAGGAACAGAATGCAAATGTCTTCTGATTATATCTTGTTTTTTAAAATAAGAATGTAAATGTCTCTTGATTTATAAAATGTATATGCCGCCCCACTATATCAATAGTGGGGAGAAATGTCTACGAATAGGTATTGCCGCTTTGCTTTGTCATCCTAGGAGAGATGAAACCATGGAGACTGACCAAGGAGGACGATCCGGGGGCCGAGAGCAAAGATCCGAGGGGCCCGTGGGTACCGCCCAATACTCCCATCAGGACCGGCAAGGAGAACTGATCGACCGACCCTGATGAAGGAAACATGCTGAACTGTGCCATCTGCGGAATCGGAAAAGATGCTGAACTGTGCCATCTGCGGAATCGGAAGAAGATGATGCGGACATACCAGCGCATGGATCAATGCATCCTTTGCACCCGATTCCCCCTCGACTCGAAATCAAAGTGCAGTCGGGTGGGGGGGCTGTAAAAGTGTCATTTTGTCATTCTGAAGTTTACTTTAATTTCGAGAAACTACCTCCAAAAAATCGTCCGTATCTTTTGATCCGTATGTGCTAGGGACGAGATTTAACTTTCATTTAAAGCTAAGATCCTAGGATTTCTAACAAACCTAAAACCGACTTTCTATTCCTTATAGTTATTCCGTAATCGCGCTCGACGCACGTGACTAAATTGCTGCGAATTGAAAAATTAGCTCCTGTCAAAAATAGCCGTCTTTTGCTCCCAACTGCTGAAATCCGTTTTCCCTCTGATAATCATTCCTGAATCATTGCCAGTGTGACTTGAATTAATCTTAAATAGCTATCACCTACCCTGAACATCCTACAGGGAATGAAAATCATTTTTAGCATATTTTTCCCTTCTTTGCATACCACATTTAAAAGTATGTTTGCCTGTGTTTAAAACCATCCCTGTTTCTCTAAGCTTGCTAGGGGGGAACTGAAATTTGTATTGTATTGTGATTGTATTCCTGAAAACTGTGTGCTTTACTTCCATCTCCTTATATTGCATAGGGGGGGGGAGTGAATTGCCACAAGGGGAAAAGTGAACATATTATTTCTTGTGAAACCCGATCAGTTTATTTCTGTACTGCATTTTTATTCATCATTGCATTTCCTTGAAATCATAAAAGTATTCTCAGCTACCTTATCCTCCCTATACTAACTCCTAAGTAATTAAATCAGTGTGCTAGTGTAACATCATCCATTGTTGATCACTGTCATATGCCTAAGTGTGCTATCAAATATTAATTTATTCATAAAATTGTGATATATATTGTTTACTTTCTCAATAAACATTTTAAATTGCAAAACAAACCTACTTCTTGGCTCAGTCAGGTCAGGAGGGTTCAAAGAGAGGGGCGTTATATAAGGGTTTATCATCCAGATTATAACTTGTCATAAAAATATACAAATAAGGGCTTTCCTTGGGCATCCCAGACGAGGCAATGACTTAGTGGGATTACTGAATTGAAGTCCCTTAACAGGTACCATAGTCTGCCATGAGGTCCCTGTAATACCCAGTGAGGCCCAGGAAATCCCTCACTTGGGTTTGGTTGTAGGGGTAGACAAGTCTTGTACTGCTTGCCCCTTACTGGTAAGGGGCTGAATTCTACCTCCACAAACCTCATGCCTAAGGTAGACCACTGAGCCCTTGCCAAGTTGACACATACTTGCCGTTATTGTCAGGTGGGCCTTCTAAAGGGCCTGCAACACTATTCCTAGGTGGCTCACATGTTCTTCCTAAGTGGAGCTGAAGACTGCTATATAATCCAGATATGCAATGCAGAATTCATTCAACCCATTCAGAACATGGTTGACCAACCTACGAAAAGTGGCAGTTGTATTCTTTAATCCAAAGGGATTTACCATGAACTGTTAATGCCCTTCTGGGGTTCAAAATGCGGTCTTCTCCTTGGCATCCTTTGTCACGGATACTTGCCAATACCCTGCAGTGAGATCAAAAGTGCTGAGATACTTGTAAGCACCCAGCTTGTCTACCAATTCGTCTGTTCTTGGTAGGGGTGAGCATCTGTCTTGGTGACAGCATTCAGAGTTCTGTAATCCACACAGAACCTCAGCTCAGAGGTACCTGCCTTTGGCACCAGAACCACAGGACGGGACTTGGATTACCGGAGGGTTTAATCACCCCTAGGTCCAACATCATGTTGACCTCAGACCTGATGTGGGACCTTACTTTGTCTGACATCCTATAGCTCCTACTTTTGGTAGGCACACTATCTCCTGTGTTAATGGCCTATTTGTACCAATGTGTTACACCTCGAGTATGTGAGACCAAGGGGGAGAATTGCCCCAGCAAACATCTCACCTCACCTTGTTGCTGAGGAGACTGTTGAGGAGCCAGTTTGACACCCTCAAATGATCCATCAGAAGGACTGTCTTGGAACAGATCAGGGAGGTGTTCAGATTCCTCTTCCTCCCTGTCTGATGCCAAGAGCAGAGCAGCTATTTTAACCCTAGGGATAAATGCCTTCAGTCTATTTACATGGAACACCTTTGGGGTTTGACCAGGCCTTCCAAGGTCCACTAAATAGTTTACCTCACCACGCTGCTTCACAACTTTAGAAGGGCCTAACCAGTCATCCTGTAGGGCCGTAGGCCTTATGTTATTCATAATAATGACTTCCTGGCCAGGGAGACAATGCAAAAGTGAAGCTTTCTGGTTATAACAATGTTTGACCAATACCCGACCAGCCTTCAACCTGTCAGTGGCCTGAGCCATCAGTAAGGCCATCCACTTTCTCAAGCCTAGCACATAGTCCACTACATTTGTAGTGACGGGAGGAGTGGGGAACTCTCATCCTTCCTGGACTGTAGCTAGTGGTCCCCTTACAGGGTGACCAAAGGGAAGCTCAAAGAGACTATAACCAAGCCCTTGTTGAGGGACCTATTTGTAGGAAAAGAGTAAGCATGGTAGGAGAAGATCCCACTTTCACCTCTGGGGCTCCTCAAGAGCTCCAATCATGCTTTTGGGAGTTCTGTTGAATCTCTCTACTAAACCATTTGTCTGTGGATGATAAGCTGACCTTAGTCTGGAGGGACAGGGGGAGCAGAAATGTGATGATGTAAATACCTTTTGTAGGTACAGGGCCTCCTAGTCCTTGTCCTACCACTTCTCTGTGTGTGTTTTCTGTATGTTGTCTGCCACTGAGGTCCAGCCTGGACCTCTGGCAATGCAGCTCTTTATTTTTCCTTTTTGTGAACAACACCCATGGGATATCCTTATGGCACCCAGGGGTGGGGGTACTCCCTTGAACCCTTTTCGGGGGCATGTTTGTTGCCCACAGAGCTGGGTATGGCCTGGTGGCAACTACATGCTGACTTGGCAGTTTTCCAAGTGTCCTCCATTTTTTGGGACACCCAGGCCCTGCCATGGGAATCAATGGATTCCTGAAGAAAGGCAAAATGCTGTGAAGAATCCTATGGATCCCTCACTGAAACCCTGCCTAAAGTTTCCTCCCGGGTGGCCAGGGGGAAGGCAGACGCTTCCTGATCTCAACCTTGTGGGTGGTGTACTGCGGAAGGATCCCTGGGAGGAGATAGGGCCCAGGGTGGTGAGGAGATTCCGTGGGCTGAGACTCTGACAAGAAGATTCTTCCCAGTGCACCCAAAGAGGTAATGGCTTATTTTAATTTTAATGTCTCTAAACCTCACATTAAATCTAAGGTTGTGAACCCTAAGGTTATAAAATCTGTACAAACTTCATGAGTGTCGCAAATTAAACACCTTCCTCTATCCAAAGGAGTATGGAAATGTCTGCAATAAACCATCTTCAAATGTTGGAAAATCTAACTTTGTTAAGAGAAACTACAAGTCCCAGGATCCTAGAAGGACGGAGACGAGGAAGAGGGCTAAAGAGGCATGCAGATGTAGTAGTCAGGCAATTAAGCCTAGTAGCCATTGTAGGAGTCAAGCAATTGAGGCTAATAGCGCACACCTGAAAATTATTGCTGAACCTGGGAGCCATAAAAGGCCCCCTCGGGTGCAGACAGGAGGAAGGAGTGGAAGGTGCTGGAACGTTGGCTGGAGTGCAGGCTGCAGCAGTAGGAACAGCGAGAAGGCACAAGGATAGCAAACCACACAAGCATGTGTGAAACGCACGTCGTGAACATTTAAAGACAAAGGTGGAAATGTTACGGATAAAGTGAAAAGCAAGTGATGAGCACTGATGAAGATTGTGAAAGCAAGGTGGTGGGAGAGAGTGAGCACCACGGAGTGAGTTGTGTGGAAGAACACAATGTGGCAAAGCCAAATGACTGGCAAGGAGAATCCAGAGTGAATACAAACCAAAGCACAGGTGAAGTGAAAGAGAGCCCTTTGTGGACAAGAAGCCTAGGGTTATTGGTTGTGTGACCTGTAATGGGTGGAGTTTGTAGTCCGACAACTGCACCTAGACCGAGGATACTGTAAGGAAGGCATGGTATCAAACAGTAAGACAGACATAAGTGATCTCAGTTCAAGGGTGTTTATTGAACTTCAATTGGGTTTGAAAAACGCCTATCTAATCCTGAATCTAAAGATGGGAGCAAGTTACAGCCTTCAAATAATAACACAGTCCTAATGGTGTCTTGTCAAATCAAAAAGGCCTATACTTATAAACCTATTTCCAATCCGTACCTTTAAATACAAATAGTTTGGGAAACAATGTTTATGCAAAAGAAAAGTGTTCAACAAATGATATGTCCGGGTAATCAAGCCATTGGCTTCTTTTCCCCACGTTTTCAGCATGGAACAAGGCGGCACACTCAAGCTTAGCACAGTCTCTGGCTTCTCTAGCACGAGGATGCAGTTTAAGACTTCCACATCAGTGCCTTCTGTGCCAAAGTCTCTTTGCCATTCAAAGTCTCTTATTTCAGAGGGCCTGATGCAACATGACAAACATCA